>NW_019392729.1:0-428449 GCF_000648675.2 Cimex lectularius | reverse complement strand
ATATATATAAATAATGCTTGTTCGACTCTTTGATATATCATTGATTAATGTTGGGTAAAAGTGTGAAGATGGTTGTATTTATTCAAGATTGTGTGACTCCTGGCCGGTGACTCAAAGGAGACTCATCGGCAATCATCACTTTGAGATGGTCCCTTCTTTCATAACTTCATCAAACAGTTCCTCAAAAGAGTTCGGCCCCGAGTTTAAACAAGTTCTCTTTTGATCATGCCCGCTTTGTAAAGGACTTCTTTCTCTAAAGGAGTAATATCGCATTTTCCGCTATGAAGGGATAAATCAAGTGCGCGAGAAGAATAAAATACAGTGGGTATACGCCCGAGGTGGAAAGGGCTAATTATTCCTGGCGTTTTATTTAGCCTAATGGTCTGGAATGTTTTCTACCGGTTTCTAATGGCGCGGAACGTTCATTTGTTGGTCACGGGCCTTTTGGCGACAATTTAAAGGCTAAAAATCACAGACTTTATACCTGTCAGGTTAACAGGCTTAAATAAAAAGCATCGTTCAGACTTGGCAACTCTTACTTTTGTGATTTCACCTTGGCTTAAGGAAAAAGTTTACATTCAAAGATTTTGAGACACGTGACTATTTAACCTATTATGTAAGTATTTTAAACTTACGGATGAGTTAATTAGAATATAGTTAGATAGTGACAACGTCTATCTGATTCAAATAAAGTAAAATCAATAAAAACGTTGTACAGATGCAAATAAGATGCACAGGTTCTGAAGTTCAAAAGTGGCAAAAGTATTACCTTGTGAAAAGTCAAACTATGCTAAAATCATTCGATTCTAACAAATATTTCGTATTTAATTCACGTATTTAGCAAACCCAAAATAGTATAACAACTACTATTTATACCAATTTATTAATAAAAATAATAATTTCATCTTTAAACCCCCCCCCGTGGAACACAGTGACGTTTATTCAACGATAATTGCTCTGTTTTTTATAAACAGCTTGAGTATGTTTTTTAACTTTTCACTTCATGGCTGTGACAGATAAGGAAGAGTGAAACTAGGTTTATCCAAAATCGGCTTCAAAGGGGCGAAGTGCTGCCGCCGGTGTGATACTGTGGGGGCGGATACGTGATATGTGCGATGATCCCTCCCTTATTGGCGTAGGCGGGTGAGGAACCCGTTTTATAGCAGTTCGACCTCGTTCATTCCCGATCCCCCTTTTGAACAAGGTTTTTACTGTGTTTTACATTGTGACCCAATCCGACCGGATCGGATTCAAACAAGCGCCTCGAATGTGAGGAATTTTTCGCTCCCCCCAAACGAGGGATTCACCCCAATTCAATAACTGGCGTTTCTTTTTAAATAAATCGAAAAAGCAGTAACTAATGTATGTGTAAATAATTCGCCTGGTCTTTACCTGTTATTTATTATTTATGGAATAGTTTGATGAGGTGTTGTTGGTAACGAGCATGTGTTTTAACGTCTCCCATCTTGGTTATTACCTCGTTAGTTATATCATTTGGCCTTCTCTTGGTATATTTTTACCTAGTGATTGAAATTTTGTAAATTCATCCTGCTTGAAAAACAAATGATTTATTAATAAGATTCTATTTTGTTTTGTAAATAATATATGGTATAAAATCGCTACAGGTTTAAATATAATAAAAACGGATTGAATTTGATCAAGTTAAATAATTAAAAATACCGTATATACGATCGGCAGTTAACGTATTAGATTTTTAAAATAATAATAATATTCAATACTTTTGTTGGTCTGCTTGACCAATTAACATCTTTCAATTAATTAAAGTTTTTAGTTGAAATAAAAAAGTCAGTTCACGAGCGGGAATCGAACCCACGATCTTTGGCTAGATACTAACTTCCCATCTCAACCCCACCTTTTGAATTTTCTCTCCTTTTTGCCATTTTTCAAATGTCGTGTATTCTATTTGATTCTCGGCGACAAATGAAATGGGCACTGAGAGCTTTAGTGAAGACATACTTTCTTTTAACTTATTAAATTCACTAGTTTTCATGGTCTGTTTGACCAATTAATATCTTTCAATTAATTAAAGTTTTTAGTTGAGATACAAAAGTCAGTGTCACGAGCGGGATTCGAACCCACGATCTTCGGCTAGACATGCCGCTGCTCTACCACGTGAGCTACGGTGACCTCATCCACTCTGACACTAACCATCTCAACCCCACCTTTTGTATTTTCACTCCTTTCTGCCATTTTTCAAATGCCGTTTAATCTATATGATTCTTGATATTTCAAGTTGTAGACAGCGGCGTATCTAGCCGAATATCGTGGGTTCGAATCCTGCTCGTGACACTGACTTTTTTATCTCAAGATAATTCATCGCATCTCTTTTGAAGAGGTGTATTCGTCTCCTCGGTTTCCTCGTCAATATATCACCCTAAGAGTGTCTGTACTTACTCTTCCATTGGAAACAAAATTTCTTCATCACTGCTTCGATCGGTGGTTATTTCATTTTATCTACCAAAATATAATCCGCTAATGAAAGGTATTTCACGTACATCCGAAGAAGATGGGCAATGGAAGAGGACAGTGCTCCAATCATCACTTGTTTCTTGCCGTTCTTCCTTTTTTTTAGCTTCCAGATTTACGTGAGATATAATGAACCCACACTTTCTAAAAAAGTTGGCAATCGAAGATGATTTAACATCATAGCAAGGTTTGTATGGAACTCTCATTGCTCGAAGTATGGTGATATGTGGAAGCTGGAAGAACTGCTCGATGTAGTATGAGACGAAAGATTTATTTTATATACAGAAGTTCACTATTTTTCGTGGCCCGCTTCATTAATTAATATCATTCAATCATTAAGGTTTTAAGTTGAGATAAAAAAAGTTAGTGTCACGAACGGGATTCGAACCCATGACTTTCGGTTTGATACGCCGCTACTCTACCACTTGAGCTATCGTGACTTCGATTCTCTCGGGCACTAACTTCCCATTTCAACCCACCTTATCTGTACAGAAGCTTAATTTTCGGTATTGATCCTGGGTCTAATGGTTGCAGGCACTTCTCACAAATAGAGGTCATGAACGTGGAAAATTCTCACTTGCACAGGTAAACACAGGGTCGGATTTTCTCAGTAACTCAGGCTTGACCCTCAGAAGGGACAGGGCAACAAAAAAATTTCCCAGTAATTGAGGGTTCACTCTATTTCAGTCCTCGATAACCCACTTTTGACTGCAATAATTATAGTATATAATTATTTCGTGGATAAGAGTAATGATAGCAATCCGTTTTTAAATTATCAATGAACACGTGCATATTGATTTCTTTGTAAAATATTTTTAGCATGCATACCTCTTTCATATGCAAATGGAACATTTGACATAAAAACCGAAGAATAACACAATCGTCTTTGATTTTATGTTTTTAATTAAGTGAATTTAATTTTTGCTTGAATGGTAAACACTAGAAGAAAATGAATATTATGAACGTGGGTTCAGAGCAAGTGTTTTCATTCAATGAAGTTCCTTGACGTTCTATTAAATTTAATAACTTCCTAATTACCCCCCGGGACAAAAGTCTTCCCGTTATGAATGCAAGCGGCGCATAACATTCCAGAAAGCGCGGTAAATAACTCACAGTTTGCTTACGGTTTCATGTTTGTTCAGGATACAAGTCAAACGATAAACGCTAGTGTATTACCGAGTGTTATTTTTCCTATGCAAATTTACATTGGTTTACGACTTTTAGCGTAGTTGCAGTTTCTGTGTGGTCTTGATTAAAATGGCCAGATGGAAAGGTGTATCGGGGAATGTTTTTGTTGTCGTGTTTGTTTTTATGAATTTCTATTGAAAATGTCAAAAAAACATCAAGGTACCTCCTGATAAATTGCCTTTTCAATTGGATCAGTACACAATGGTCAAAAGTAGCATTAAATAAAAAAAACTAAATTTCTTTAATCATTTTAAAAAGCATTCACTTACTATATTTGCATCAACCCTACTGCATATTATTGATCCAGAAACCAGATATCATTCCTTCACACTAAGCAAAAGGTAAAGTGCTACAGCAGTGAAATTCTTCTGGACAAGGAATTGGAATTTTGGTTTACTTGGGTTTTCTTATGTAACAGTTCCAGATGGTTCAAATTTTGTGATATTTTGCAATCCCACAGATCATACTGTACAAAGATCACTATCAAAGTCACGTAGCCGAGTAGTACAAATAGCAGCAATAATAAAATAAAACTGTTACTAAAGGTTTTTTTTTTTTTTCAATTTCCTACCAATTTGATTCATAATGTTATCACACATTCTGAAAACAAAAATTTGTGAGTTTACCAAGTGAAGCATTTAATTGTAAGTTTTACGCATAGTTGATATAGTTGTGTTGATTACACGTGACTAACAATGATAAAGAGTGCTAATTAGTTTTCGTTATTGTATTAAAAAAATTATTCATGCATTTACACATTTTCGACTATTTTGGTTGCACCAGTCAAGGAGCAACGCTCTATAGTTTCTATATCACAACATTTCTGTGTTAGCTGTTGCGTAATTTGATAGTTCGTGTTGGTCACTATTGTTAAGTCGTAGTTGGTATATAAGGTCTATAAGGTGATAGAATAGGTCAGGGTGTAATAAAAATAACACAAAACTGCAAATTGCCTGATTGGCTTTGAAAAGCATTTTAATTTTTAAAATATAATATTTTTTGGTCTATGAACGCTTCATTTTAATGCAAAAGTTTAAGGGGTCACACAATCCTTACATACATGGTGAGTCAATTTTGAACTCATTGCAGGGAAAAAATGTTATTTGTGTTTAAATTTAGCTCATATGTGCTTTCTCTATGAAAAACCAAATGTCAGATTTCGACGCATTAAGGAAAAAAAATAATTTCAATATTGATGGACAACAGACGTTTATTGAAACAATAAAAATGAATGTCAAATAAGTAATTCAGTTTTAAATTTTATTATTAATTTCTTCTCATCAGTTTTACAATAAATTAAATTTATTAGATCAATGTTGCGTGTAAAGATGACTTATATTTAAAAAAAAGTTAATGTTTAAACAAAAATTCATATTTTAATTGCACGAATAGCTTTGAAAAGCATTTTAATTTTTATAATATAATAATTTTTCGTCTATAAACGCTTCATTTTAATGCGCAAGTTTGAAGGGTCACAATCCTTATATACTGGATGAGTCAATATAGAAAAAACTCAAAGTGAATAGAAATACTGTGATTGAATATAAAAAATATATTTTTTGCATTGTATGAATTCACTTTTTTCCACATCCTACATGTATTTGTTAAATTTAAACAATGTTTGTACATCCCAGGCTCTGAAGATGATCTCAATAAAGATCGAAACGTTCGCACGATAAAGAAAATGTTTTTCTGATACCTACATCACACCAGACCGCATCTCACGATTTCTGAATAAAAATGTAAAACTCTCAATTGTTTATTAATATATTTTAGATATTATTATATATTTAAAGACAAATTTCCAAAGTAAATGTTATCCAGTTTTACAATATTGATGTGTTTTCAACGAAAATGATGGATTTTATTTTGTTTTCTGAAAAAAGATTTCTGAATGATCATCGACTAACGGTCACTAATGACCAAACATTTCATATTTTATATAATTTTTAATCGTCCTACTTTTATGTTATTATTTATTGATACATGCTAACAATATTATTTTTTGTAATATTATTCTATTTGTTTTTTGAAATAATTTTTTATTTTTATAAATGGATTTAAAAGAAAGGTTTAAGGGAGAAAGGATTAACATAAATTACGATCAAAAAACATCATTGGACTTTTCCCCAAAAATAATTTACAACAAACCAATGCATTTTTCTACGGTGCATTCATATTTGAGTCACAATGTAAATCCGTTGCAGGTAACGGGTAGCACGAATTCTAAATAAAAAATACATATTTTTTTGGAAGTGTATCATCAAGTGGATCATTTTGTGCAATTTCTATTTACTTTCTCAAAACTTGGTTTAGGGTTTAGCTTAACACATTGCATGTTGTATAAATAATTATGGATCTTTTTGAAAAATGTGGTGATATTCCGCACAATTTCTCTATTGCACACACTGAACAAATTCCATAAAATAAGATATACTATAGTATAAACATTCAATATGTTTTTAATGAACACATTACAATAATAGATTTTTCCTCTTATGGACTATTGTGACGCGCGGTTTGACAAGGGCATCCCCTTTTGTATTTTATTATGTTGTAAAATCCGTTAGTCTTATTTATAGAGTGATTATTGAAACTCCGTTAACTTTTCGTTGGTCTTCGACGCATGTAAGCGGTGCTTAATAGCAGGCCGTTTTCGAATACTCCAGACATTGTTGACAGATTATCTCAGTCCTGGCCATTTTCTGACTGGAGCGGTGCATTTTGCCTTGCTCGACGAGGCTACCCTCACAACTCAAAAACGTTTGAACTTTTGGCCGAAATGATTTAATTTAAACCAATTCATTCATAGAAAAAGTTGGCCAAATCTACAACTGCTTTGAAGGTTAATAAAGCATTTTTGATAGAAGGCTCGGCACTTCTCCAAAGTCATGGCCACTTCTCCAAAGCGATGGCCATTTAGAAGAGTTATTGATATACACCCAGGATCAGACGGGGTTATCAGTATCATTATCATTTTTGTATGTCTTTTCGTTATTAAACCACCAACAATAATTTCCCGTACAAAAAGATTGATGTTTTATTGGTCTGTAATCATTTGTATTATTCAGAAATCGTGAGATGCGGTCTGTGTGATGGAGGTTTCAGAAAAACATTTTCTTTATCGTGCCAACGTTTCGATCTTTATTGAGATCATCTTCAGGGCCTGGGATTTAGAAATTTGATTGAATATAAAAAATATATTTTGCATTGTATAAATTCACTTTTTTCCATAGACGAAATTTATTTGTTAAATGTAAACAATGTTTGTAAATCACAGTCCCTGAAGATGATCTCAATAAAGATCGAAACGTTGGCACAATAAAGAAAATGTTTTTCTCAAACCTACATCACACCAGACCGTTTCTCACGATCTCTGAATAATTATCGATTAACGGTCACTAACCACCACACAATCATTCGTATTTTATGTCTTCATTCCAACGTTTTAAAATATGACAATTAATTAAGGTTTTTAGTTGAGATGAAAAAAAATTAATGGCACGAGAGGGATTTTTTCATCTCAGCTAAAAACCTTAATTAATTGTCATGTATTAATTGGTCAAGCGGACCACGAAAGTAGTGAATTAATAAGTTTTAAAATATTTTCAAAAATTTTCCCCGCTTGGATTTTTGGTAGATGTTTTAACCCTCAATAATTAGTATGCCATGAATTTATTTATTATTGTTTATTTACCTGTTAATAGAGAAAATTTTATGTATTCAAACTGTGATAACAAAAACTTTATAACATCATGTAAATATTATTATGTTATTGCTTAGAGAACTACATAATAATATTTTATGTAGTTCTCTAAGCAAAAATATACGTATGTAAATATTTTCAAAAGAGGTCTCAATGGGCGGGATTGGCAATTTTAACTGGACACCTCTAGTCAGCTGGTTAAATACGAGGTCAATGAAAGAACTAGAAGTCACGATAAATCTACTTCCTCTCCGAGGATGATGTCCACGGTGGAAACATAATTAATCTGGCAGGAAAGTGTAGGACCGGCCAGCCACAGAAATTTTTTATGCCCTCGTTTATCAACGCGCGAAGTCGATATGGGTGGTGGCCTTTTAATCCGGTCTGCACAATGGAATGGGTCAACATAGTTGGTCAAAACAACCCATTCCCTTGGTGTAAGCTTTTAACAAAAGCCAAAACGCACGAAGGGCTGAAACGTCTCCGCTTGTACTTACGGAGCTGCCTTTACTGCTTAACTCTTATTCAACTCATTCTCTTATTCTTTTTAATTTTTCACCCACTAGGAACAGAACAACGAAAAGTACACATTCATAGTTAACTTATTTTTTTCATTTTAAATGAATTTACCTCAACGTAACAATTAATGTGTGGTGATTAGTGACCGTTAGTCGATAATTATTCAGAAATCGTGAGATGCGGTCTGGTGTGACGTACGTTTTAGAAAAACATTTTCTTTATCGTGCCAACGTTTCGATCTTTCTTGAGATCATCTTCAGGGCCTGGGATTTACAAACATTGTTTACATATTACAATTACATTTTGGATGTGGATAAGTGAATTTATACAATGCAAAATATATTTTTTATATTCAATCAAAGTATTTCTAATCACTCAAAATGTTTGTCTACTGTGCAATTGTGCCATTCTTGCGTGTCGTGTTTATAAACATAAAAAAGCAATATCTCACTGGCACACTCAACACGACACGCAAGAATGGCACAATTACACAGAAGACAAACACTTTGAGTGAGTGGAAATACTTTGATTGAATATAAAAAAATATTTTTTTCCGTTGTATAAAATCACTTTTCCACATCCTACATGTATTTGTTAAATGTAAACAATGTTTGTAAATCCCAGGCCCTGAAGATGATCTCAATGAAGATCGAAACGTTGGCACGATAAAGAAAATGTTTTCTGAAACCTACATCACATCAAAGACCTACTATGCATTCACCCCCTAGCACCTGTCTACGCCATTGCTGGTTTTAATACTTCTACTGTGCAATACAAAATCGTGGATATTGCTGCGGCAGCCTACATTCTTATAAACTATAGTAAAAATATTAAACATCAATTACGATGGTGACGTACCTAGTTAAAATCAAAGCACTAGCAGAAGTCTCGTCCGGGCATTTTTTTTCTACAAGGATACCAGGAACTGGAGGAGTTCCCTCCTGAGCATTGCAGCTGTCCAGCTTATTGTACTTTATCCCTGGCTCCAATTTTTGAGGGCTCACAACAGAAGTGTGAATTTGAGCCACCGGTGTGCCGGTCCATCGAAGAAACTCATTTTTGAAGGGGGTTGGGACCAGTGTCTGACTGAGATCTGATCTTGCTCTTTCTATTGATGAGTGCCGTGTCAATTTCTTTCAACTGCGGCCAGCGGTCCCCCTAGACGTCAGAAAATGTCCAGAGGGGACGGTGGGGCTCGAACCAACGACCGCGGGATTTACTAGCCGAGAGTCTGACGCCTTAACCACTCGGCTACCGCAGCCCCCTCGTCCGGGTATAAATAAGGATACTACTGCGCAGCATGCCTATCCAAATATTAACATAATAATCAATGAAAGGCTTTTATGTCACGTTCCGACGTAACGATAGCGCAGTCTAAAGATGACATAGTGTAACGTTGTGTTGCTTTATGCTGTTTTATATGCACCACTGTATTCTGCGCTTATTTTTCCTTTGGCGTGTATAAATAACATAGAAGATTTTATCATTTTGGTCAATATATCACTCTATAAGACTAAGTTGATGGTAGGTGTTGATCGGTCATTGGATGAACGTATGTTCAACTGGCACTACGTCACTTACTGGGTACGTCTGCGATCGTGGGTGTTTTACGCAGAACCGTTTCGGATATGTACCAGGACTTCCCGTTTTTGTCCCTTACTAAAGGTGGCCTAAAAATTAAACTCGTTTGACTAACATCAAAACCTGAGAGTGTAGCCGGACTCAGTAAGTGACTCAGTTCCGGTTCACATCTACAAGAAAAGTTGTGAAAATTATAATTAATTAAGGTTTTTAGTTGAGATGAAAAAAAAGTTAATGACACGAGCGGGATTCGAACCAACGATCTTCGGCTAGATACGCCGCTGCTCTACCACTTGAGCTATCGTGACCTCGATCCACTCGGACATCAACTTCCTATCTCAACCCCACCTTATGAGTGTTCCCTCCTTTTTTGCCATTTTTCCCGCTCGTGCCTTTTTTTCTTTTTTCATCTCAACTAAAAACCTTAATTAATTGTAATGTATTAATTTGTCAAGCGGACCACGAAATTGTAGAATTTCATGAATTAAAATGAAGTACACTTCACTAAAAGCTCTCCGTGGCCATTTCATTTGTCGTCGAGAATCCAATCCGATTACACGACATTTGAAAAATTGCAAAAAGGAGGGAAAACTCATAAGGTGGGGTTGAGATAGGTTGATGTCCGAGTGGATGGAGGTCACGATAGCTCAAGTGGTAGAGCAGCGGCGTATCTAGCCGAAGATCGTGGGTTCGAATCCCGCTCGTGCCATTAACTTTTTTTCATCTCAACTAAAAACCTTAATTAATTGTAATGTATTAATTGGTCAAGCGGACCACGAAATTAGTGAATTTAAGTTGTGGAAATTGAACATTCTACAGCTATAGTGTTCGTATAAATTTGCCTAAAAACTTGGTAATAAAAATATAAGCTCATATTATTATATCAATTTATTACATATTTCTATTGTGATGATGTATAATTCTGTACGCTTAAAGAAAATTAAATCAACAAGTTAATATTATAACCCTACAGTGCTGTCTTCCTATTAAAATCCTTGAAAAATTCGGAATATTAAATTAGTTTAAAAACGATTGATAAATAAATTCGATAAATTGAGATAATAAGGTTTTTCTAAATAAATAGCACAGTCACAAAATGGCACAAAGCGAGAAAATAAAAGCCTATTTATTCCACATTACTCAACAAAAGTGGTTGATTCTCCTTTTCGTCGACAAAAGTACAAACTAACAGCTTGAAGTGGGAAAAGTTGAAAGCCTAGGGAAAATCTCTTAACGAGAAATATTGGACTCGTGAGGTAGTTGTTGTTTCGTTATTGTCCAGTTTTCGTTGTGGTGTCTGTGATAAATCTGCCCGGTGGGGATTTTGAGTGATTGGGCAAGCGAATCCCCGTGTGGGAAATTTACAATTCATCATAGGCCCGTATCGACCCATTTTTCTCGAATACTGATGTAGCGAGGCTTTACTTTGCTTTAGCATTTTGCCAATTACGAGGATGAAGATTCAATTAAAATTGGACTTTGTCTATTTTGACAAGAGTATTCGAAAAACTAAAATATCGATAAAATCTATGGTAACCTTTCAGTATTAAAATGCTACTTATTGAAAATCTGAAGAAAAAAAGTTAATTTGATTAATACTTTGATTTCTCATAATATTCATTTGTTGTTCGTTGTGCTCTTGTAGGGAAAATACTATGAACTGGAACGTCGTGGTTGTTGTCTCCGCGCACATAGACCTGGAGAGAAATGGTTTTAAAATTGACATTTAACTTAGTTCTTATTATGTGACTTGTAAACTACAAAATTGTTACTCTGACTACAATTGGGTTGGGGATTCTTGCCTTCCATTAAATGTTTTTCTATTGTAATGAAACCACTTAGTATATGATTATTCGGAAATCGTGAGATGCGGTCTGGTGTGAGGTAGGTTTCAGAAAAACATTTGCTTTACAGTGTAACGTTTCGATCTTTATTGAGATCATCTTCAAGGCCTGGGATTTACAAACATTGTTTAAATTTAACAAACTAATGCTTATAAATCCCAGGCGCTGAAGATGATCTCAATAATGTTCGAAACAATTAATTAAGGTTTTGGTTGAGATAAAAAGTCAATGACACGAGCGGGATTCGAACCCACGATCTTCGGCTTGATACGCCGCTGCTCTACCACTTCAGCTATCGTGACCTCGATCCACTCAACCCCACCTTTTGAATTTTCCCTCCTTTTTGCCATTTTTCAATCCTTCATTCATTCGAATCCCGCTCGTGCCATTGACTTTTATATCTCAACCAAAAACCTTATTTAATTGTAATATATTAATTGGTCAAGCGGACCACGAAATTAGTGAATTTAATGTTCGAAAGGTTGGCACGATAAAGAAAATGTTTTTCTGAAACCTACATCACACCAGATGGCAACTCACGATTTCCGTATAATCATCGACTACGGTCACTAATCACCACACTCTTAATATATCTTTTTTCAGTAATATGATTAAAAATAATCGGAAGAAGAAGTAACAAATCATTATACTTTCATGTTGGATAATCTTAAAATCAATACTTAAGTGTTACTTTTAAAAATGAAATCTGATTGCGGGCGAGCCTACATAACCGTCATGACATAGACACATAACAGAGCTCTGCATCAACCTTATCTAAGCTTATCTTAGTTTTCTGCTTCAGAGGCCGCTTCCCTCGTCCAGTAACCACCGCACCTATAACCGCAACCTCAGCCCTTATAATTTTACCGCATAGATCAACTTTTGGTTTAAACCATATTTTAACGTTAAAGAACGTTTTTATACTTACTTCTCTGCTAAAGGTTTGGTGTTAGGATTTTCTTTAACTCTGAAGTACAAAATTCAAATTTAGCTTGTTGCTTGTTGTCGAACATTGGAACAAAATAATCTCTTATTATTATTTATAATAAGTATTGCATTATTCATAATAAAAAGAAAGCGTCAGTACAATCAGAGAAGGGTGTTGAAATTATGAAAATAATTAAATGTGAGAAAAAGATCCGCGTAATGTATACTTTGCTAGAGAAAGTCTGTTTTCTGAGAGAATATTCAATCATGCTTTTATTTTGTATTTTTTTACACTGGATACCAGGAACTGGAGGAGTTTCCCCGAGGACTGCAGCTGTTACAGCTTATTGAACTTTATCCCTGGCTCCGTTTTTGGGGGCTCGCAACATGCGTGTGAATTCGAGCCCCCGGTGGGCCGGTGTTCTTTCATCGAAGAAATTCATTTTTGAAGGGGGTTGGGACCAAATCCACGGTCGCTGAGATCTGATCCCCCCCACAGACCTTCCATTGATGAGTGCCGTGTCAATTTTTTTCAATTGCGGCCACTGGTCCGGTCAGAAAAAAATTCCGCGACAGTGGGGATCGAACCCACAACCGCGGGATCGACTAGCCGAGAGTCTGACTCCTTAACCACTCGACTCCCGCTCTCTTATTTTGTATTCGTGTTCATTACATAATAAATCTCGTTATATCCCAAAAATTAATAACTGATTCCGCTTGAGCGCGGCAGCGAGTATCTGATTTCCCTGTTCCGATTCTTGAAGGAAACAGGGTTGTTTTATTGTACATAATTTTATGCCCGTATCATGCGTTGAAACTGAACATATCTAACAGCGTGAATTTGTAGTGAGAGGGCCGATAACAGGGTACTGAATACCCCATCGACACTCAATTATGTCAGTTGTAAAATGTGTGTAAAGTTTGTGTTAAAAGTGTATGTATTTATTAGCGTGAATGTGTAATGTGAAAGAATCAATATGACAGAATATTGAATACCACATCGATCCTAAATTAGATACTTATATAAAGATGCAAAGGGAATTTTAGGAATATCGAGTATCTCCAATTGTGTGAATGGTATGTAACTAGAAAAGAATAAATGAGAGTGTGAATGGCTTTGGATCCTGGATCTGCGTACGTTGGGTGATGAATTTTATACAGATGTTGACAGCCCCCAAGGCTCAGCCTCCGTGGTTAGGCGAATAACATTGAGGTATGACCCAGGAGTGCCAACACCCGTAGTAGGTGATTCTCGAGGGCTACCGGCAATTTATTTTTAATTACTAATCTATTTATGTTTTAGTGGTCAATTGACCAAGTTAGTTCTTTCAATTAATTATTCTTTTTATGTAAGGTCTTGGTTAAGATAAAAAAGTCAGTGTCATGAGCGGGATTCGAACCCACGACCTTCGACTACACACGCCGCTGCTCTACCAATTGAGCTATCGTGACTTCCTCTCGGACACCAACTCTCCATCTCAACCTACAACCGTTCGAATTTTCCCCCTTTTTTACAGTTTCAAACGTCGTGTAATCAGGATTCGATTCTCAGCGATTTATGAAGTGGCCACGGGGAGTTATTTTAGTGAAGCGATATTTCTTTTACTTATTAAATATCAATCCATTTATGCTTGAGTGGTCAGTTGACTAAGTCACTTCTTTTAATTAATTATACTTTATATGTAAGGTCTTAGTTGAGATAAAAAAATGTGTCACGAGCGGGATTTTAAATTACAAAAGCTTGAATTCTGATGGACGGCGAAAAGTGATAGGCAACTCTGCATATGTCCGTTTGCACATAAATATATGGAAGTCGTGAGATGCGGTTTGGTGTGCTGTAGGTTTCAGAAAAACATTTTCTTTATCGTGCCAACGTTTCGATCTTTATTGAGATCATCTTCAGGGCCTGGGATTTACAAAAATAAAAATTTTAAAAATATATTTTGCATAGTATAAATTCACTTTTCCACATCCAAAATGTAATTGTTATATGTAAACAATGTTTGTAAATCCCAGGCCCTGAAGATGATCTCAATAAAGATCGAAACGTTGGCACGATAAAAAAAATGTTTTTCTGAAACCTACATCACACCAGACCGCATCTCACGATTTCTAAATAAATATCGATTAACGGTCACTAATCACCACACGTAAATATATGGATTTATGCCAATATAAATTCAAAATCCAAGTAACAATTAAATGTTAATATGAGGAAGGTCACTTCACAATCCACTGAATTAATTCATTAGTACGGCCATCCGTAGTGGTAATCAAATAGTAGAATACAACACGATTAATGTATCAGCATTCGAAGAAAGTAGTCTGGTATTGCGTTTTTCTCTCCTGTTCGGAACTCGCTATACGCAATAAGCATCTTCGATGTAGATCTTCTTTTTAATATACCCTATTCCATCGTTCAAAATGAGGTTGTTTGCCGAAAATAAACGATAAAATTAAATAGTTTCCCAGTAAATAAGCAATAATGGATATTTGGATGAACACAAGTAAAGTGTATGTGCTTCTTGTTTTTTAACGTTGAAATTTGATTGTTGGTATAAAAACTGAAAGAAAGCACAAAAATTGTGCGATAGTACTGAAGTTTTACAAAGTTAAATAATTTGGTAACCTATTTACGTTTCTTTTGCTACAATTGGTTCTCACCAAATATAAGTCCAATGTTGGAACAAACCTTTACTATTAACTGTTCCCCGAGGAGGGAACGGTCCGAATCACCCCATGCTGCTCAAAACCAAAACGTGGAATTATCGAGAAAAAGCAGAGGAAAGGAGGGATTCATTTTCTTGCTCGGTAACGCAGGGCTTTACAGTAATATTTCTACCATTAGGCGAACATAGCGAGCATTATCAATAAAAATAATTTCATTACAGTCTTTATTGCAAATATCTCAAATAAAAATCGTATGTTAATGTACGTCTTAACCAACTTGTAAAGGTTGAATTTGGACAATTTTCAGAAATGATTTGACTTATTTCAATAACAAGTAAAACGCGAACAGCCAACGCTGACAGAGAAAATAAAATTCCAAACATTTTCACTGGCCGATGAAAACAGTGACAGTTCGGCGGCGGGAACACGCCGGTGGGTCTAACGATTGTAAGATTCGGCACAACAGATCTCCAGTAGGCGGAAAAGTGCCAAGAGGACTGCAGAAACGCCCGGTAATCCAATTTCCGATCGGATTGCCTCCCAGAGCACACCTGGGTCGCCCGTGCAGCACCTTAACCATACTCCTCCAATACCGTCAATGGCAACATTTCTTTCCAAGAAAATACATTCTGTGAACTTATGTTTAAAAATTATTCGCGTTTGTTCGTAAATGTTTAAACGACATTCATCACAGCCCAAACTACTACAACAATGTAATTTCTTATCATTTTAACAGCGATAAAACACATTCAGACAATCTTTTAAAAAAAGTTTAGTTATTTCCTACACAATTTCCTTGTTTTCAACGATACGGATTTCAATAATATTATATCAAAAAAATTCAACAATAATATGTTAGTAAAATAATGATAAAATTAATCCACATTAAATTAATTAATTTGATTATTTTGAACGCCTAATAATATTTAGGTACATATTTAAAATAGGTGATAAATCAAAATGTGCTATGTTTATACATCATCACTGCATTTATCTCCATCTTCAATTCTACATTTTTTAATTTCAAATTTCTCAAACCAATATATTTTCTTCCCTTTGTTGAAACTATGTATCACTGTTGTATTTCAATTGTTTTTTTTAGTTGATTACGGTTTTGGTAGAGTTAAAAAAGTCAGTTTCACACATGTCAAAATATGTACTATTTGTGTGTTATAATATTAACAATTAAGTTAATTAAGCCCTTTGAAAATTGCTCTTGGCGTCGAATACTACCGCATATTTTACGAAGCGAAAAACAAAAAAATTAAACTTTATTGCTTATTAAATCCATTATATCTCGTGGTCCGATTGGCACAAATAACTTCTTTCAATGAATTAATCTTTTTATGTAAGGTATTGGTTGAAACGAAAAAGTGTCACGAGCGGGATTCGAACCCACGACCTTCTGCTATACGCGCCGCTGCTGTACCACTTGAGCTATGATGACTTCGAACCACTCGGACACCAACTTCCCATCTCGACCTACCTTTCGATTTTTTCCTCGTTTTTGCCATTTTTCAAATGTCGTGTAATCGGGATACGATTCTCGGCTGCATATGAACTGGCGACGGGGAGTCTATACTTCGTTTTACTCATTAAATCCATTTATGTTTTCGGGGTCTATTGACCAAATTAGTTCTTTCAATTAATTAATGTTTTTATGTAAGGTTTTTGTTGAAATGAAAAAGCTAGTGCCAGGAGCGAGATTCGAACTTACGACCTTCGGCTAAATCACTGCTGCTCTACCACTTGAGCTATCTTGACTTCGATCCACTCGGACACTAACTTTCCATCTCAACCGCACCTTTTAAATTTACCCTCCTTTTTGCTATTTTTCAAATGTCGTGTAATCTATTTGATTCTCAGCGACAAATAAAATGGCCACGGAGAGCTTTAGTGAAGTATACTTCATTTTGCTTCTTACATTTTATTAGGTTCGTGGTGACCAAATATATATATTGATATTTGGTCAAGCGGACCACGAAACCTAATAAAAAGTTGTATTTAAATTTAAAATTCAAATTGTGTTTTGTTTCTTTTAGATGGTTCTTAAATTTCGAAACTTTGTTCTATTTAGGCGTGTTCTTTAACTCTCGTTTTGTTTTCTCTGCCGCTTTGTCCTATATATTTCATGTCGCAATCATTACAATTAAGGTGGTAAAACCCGCTTACCTTGTCTTTAAGTTTTGGGAGGTTCTTTCGAAAGTGAACACGTACTTCTAAAAGCTATTTTAAAACTTTCTTGTTTAAGAATTTTACCTACTTTTTCAATGTATGACAAACAACGAAAACCTGATGGTACATTTTTGATGGGGTGGATGAGTCCAATTGTTGCTTCTTTTAAAGTTGTTTTATTCTTTTAACTATCAATAAATATGTCTTAATATCCATTGTTTTTAGGTTAAGTTTTAATAGTTTGTAATTTTTTCTATAGTTACCAAGTGTTAATGGATGTTTTAACATACGGTCGGTCTATGAGCCAAATTTTGGGTCCATAGGATGAAACGAAAACGCTGGTATCATAGTGATTGTAGTTGTGGATTTTCTATATACGTCTATTTCACTTTCATATTTTAAGTCTAAAAATTTCAAACAATTATCTTTATTAATGTCCAATGTAAAATTTATATTACGGTGTAAATAATTAATTAGTTGGAGGAATTCTTTTGATCCTCTATAGTTCACGACAATATGCATAAAACATCTACATAGTGTTTCTAAAAAAGAATAAATTTAATTAATTTCTCGTTCGATTTGAAAAGAGTTTTTTCCTTGCATATTGGTCATTTGAGAATAAAAAGTCACTATTTTTTATGACTGTTTGAACTTCAGTTTTTAATGTGTAGAATTGTGTTCTTCAACAATTTAGCTTTCCATTCCCTAATAAGCCCCGTCTATGTAATCTTGAAAGGATAATCAGGCCGAACCATTACCCATTTTTTCCTATTGTCGTCTCCTTTCACCTCAAAGAAGCCGACTTCTCATATAAAAAAAATTTCTTTCTATCCCGACATCCTTCCCCACTCCTTCACAATTCAAAGTATACAGACATAAAACTTAGATTTCTCATTGGCACTCTCAACACCACACACAAGAATGACAATGTACGAGGATACTACAGAACACACTCATCAGTCAAAGGTCTATTCTGCATGATAATCAGTTCGGTACTGGCATGGCACATGAAGCCAAGCTTTCTTAACGAGTTTTCCTTGTGCCTGTTGTCAACCGAATTAACTGAAACGGCACTCAGATGCTGATTTGCGATATTCCCCTTTCTACTCGATGCATCCCCAATAGTAGGGAACCTGATGTGGGTCGTCTATAGAAAGGATTATCCACACGAGCCTTCTGATGCCTTTTTACTGCTCCCCTTGTTGGAGTTGACTACGTATCAAAGAGGCCGTTAAATGACAGTTGTGTACTGCTGCAAGAGCAATAAACGGTCGCTTTTAGCCGTCGTACATCGCGGTAGACCACTATCTTCTTTTTGACTTCTATATCGAGTTCTATATAGAGACTTTTTTTTTTTGGCCTTATGATCTTTGCATATTAGCCATGACGAATTCTTATATATATATTGTTCAAATTGGGGGTTATCGGGAAAAAAGGGCCAGAGGCGACGGTGAGAATCGAACCCACGACCGCGGCGTGAGAGTCTCTCATGCTAACCACTCGGCTACCGCGGTCCCCTAAACCTATATAGAGACTTCTATTGGCCCTAAACCTAAACCGCCGCAGAATCTGTCGTGGATGGTAGAGCGCAATTGTGTACTCAAAATTGTTTCATTAAAGAATACATAAACATAACTCATTCAACAAGTTGGCTCTGGAAAGGATGAAATTAAAATTTTATTCTAAAGAATGTAAAAGGATTAGTAACACTACAAAGATAAACAACAAATTATTGATGTTGGGTTTACGGTTTAAATCTTTTACCTACTTATTAAGGAAAGTAAACAAGTAAGTACAAGTGTCCGCTTTGTTTTTTTGTTTTTGAGTCTATATTGCCAACTTTCTATTTACTTACAGCTTTGAACCGTAATCATATTTCAGTTAACTTTAAGTAAATATTGTATTTTTGCTAATAGGTGTACAAAATTTAACACCGTACACACTCACGTGTACCGCCTTTCGTAATTCTAAAATAATTATGAGCATTTTTTCCCTGGATATCTTGCAATTATGCATCTTTTGTAAATTGATTTCCTCGTATAAAAGGTCGATTAATGTGTGTTCATCGACACAGAAAACAAATACTTTGATTGAATCTAAAATTTCTAGCATTGTATAAATTGAATTTTTTTCACATCCTACATGCATTTATAAAATTTAACCAAGGTTTGTAAATCCCAGGCCCTGAAGATGATCTCAGTAAAGATAGAAACGTTGGCACGATAAAGAAAATGGTTTCCGAAAACGTACGACACAACAGAGCGCATTTCAAGATCTCCAAATAATCTAGTTTTTAATTTTAAGTGGGTTCTTTTTTATTTCTTTACAGTCGTTATTGTTTAGAAATTCTTCACCTTTAGAAACGTATTTTTTATGTTCAATGATAACTACACTACTTAATTTTTTGGCTTTTGAAATAACGTTGTTAGTTTTTAATTTTTGCTGTGGGATATTTAATTTTTTGACGCTGAGAATTACCAAGTATTTTAAATTACTTCAGCAGATTTATATTTTATATATGTAATTGTTTTAAAACAATCTACTGAGGTACCAAGAGATAGTAGTTTAAAAAAAATCTACTTCTGTTTTTGGGACAAATTGTAATTGTAATAATTGCGACATTAAAAATATAAGACAAAGCGGTAGAGGAATTAAAACGAGAGGTAAAGAACACTTGTCTAAATCGAACAATTTTTCGGAATTTAAGGACCATCTAAAAGAAACAAAACACAATTTAAACTTAAATACAACAGGGAGGGAACTAGATTGATTTGAGAAATTTGTAATTAAAAAATGTAAAATTGATCATGGAGATAAGTGCATTAATAGTATAATAGATTTTGATATACCTCATATTTTAAATATGTGCCGAAATATTATTAGACGTACAAATTAATCAAATTAATTAGTTTAAGTCTTATTATTTAATTTGGTCATTAATTTACTAATCTATTATTAATGTATTATTTTTATTTTTACTAATTATAAATAAAAAACTTACAAATTGATCACTAATTTACAATTTTCTTCCAGTATTTATTAATATAATATTTAGTTGTGTTATAATTCCCGCTTTTCGAACGTTCAAAAAATTGAACGGTATTAAAAACCACGTTGGAACGGCGGGTTCACTTTTACAATTCATGTCGAGAGACGTGGTTGTAGAACTCCTTCTACCTGATGATGGGCGTCTAATGCTTGAAATCCGGATCGTTGAAAACAACTAACTTTGAGTAGGAACTATCTTTTTAAAAAGATTGAAAAACACACTTACTCCACCATTTATCATTCCATTCAGGAAACATTTTTCAAGAGTACACAGATATTTTCTGACATTATTACAAAGTTATTTATATCAGTACATAATATAACTTCATAATAATGAAGGATATTATATACAATAGTATATATACATTATCAGATTTGTTTTTAATATAAGTTATGACACATTTCATACATTAATGGAACATGAAATTCAAATTTTTGATCATTCCTTTCATAGATTAATCGTATCATGTCGTATGTAGCCATAAAAAAATATTAAACGAAATATATGAATGGAACGTATTATTTTAATTGTCGTTGCTTAAATTGTTTTCAAGAGTATGATTGGCCTTGGTAATTAAAAGGTATTAAAACTTACCTTGCGGCATTTTAGCATATCTCAATTGTTTTTAATAAACCTAAAAAGCTTTTTAAATAAAAGTTTCGTCTTACAGTTAACAACATAATAACTTATAATTACACAATTTAATAAAATACAACTGTCGTTTCAAGTTTATTTTTCTTAAAAATAAATTATGAAAGGAGTTTATAGACAGACCGAACGTTCCGTGGTAAGGGAGGAAAAAGGTTTAATGAAGCTAGTTGACTTTTCGGTCGACCGCTCCAACTTTATTTTTAACTCGATTCATTAGAGAAATCCGGACAAGCTTAATGAAGGGCTTTTGACCGGCTTGTTATCACAGCAGATTCACTGGCTGGCCCCGGCGCTTTACGACCCTGGAAATGAGACAAGAGGAGGCCGAGTGCGCTGGAGTGACTGGGCAAATAGCGCAAAGAGACCGGCTAACAATCAGCTCCCGTCATGTGCAAACAGGGCAAACGTGCCTCAAACAACGAATATCAGTTTACCGAAGAACGATACCATTTTCAGCAATCCGTGGGACCCTCGATATCTCAAAGCTCAGATATCAACTGGAATAAAATAGTTCAGCATTTGGACACGTCCTTCTCGAAAACGACAACTGGTCGAATAATAACTATGTCGGCCTGTTTGTTACTCCGGAATAATAAAAACATCCACATCCGAAGAATTTTAATGTGGTTGTTTCTAATTTTTTTCCCCCTATACTAGCTGTTTTGGTCCGACAGACGCGTTTCGACCTCTTACATACTTTAGTAGTAGGAGTGGGAGATGGAGTAAACAGAAAATCACACTAACCCACTACTTACGATTAGTATCACACCACAAAACTCAAAAATTACTTATTATAACACAATCCGTAAACCTAACAGTGGCGTTCAAATAGAGAATTAGAAAAAAACGTCTATATGAAATTTTATGCAATTAATACTAAAGGGTAATAATAAACGGTCATACATTCCAGGTTGCGTATATGTCATAACAAGATTACACACGAACACCTTCAAAGGGGGTGAGACCAAGTAGGTGTCCGTTGTGTGGAGATCTTGTCATAGTAGAGCATGTAATAACGGACTGCAAAGAACTAAACCAGCAAAGAAAGAAATACGACATCCTAAAAGATCTCTGTTCCAATTTCTCAAGGCCATACATATTTTTAATTGTAAATAGGATCGTTGTGTAGATTTATATGATATATTTATTTAGAAATCGTGAGATGCGGTCTGGTGTGATGTAGGTTTCAGAAAAACATTTTCTTTATCGTGCCAACGTTTCGATCTTTATTGAGATCATCTTCATGGCCTGGGATTGACAAACATTGGTTACATATTACAATTACATTTTGGATGTGGAAAAGTGAATTTATACAATGCAAAATATATTTTATATATTCAATCGGAGTATTTCTACTCACTCAAAGTGTTTGTCTTTTGTGTAATTGTGCTATTCTTGCGTGTCGTGTTTATAAACATAAAACAGCAATATCTCACTGGCACACTCAACACGAAATATATTTTATATATTCAATAAAAGTCTATTTTGCATTGTATAAATTCACTTTTCCACATCCATAATGTAATTGTAATATGTAAACAATGTTTGTAAATCCCAGGCCCTGAAGATGATCTCAAGAAAGATCGAAACGTTGGCACGATAAAGAAAATGTTTTTCTGAAACCTACATCACACCAGACCGCATCTCACGATTTCTAAATAAATATCGATTAACGGTCACTAATCACCACACATATATGATATATGTTATTTATTGGAATGTAAATATTTATTTTCGTAAATGGAGGGCTCATCCCCCAAATACTCCGATGAATATCGTGTATGAATATATTGTGTTATAGTTTGATCGATTTGTATTATGAGTATGTAATTTATTAGCGTGAATGGTAGCGTGTATCCCCAATTACCCGACGAATATTGAGTGCTCTGAGGTAGTGTGAATGCTGACTAGACTATCATATTTTTATCTCGTTTTTGCTTTTTGTGTTTGTTATTTTCTTATTTTATCCACAATTGACGAGGCCAGCAGGTACAAAGAGGCTAGCGATAGAGCAAAGAAAAGAAAGAGTGCGTTACGTTGTACCAAAAAATATCAAAAATCGGGTAGAGAGACAGAAAAAGAAACGAGTTGTATTAATACGCGAGAAAGATAAGAAAAGAAACGTAAAACTAAGCAAGAGAGGGCTGTCGATGAACCATGTAGTTTGCCGGCTTAAAACTAAAAAAAGTAATTATTAGTACCGTGCTATACGTTAAAGAAAATTCTGACAACTTGATTGTTAATTGTTAAATAAATGTTTGTTTATTACCGTGTGTTTCTTAATAAACTGTTATTTCATAATTTGTTGAAATCGTAAGGACCGGACAAAATGATGTAGATAAACACCTTTTTCATTTTCTTGCCGACGTTTCGAACTTCTTCAGGTCAATTTCAGGGCCTGGGTAAATTACAAAACGTATGTTGATTGGAAGAAAGATAATACAGATGTAAATATAAATAATGTTTCATATATTCAAAATATATAAAAAATTTCATCAATCACTGAACACACACAGTAATCTATTCGTACGAAATTTATCACTTCCAACCCTACCTGAAAATCTACCTTTTGGTGGTGAGAAGAAAGCCTGCTGTTCGGCTTAAGTTACAGGTTTAGAAAACTGTAACGTTTTGGCATTTTTTGTTAAAAGGTTTTTTGTCATATTTACGACGAATAGTTTGCAAACTATCCCCGGCTGGTTTCTTACCTTTAAGACTGGACACAGTACTGATGATGTGATTACATATTGTGTTATAATAAAGGAATTAGTTTTACCTCTAATACTACCATTCAAAAAATCAAGTTCGTTTCATTTCATCATATAATAATAGAATATGTTTTATGTAACAGTACTTTTTTATTATTTTTTGCATTTTTAAACAGATATTTTAAATATATTCACTATTTTTCCTGGTCCGCTTGACCAATTAATATCATTCAATTAATTAAGGTTTTTAGTTGAGAAAAAAAGCCAGTGTCACGAGCAGGATTCGAACCTTCAGATAGATACCACTCGAGCTATCGTGACTTCGATCCACTCGGAGACTAATTTCCCATCTCAACCCCACCTTTTGAATCGTCCCTCTTTTTTATCCGTATCAAGCAGAAGGTGGTGGGTTCGAATCCCGCTCGTTACACTGACTTTTTTATCTTAACTAAAAACCTTAATTAATGGAATTTTAACTATATTTACGAGTTTTGAAAAAGCTCTTTAACCCTTAGTTAGTTTCACATCAATTTATATATGTTTTTAATTATTTGTTTGTTCTCCATAAGAGATAGTCACTTAATAAAAGTCCAAAGTTAACATAATTCTACATTGTTATAGGAATTCGTTAGAACAAACATTAACAACGAGAAAAATACCGGTTAATCCTTTCCATTCTGCCTCTTCTTTCAAACAAGACAACACAGAAACCGCAGCAAAGTTAAAATT
Source organism: Cimex lectularius (assembly GCF_000648675.2). Taxonomy (NCBI): domain Eukaryota; kingdom Metazoa; phylum Arthropoda; class Insecta; order Hemiptera; family Cimicidae; genus Cimex; species Cimex lectularius. Next base: position 404,215 of record NW_019392729.1, on the reverse strand, counting down.
CGTAAACCTATGTAAATTTACAAAGGAAAAGTAACACTAGGTAATTATGGAGGATAGCGTTTATCGTTTGACTTGTATCCTGAACAAACATGAAGCCCCTGAGTAAAATATAAGTTATTTACCGCGCTTCATAGAATGTTATGCGCCGCTAGCATTCATAACGGGAAGACTTTTGTCCTCGAGAGTAATTAGAAGGTTATTAAATTGGAAGGACCTCCAGAAGTTCATTCAAATGAAAACACCTGTTTTGGCCCCATGTTAATATCACTAATTTTCTTCTTGTGTTTACCATATAAGGAATAATTTCACCGATATTTCAATTAAGACGACAAAAATAAAACCTTGGGGCAATAAATAACCAAATATTGGTGTTTTATATAAGCTATAGGTTGAAATACGATGTAAATGACTAATTTAGTTCTAAATCTGAAATCAACTTAGATACCTATTTTTTACTATACAAACAATAAACATGTTACTACTATCACTATTTCTGGAAAAATTTGCTAATTGTCCATAGTTTGAAATGTTAACAACATGTTGTTAGTCTTTAAAAACTTTAAATTCACTAATTTCGTGGTCCGCTTGACCAATTAATACATTACAATTAATTAAGGTTTTTAGTCGAGATGAAAAAAAGTTAATGGCACGAGAGGGATTCGAACCCACGACCTTCGGCTAGATACGCCGCTGCTCTACCACTTGAGCTATCGTGACCTCGATCCACTTGGACATCAACTACCCATCTCAACCCCACCTTATGAGTTTTCCCTCCTTTTGCCATTTTTCAAATTTCGTGTAATCGGTATGGATTCTCGACGACAATTGAAATGGCAAATGACAATTGAAAATTAATTGGTCAAGCGGATCACGAAATTAGTGAATTTAATGAATTAACTTAAGTACACTTCACTAAAGCTCTCCGTCGCCATTTCAATTGTCGTCGAGAATCCAAACCGATTACACGACATTAAAGGTTTTTGGTTGAAATGAAAAAGATGGGAAGTTAGTGTCCGAGTGGACCGAAGTCACAATAGCTCAAGTTGTTAGAACAGCGGCTTATTTAGCCGAAGGTCGCGGGTTCGAATCCTACTCGTGACACTAGCTTTTAGCTTTTTCATTTCAACTAACAACCTAACATAAAAAGATTAATTAATTGAAAGTAGTAATTTTGTCAATGGACCGCTAAATATAATTGATTAAATTAAATTTCGAAAAATTCATAAGGAAGTATTAAATAAAATACAAAGATCAAAATTAAAGTGCCGCGTTGTAATATCAGGTGAATTCTGAATATCACAAAGATCTAATCACATTTTTAAGAAGAGGAATTAAAACAAATCCCATCGGATTAGATGCTTTATCTCAATTGTCGCCTTTTCCAGTAGGCTACAACTTCAAAGCTGGTACTTAAATTTTGATTGCTAGGAATAATCTGATTATAAAGACCCATTTTAAATCCTTCCAGTTGCACAGCAGTATTCCTTCGCATTCAACGTTATGGCCTATTTTTTTATCCGAGGTTGCGTACAATTGAAAACAATTGAATCTCAAAAATACAATGTCGCTCGTGGAAAAGAGGCTTCAAAACCACAGTCGAAACTTCTTTATTTTGAAAGAAAAAATTATAGAAAAAAAAACGGTACCTTACAATTTACTCAAAATTAAATTATTTTTCAATAAAATAAAAGTTTACAAAAAGAACACAACCCACATCCGAGATTCCCTTTGATTTTATTCGATGAAAGGGATTTTGTTGATAAAAGGAAAGTGGCCATGTTTTATTGATGTGCTAATGGTGTAACACAAAACTCAGTCATTATTTTTGCTAATTGGAAAAGTTGGTTGAATGGGAAATCGGGGACGAAAAACGAATTAGCAGTTAATCGTAGAAATGGTCAGTTCATTTAATAGGGAGGCAACATTGCCCCTTCAGTATATTCCAATTTGATTAATTGCGACATTTGCTTTTTTCGGAAGAGTTGAGCCGACACGAAGCGTTACAGGCCCATTTGACAACTTCAACTTAATAACACTTACTCCCGAAGGAACGATACATCTTCTGACTAAATTAACATTTTTACATTAACTTATCACTGTATAAAAAATATTTTTTTTACTACTACTACTACTACATGTCTTTATTCTTTAATATACGAATACTTTAATATTCCTTCTGACGAAACTCAGGGAATCGATTTTACGCTTCGTTTGGAGCAAAAAATGCCCAGGAGAAAATTTTCGGAAAGTTCTCTATTTTGTTGATATTCTTTAATTTAGGTTTTTCAACTTTTCACTACCTTACCACATAAAAACCATTACAACTTCCAAAATGTTGAGACTACAACAAATCCAATTACACTATTTGAAAGAATGCTAAATTTTCTGTAAGATACGTTTATTTTCAATAATTTGAATGACATAAAATGTTAGCCAATATCAGTTGGAACATGTGAAAATTGCAAAATTTAAAATTTTGGTCATGATTGCACGTTCTATTGAGGTTACAAAAAAATACCTACAACTTATCAAATTTCACAAAAACCTCTTCATCTAATATGCTTTGTCCAGGTCTTTAAATAATGTTCTAGTAGAGTTGAAAAATAACAATTGAATGTTCGAAAACGTGAGCTAAGGTAAATTTGAAGGGGGGGTAGAAATAAATCAATTAGAACTCGCTTTGTAAAATAAAATGTATTATTTATTTATTTTAAATTTTGTAATTTTGACATGTTCCAACTGATATTGGCCAACATTATATGTCATTCAGATTATTGCACATAGAGTTATCTTATAGAAAATTTAGAGTTCTTTCAAATGGTGTAATTGGATTTGTTGTAGTCTCAACATTTTAGAAGTTGTAAGTGTTTTTATATGGTAAGGTAGTGTAAAGTTGAAAAAACCTAAATTGACGAATATCTTCAAAATAGAGAACTTTCCGAAAACTTTCACCTGGGCATTTTTTGCTCCAAACAAAGAGTAGAATCGATTCCCTGAGTTTCGTCAGAAGGAACTGGGATACCCTGTATATACGAAGTTTACAAATCGGCAGTATTACAGAGCAAGAAAGACGTTCCTCATGGTTTAAAAACGTCTGAGGGAGTCTAGCACATAAACTTATATAACTAAAATCTCTCTTCTTAGTATTTACTAGTAATTATAATGAGTGTTTACATTAGGAATATATACATTCTTCAAAAATTTCAGTAATGTAATAATAGAACATAATTATACAATAATAGCTGAAACATGATTGCAAATATATACATCTCTTATTTATGATTACCTATAATGCACATAACTCAATAATAAACTAAACTAAAGTAAAGTAAATGGAAATAATAAAAGTAAAAATAAATAATAAAGAATTACATTATCTACCACAAGAGATAATAGTAAAAAACCAAAACAAATAATAAATGTTTAAAATATTCAATCTCTGGCTAAACTACATTCTTTATCAAACCACTGTCTTTTTGGATGATAAAGTAGGTCTACAGTTCTTATTATAATTTGATGCACTAATGACTGCTTTTTGTTATAAAATTGACGTGAATATTTACATCATCAGGTTGATAGCAAGTATAGTTTACAATTTTCTCCAATTTCTGTTTATAAGTATAAACATTTTGTTTGAGCCAATTCATTTTTGGGTGAAGGGGAAGAACAAACTTGTCAGGGGGTGGCATATCCTGCAATTTAAAAGAAGCGGTGAACGGCATATGATCAGAATGATTTTGAACATTTACTTTGAAGTCACTCACATGGGGTAGTAAATCTAAATTAATACACGCTAAATCTATCACCGAACTACCCGCACCCCCTACATAAGTGAATTCACCATCAATATCGCCATCCATTCTGCCATTTAATATTACATAATCAAAATTATCAAGTATTTCCAATATCTTTTTTCCATTTACATTTACCGTTACATTTTTGGAATTTCTGCTCCAGTTAATCAATTTATCATTACTAGTGAAGTATTTTTCTGGGATTTGATGCCAGGTACCGATGCTAGCATTAAAACCTCCAATCATAACAATGTTTAAATCATTACTATCTGATACTAAATTAAACAGTCTGTTGAAATGCGTGTTTCATTTATTATAGTTTAAGTATACTGGATAGATGTACATACAGAAATTATTTGTTTTAACATTTAATATATCTACGTTTTTAATTTTACAAAAATAAATATACCTTACTGCCACAATTCTTACATTAATAGATAGCCTCCCGATGCTCGCCCTAATTTCGCCTCTTTTGATGCTGGGATCCATAATAGCTGGAAATCTTGAAAGATTGATAAATATTCCTCTGGATCCTTAGCATCTTTTTACTATTTCTTTAGAGGTTAGATAGGCATAAGAGATAAATTAATTACCGAAATTGATAAAATGCTTTTATTACGTTTGTGATGGAGAATCTTGCACAATAAAAAGACTAAATACAACATAGGCAAAATAATATATTTAAAAAATAGGTTCTTCTTGACATGAAACAATCTGAATATTTACAATATACGAGAAGCTTCTTTTCTAGTGCAACCATAATCGTAATAATTCGTAATAGGCAATGTTCAGAGATTAAAATTTAAACGAAAATCAAAATTAACCAAAATGAATCGAAAAGATATATGTACCTTAAATCTGTCACTATGGCACAAAATAGTAAAATTTAATAGGTCTTTATGTCAGCGCACTTTTTTCTGGATTAGGGCTTATCTCCGGTTTTCTAATTTGTTTGCGATAATTGTCTCCTCCCTTCCACAGAGCAGATTCTTAGAAATAATAAATCATGGAGTGAGTGTGGTGTTCAATTTTTTAAAAAGATAGTTCCTACTAACTGTCAGTTGTTTTGCAACGACCCGGATTCCGAGCCCTTTAGCTCATCATCAGGTTGAAGGACTTCTACAACCACGTCTCTCGACATGAATTGCAAAAGTGAACCCGCTTATACCTCCGCCAACGCGACGTTCCAATTAGCAGCTGGTTTTTTTAATGGCGCTCAATTTGAACGTGCGAAACGCGGAAATTATAACATAAATAAATATTAGAATAGTAATTACTGTAAGAAATTAATTACAAATTAGTGATTAAAGATAAAAGATAGAAAATTACAATGATACCTTAATACTATTAAATTACTATAGAAATAATAACAATTAAAATAATTAATTTAATTATTTGGACGTTTAAAATTATTTATGTACATATTTAAAATGAATGGGAGGTAGATCAAAATCTATTATATTATTAATTTATTTATCTCTTTGTTCAATTTTACATTTTTTAATTTCAAATTTCTCAAATCAATCTAGTTCTTTCCCTTGGTTGAAACTATGTAACACTCTTGTATTTAAATATGAATTAAAATTATGTTTTGTTTCTTTTAGATGGTCCTTCAATTCCGAAAATTTGCTCAATTTAGACAAGTGTTCTTTTACCCTCGTTTTTATTTCTCTACCGCTTTGTCCTATATATTTAATATCACAATCACTACAATTGTGTTGGTAAACCCCGATTTTTGCCAAGTTGTCTATCTTGTCTTTAGGTTTTGAGAGGATGTTTTTAAGTGAATCCGTACTTCTAACAGCTATTCTTAAATCTTCTTGTTTAAAAATTTTACTAACTTTTTCCGATTATTCAATAATGTATGGCAAACAACGGATACCTAATGATTCATTTGTGGTGGGGTGGCTGAGTCCTATTGTTGATTCGTTTAAAGTTAATTTTTTATTCTTTTAACTAGCAACCTATCAATAAATATTTCTAGATACCCGTTGTTTTTTGCTAAGGTTTTAATAGTTTCTAATTCTTTTTTATAGTTAGCCGTGTTAATGGAAGTTTTAAGATACGGTCTATGAGCCAAATGAAACCAGCAGCCTTTTGGGACCATGGTTGGGAAGAATCCGATGGTGTCTGTAGTTGTGGGTTTTCTATATACGTCTATTTCTATGAGGTTGTTTATTATGGACAATTTTAGATCTAAAAAGTTCAAACAACCATCTTAATTTCCAATGTAAAATTTATTTTACGATATTGAGAATTAATTCGTTGGAGGAATTCTTTGAGATCCCGACCATATGCATAAAATATCGTCTATATAGCGTTTCCAACTAAGAAGTGCAGATTCTTTTCTTCAGAACGATCATCACAAGTTATCACACTAATCAATGTTAATATGTCCAAACATTTGTTACTAAGTACTTCTTGTTACTAATTGAGCCTCGTTGGTGAGTTTTTTAAGATATTAATTTTAATAGCTTGAGCGCCTCGTAAAAACCGTGCTTTTTGTCTGTGTTTCTGGTCACCTCAGCCTGGATGGTAACGAACGTGCGGACGAGGTGGAAGTTTTTTTGTACAATTAAGTATGATCACTGTTTCACAATAATTAGTATTAGGATTCGGGACGAATATTTTATCGAGGGTTTAAAGTTAGATAAGATATACCATTAAATTGTTACTCAACTTTAGAGATATTAGTGATTAAACGCTACGCTTTACGGTAAGATTAGAATCAATTAGTATCACGTAAGTTGAACCAAATCCTCCCCCATTATAGCACAGGAGTATTGAGCAAAATTGTAATAAATTATCAGTCGGTCGATGAGTTTGATTATATTTGGCAGAGCTGTAGAAGGTATTCCATAACGAATAGGTTTGTACTAAATTAGAACGGCATTAAACAAGCTTTATGATGTTTATGATGGTGATAAAATCACAAATAACTCGCCATACTGACTGAAATTTCTGCGAGGAAAACTGCCAACGAACTGATAGCAATTCATAAAACTGCTATCATTTAATCAAGATCGTTTTGCTCGGTTGTGTTTATTGATTTTGTATTATTTCCAGTCAGTTGGATGATGAAACATATTAGTGAAAGGTCGCATGACGGAGCGTTTCACAAACATGGCGACTTTCAATATAATATAAAAAAATGAACTCGTAAAAATAGCGTGTTCGTAAGTAATTCAAGATGTTCTTTTACTGGCAGATCGGGGTTTTAGTCGGGCCTACTCGGCAAAGCGACCCGCTTCAATGTCTTTCGAGGTAGAGATGGGTTTGGTTATTTGAACTCGAGCGACACCCTGTAAAAGTTTGCGGGCTTGAGAACTTTTTAAGTCTTATGGGTTTCCGGCTGGAAAAGGGGGACCCCGGGAGCCTTTTTCCATGGAAATGGCTCAGAGATTTTATCCTCTGTCCGGTGACGACAAAAAAATCACCCCGCATAAATTTCCCGGCCAGAACTCTTTTGAGAACGACACGGATAGAAAATTGCTATTGATTTCTACTTCCATTTTTTTAAAGCCGAACAAACTTTGTTTCATTTCAGTAAAAAATTTTCATACAAAGATAAACTCGAAAGTTGTTGTGGGATTTAAATAGGATTCCTTCCATGTTTAAAGCTTCAAATGTATTTCAAATGATTAAATAAAAAAATTAATTTAAATTTTTTTAAATGATTTAGTATTTTTTATGTAATGTGTGGTTGAGTTGAAAACTTAGTGTCCCGACGGAGAGCAGATGACAATGCCGTTTGCCCTTGACATCGTGCCGAAAGAATAAATATTCAGAATTAAAGAATACAAAGTAACATTTAATAATATGATTAACCAAATCCCGCGCAGGTGCCCCTTATGCAGAGAAAGGTTGCTCGATGTGTTCCACATAATAGAGGCGTTTCATGCCGTGGCTCCATACAGAGAGCGTGTAGGTATGCCGCCGGACTTAACATGAGTTCTCGAACACGGTAGCGAGTTTCAGAGTCCCCTGTTCCGCTTTTTAGGGGAAATTGGGTTTTTTTATTGTATATAGTCTTGTGTTGTGTGTCTATATGTTTTGTCTGAGTGTATGTATTTATTAGAGTGAATGGCGAGGGGTGAGGGTGAAATATAACGTCATCATTGCCCCTCGAACGATTGGTAAAAGTACTCCATCGACCTCAACCTAGATTAGTTTAAGTATAGTTCCTTGGAGGAATATCAAGTACCAAACGGAATGAGAGTACTGTATGGATGTATTTATGTGTATGAATGAATTTATTTGTATGAATGTAGTGTTTGAAAGGGTAAGTAGAATATAGACTTAGTTGGGGGCTGAAATGACCTAGATGTCGGAAGCCCCAGTCAAAAAAAAATAAATAAAAAAATAATAATATGATTAACATTTTAATCCTGATTTGATTATCAATAACAAAAAAAAAGCAAAAGACCAGTCTGATACTTAATAAACTCGTTTTCAACTCGTTCTAATATAGAATTTCGTTAATTAATACTGGAGTTTGGGCAGACGCCGATCCTCAGTGAAACGTTCGACTTGTGTGGTTTATTTATGAGATTAATGGTTTCCGAAGAAGAAAACTTTGTAGATCTTTGAAACGGCGAATCTCAGATAATCCTCAAGATAAGTTACTCATGTATTGGAAGCAGTTAACCAAAAGTTGTCCAACTTGCCGGCTAGATGCCTGGAAATCTCTTGCGGTTAAATTATCGCCTTAAAGGCCCTTTAAGTGAGCTCAATAGTTTGTTGTTATTACTAATTGTTGGAATTGAATTAAACTTGTCTTTATACTCTTTTTGTGTACATTTGTAAAAGGATCCCTCTTTAAATCATGAAAGCGCTTAATACTTCATTCAATAATTCATATATGACACATAATAATTTTTTTCCTGTCGATGTGCTAATATTATCCTCACATCAAATTATCTCAATGCCTTTAATTAAATCAAGTGTTATATATATCAATAATTTATAATATAAACAATATTATATATTAATTTTATCGTAATATTAATGAATATTATCATACTTAATAAATAATATTATTACATTACAATATAAAAATTATCCAAAAGAAATGGTTCGCGTAAATGAGAAGGCGTCGACTAGCGATGTTGTAAAACCAATGCATTGAGAAGGTATTATAGGAAAATGTGTACTTTATCTGGAAGAAAATTTGTTTTATTTACCAGTCTAAAACTCTGTTCAAAACGCATATAGGAAAATCCATTTCACGGTGGATTGCACTCACTTTTTAAAACAGGGGAAAGTAGAGCCAACCAACTGTAAAAGCGGCCAATCCGTAAATACCTAAAAGTAACCGGTTATACTGAACAGTAAACCAATGTAAAATACAGTGGATTCAATTTTTAAAAAAATGTTGTCTGTTCGAAAATAAAAAAAAAGAATCATTGAAGATCGTAAGATGCAGTGTGGTGTGGCGTAGATTTAAAACATTTTCTTTATCGTACCAACGTTTCGATCTTTATTGAGATCATCTTCAGTGCTCAAAGTCTTTGTCTTCTGTGTAGATGTGTCATTCTTGTGCGTCGGGCACTCTCAACACTACACACACAAGAATGACACATCTGCACAGAAAACAAACATTTTGAGACCTGAAGATGATCTCAATAAAGATCGAAACGGTGCTTAGTGACCGTTATTCGATAAATATTCAGAAATCTCAGGTGGGGTCTGGTGTGATGTAGGTTTCAGAAAATGTTTTTCTGACACCTACATCACATCAGACCGCATCTCACGATTTCTGAATAAAGATCTAAACGTTGACACGATAAAGAAAATGTTTTCTAAAACCTACGTCACACCAGACCGCATCTCTCTATTTCTAAATAATCATTAATTAATGGTCACTAAAACCCACACATTAAAACAAAGAGCTAATTGTTCCTGCCATCAACGTCACAGGTAAATTAACCAGCGTTAATTGTATAAATATTTATGTGACTTCGATTCTATTTTCACGACCACAAAACATTTCTGGTGGGAACATTTTATTTTTACGTATATTATTTAATATCTTTAATATATACTGAATAATGTAATATGCTTATAATCTAAACTAATTACGCCAGTGTAAAGTAGTTCTATTTTATAAACCCTTCCAGATTCTGCCTTAGGAATAATGTACCTTCAGAGGCTAAACGCAATGCCACAAAGTGTCAAATTGGAAATAAGACAATCAGATTTGGCAGAGACCAGCTGCGAAAGAAAAAGAGCAGCATTAAACAGCACCTTAGATGAAAAATAAAAATAGAAAATCATATCCGCTTCACTAAGTTATTAATAAAATTACTTCAATTTACAAAAGCGATTTCTATGATACTTTTTTTTACTGGCCTAATAAGTGATGAGGACCTTTCTTCCTTTTACCATTTATCGATCAGTGACTTTCCAGGATGATTTTTCTCTTCTCTTATTGTTGTTTGTTGCATTCAAACGGTGAGGCGCCAGACTTTAAAAGCAATTTGATTTGTAACGCCTCATTGTTTGGTTTGACCCTCGCGAGGTGTCCGTGTTTGTCTTTCCATTAGCCAGCAAGTGATGTAGGGGGTCACATCTGTTTACACTCCCTTCCAAACGAGACGAGAGCATCCTTTGTTTTCAACGAACTTGGACCTTCCGAGACTCTAAAAAACAAGCCGTCTGAATAAAATATATGTTGATAGTTTCTTTACAACTTAAGAAAATTTAAAGCACTTGATTTGATGAACAAGTCAGAAAGAACCTTATGACTATATGTTCCGATGGATGTTGTTTTACTGATTATGAAAAGATACTGTTGAAATATATCTGATGAAAATGATGAAATATGATCAAAATCAGATCTTACAAAAAGTTGGGGGCTGATAAATTTGTATACAAAAGAAAATTGCACTCTTTCATAACTTATTAACTTTAACATCTGTAGCATAAATCACATAATCTAATATATATATATATATACATACATATATATATACATATATATACATACATATATATANTATATAAATATATATAAAATAGCATCGAGATCCACATTATCAATCATTATATCAGTAAAAAAGAAAATAAGAAAATATGGAATTCACTCGTTGGACATAAACAATCTAAAAATTTCTAGTAAATTTTGGAAGGAATGAAACAACCGCATGCATCAAAGGAAACAGGAAAACTGAACAGGATCTTTAACACTGTACACTGATTGGCCTTCTGAAGAAGATTAGTATACCCAACAATGCAAATGCACACAGATGCAGGAGACACCACGATACCTATTAACCACTTAACAGTGGAGCCACATTTGACTGTAGGAAGAAGCGTTTTGGGCAACCGTAAAAAAAATTAAACCACCTGGCCTACTAATCAAATACCTTGATGAACTAGAACTCAATGATGTGCTATAAGCACATAACTCTTACAAGGCGCAGTATCTGTATAGCACCCCAGAGTTTACATCTACATACATCCACATCTACAACATAAAAATAATTAAACTATAGCATAAATAATATTGAATACTGTAATGCTAATCATAATTTATTTCAAAAACGCACATTTTTTTTAAATAATAAACATGAGTGTATGTTGTTAAGTTCTTGGAACATTTGGACAAGGAAAATATTTTCCATTGTAGTATTGTAGTATTGGTGGTAGAAAGAAGGTAAGTACTGACGAATAGGAACTTTTGACCATTAATCGTAAGACACACGTCGAGGTGAGGTTAAGTTCTCGTCGAACAAATCGTACAAGGTTTTGACACAAGAAACTAGTTTATTTATTTAAAGAGGAAAGTGATTTTCTCAAGCCAGAAAAAAGTGGCAAATTATACTGTTCAAATGAATAATAAATGAAATGTCGAATAAGATAGTGTATTGCGAATATTTACTCGCTTTGAATGAACTAGTTTGATTTCACCAATATACTTTTCTTTTGAGGAATAACATTTTTCTAATTCAATTTTACTCTGTGAAGTCAATAAAAGTATACATAAGATCAATTTACTTAATAAAATATACTTAAAGACAAAAATACCCAGACACTCTTATCTCGTTATTTATTTCTGATTATATGTATTTTACTAGTTAAATTAATTACCACATACTTAATTTAAGGTAAACTACATTAACGAGATCAGAAATTCATGAGTCTTAATAAAAATTGTTTAATTATCATGGTTTGAAAGAAAATAATACCAAAACACAAGGAAATCATTTAGTGATAGAATAAACTTAACAATCGATTTATTAATTATTTAATTATTATTAACCATTAATAGCAAAACGAGATAAAAAAAATTGTTAGCTAAATTTGAATCAATCACTAATTGATTTCTTATTGTTTTGGCGAATTTTTTTTCAAACCATCATAATTACACATTGTTTATTAAAACTCATGGATTCTGATCTCATTTTATTTTATTTACATTAACATAAGCATGTAGTAACTAATATAATGGTAAAAATAAATATGGTTTGAAATAAACATCAAAATACAGGTTTTATTTATTTATTTTTTTCTTTGAATGTATAATTTTAGGATGAAACAATTTTTCAGATTTATTACATACCTAGACATGAATAAATAATGCCAATATCAATGCTTCCTGAAAAGGAATGAACAATGGGAAATAAATAATGAAGGAATTTTTCAAAATATTTTAATAATTTATTTGAATGGGCACTAATTCTTTCCGAAGTGAGTAAAACACATTGTACAAATATTTTACATAAAATACTATCGAGCTTGAATATATGGCTCTATAAATCGATAAATGTGTTAGGCCGATGAGAATTTTCTTTGACTCAAACATTTAATTGGAAAAATTCTACCTAGGATAGTTTTGTTCAACGAGTGAATGAATTAAAAACCATACTCGAATCGGGATTATTTACGGTGTTACAGGGCTTACAGATTAAACACCATAACTGCGCGAGTACATATTCTGTAGAATATCTAAAAGCCTTTTCCTCGTTTAGCATTCGAACCAAAAGTTTTTCCTTTTCGTAAAAATGTAAAAAAAAACTTTCAAAACATTGCTCCTCAACAGTTTAACCTTATTTATTTAGAAATGAGTGTTTTTTCCAAAATAAATTCTTTATGCTTTACTTTTTTACGAAGACTTCCAGCAGTTTTTTTTCTTAAGATTGCTTACGAACCAACACTCCGCTCTTCCTTAGCCTAGCCTCCTATTACATCATTCTATTATTAATATTTCCCATCAGTCATCATCCTATTGCAAGGATTGTGTGCCATGTATTCATATTGGGTTGGAATTGTTAATGTTTTTAGATTATGTTCTATGTGGTGACTACAAAGCCTTTGACACTGCGTACATAAACATGGAACTATTTTCCTGCTCCACTTACAGGCTATAGGTCCATATCCAGCTTTACGCTTTTCATTAGCATTAAATCTAAGGAAGGATTCAGATACGTTTAACAGAAATCCATTGATCCAAAGTGTTAACAAAGCCTTAAATGATGTACAGTTGGTACTAAGTTCAGACCAGAGATTTCTAATATAAGCCATCCTTTATTATGGCAGTTCAAAATTTCACAAAAGGAAAAAGTTCTTGCCCTACTAATGGTATCGAGAACCGAGGAACCCTCATCCTTTTCGACACCTATTGTCCTAGATGGGACTCAGTCAAGAGATAGTTGGTTTACTATTCGTACTTCTCCCCAGGCATTCGGCAAGTTCGATCTGTGGTATCGTTAAATTATAGGAAGTTTAATTGAGAAAAACCTAAAATTAACTAGGAGCAGCCCTTGGTCGAATCGTTGTAAATTAGACAATTGAAAAGAAATGTGATGTTTCAACTTCAGCCGGTGAAAATATTGTAGTTGAAAAAACTTGATTGCGATGTGTATATTTGCGGGAGAAAAAACACTAAAAATTGATACCACGCAGGGAGTGGTAACAATTTTTTTTTTTAAGTTTTAGTTGTGTTTAGAATAAAATGATACGGATGAAAAGGGACACTCTGGATAAGTAGTCCTACATAAAATTGAGCAAATAAAAAACTTTCTGTATTATTTGTAAAACCCGTATTACACATTTCATGATTATTTATTTAAATGAACGAGATGAACGAAAAATTAAAAGTGCATAAAGAAACGGTGAGGACATGGCCCGTGGAGAACTTATAAAAATGAGACAAAACAATATTAACAAGGTTGAAGATAGGCCACACCCGTCTCACGCACGGCCATCTCCTGGCGGGGAGAAGATGAAAAAGTCGTCCTCTATGCGGAGACCTGATAACGGTAAGACACTTATTAGAAGAATGCAATAGGTTAAGAGTATACCGAGAAAGGTACGACCTGCCCTCCGACCAACGAGCAACTCTCAAACATAATAATGAACACATAAAGAAATTATTTAGATATCTGAGAGCAGTGAGCGCATATCAATTAATTTAATCCCCCCTTTAGTAGAACATTGGATTTCGTATGCATGTATTTATTGGCGAGGATGTTGCAGTGAATGTTGAGAGCAAGAATGGGCCACTCAAAATATTCAGTACCACGACGGCTCTTTTTGGTGGGGAGTGAATGAGGGAAGTTTTATCTGTTGTTTTTAACTGTACATAGCGAATTTGTTTAGAGGATGAGCGTATTTACTTGATTGAATGTATTAATTAGCAAAGATGGAATGTATGTTTATATGTGTAAACAGTGTAGGTATGTATAAATGAGTTCGGAACGTCGTCGGAATGCGCAGTTCCATGACGGTCCGCCAAATATTAGTTTAGGATTAGTATAGGGTGTATGTAGAAATTAGAAATGATGGGGTGAGTGTGGAGTTCAATCCTTTTTAAAAAAAGATGGTTCCTACTCATATTAAGTTGTTTCGCAACAATCCGAATTTCGAGCCCTTTAGCTCATCGTCAGGTTGAAGGGTTTCCACAAACACGTCTCTCGATATGAATTTCAGAAGTGAACCCGCTGATACCCCCGCCAACGCGACGTTCCAATGAGGAGCTGGGTTTTTAATGGCGCTCAATTTGAACGTGCAAAAAGGGGGAATTATAACACAAATAACAGTTGTAATAGTAAATACTGTAAGAAATTAATTGTAAATTAGTGATTAAAGATTTAAAAAAAATAATAAAAAATGAAATAATTAGAATAATACCTTATATTATTAAATTATTATAAAACATAATAATAACTAGAATAATTAGTTTAATCATTTGGACGTTTAATATTATTTATATACATATTTAAAATGGGAGGTAGATCAAAATATGTTATATTATTGATGCATTTATCACCATGTTCAATTTTACATTTTTTAATTTCAAATTTCTTAAACCAATCTAGTTCTCTTCCTTTGTTGAAACTATGTAACACTGTTGTATTTAAATTTGAATTGAACTTATGTTTTGTTTCTTTTAGATGGTCCTTGAATTCCGAAAATTTGTTCGACTTAGGCAAATGTTCTTTTACTCTCGTTTTTATTTCCCTACCGCTTTGACCTATATATTTAATATTAGTAATTACTAATACTATTATTATTGAGTTGGTAAAAAAGTTTTAAATTGGACATGGTGATAAATGCATTAATAATTGAACATAATAACATAACATTAATATTTTATTTCAATAATTGAAAAACCGCTTATAAAACCCAATCATATTATGTTTTTTTCTTCAGAGCAAATAGTTGTTTAAAGCTTTTAATATTACAAGTTTTCTATTAAAAACGGCCACCTATCTCGCTTCAGCAGTTATAAATAAAAGTTAATCAACTAACATATCTCGCACTCATGATTTATAGGATAGCCCACGTTCCAAGGATGAAATGTAAATAAGCTTTTTATATGAGAATTAAAATCTCGAACGGGTTTCTTTTGTCCAGAAAAGATAATGCATACGACTACTGCTGAGGGAGATAAAGAGCAAGTGGAACCGTTATTAGTACTACCCAATTCCACGAACCGTTCCCTCAGGGGTTGTGTAATTGTGTACGTGCGGTATAATTAGACGGAATGGGCTGACTGTGCCAACAGAAGCCCTTCAAATGGGAATAATACATAATAATCAGGTTAACGTCTTACTAATCCGCCTGTTAAAGAAGCGCCAAGAGCAATAATACGAATACAGTGACCGACGTTGGGTATGAAAATTGGAAAAAAAACAGTGTAGCAACCCCACATCGCGGATGAAAGAATTATTTTTAACTTAACATTAATTGTTCGTTCCAGTGTCATGTCACTGTCATTTTGCAAGACTACGTCTGACAGCAATATCAGTTAGAAAAGTTGGACAAAACATTTCATTGCGAAAAGACATGCTGGGAACAAGAAAGTACAAACGTCTTCTCATTTCAAAATGACGAGTCCCTTAACTTGAAGAAACCATAGCAAGTTTTATTTCATAGACAATATTTGTTCTGTTGTTTAAAAAAACCTAAATTTACTATGTGTTAAGCTCGAAAACGTTAATAGACAATATACATAAATATCCTTCGCAACAAAAATAATTATTGTTCAATTTATCGACGTTTTTGAAATTTATATAGATGGAATTTAAATAGGATTGTACTTATGAACATATACCATGAGCATAAAGTAAAATGACAAATTTCGTTAATATTTCAAGACAAAAGAAAATTTCGCTTTTCTCAAATTTCATGCATAATACATTTTTTTTATTTTTTATTTAATGTTTATTTAAAGAGGATTCGCAATAGCAGAGGTTATACCAATCCTCGGGGTGCCGGTGTTTTTGAAAAAAAGCCCAATTTGTAAGTATGTCGAGTTCGAATGCAGGGCCGCTGGATTCGAACCCGGGACCTTTATACTGATGAGCACCGTGTCAACGCCTAAACCGTTTGCGGCCGCCGACGCCCCGTGTATAATACATATAATTATTAAAAGGTATACTTACTGTTCAGTTCAAACATAATGGTGCCAATTCAGGAATAACGAAGTCATCTTATTAAGGAAGTACGTTGAACTTCTTTTATGTATTCTACAAATTTTATTTCCAACAGACAGATTTATCTCCATGATAGATTACAGTTATTCATTGCATGAAGCAAATGGCACATTGCATTGCCTTACATATTAAGTTAAATACAAATTTTTGAAAGTAACTTTATATTTACTGTAGAGAATGAACAAAGGAATAATCTAAAATAATTTACTACGGAACTTTAGAGGCTCTCTCTCTATCTTTCTTTCCTTCTTTCTCTGTATATATTTATTATGTCTTTCCCTTTATCTCTCTCTTTTTCAGTCACCCTCCCTCTCATCTTTTTATCTTTTTTTCGTTTTCTCTCGTTCTCTTTGTCTGTCTTTATCAGTCCCTCTGCTCTCTTTATTTCACTAAGTCTATTCATTTTTTCATATATATATATATATATATATATATAGAGAGAGAGAGAGAGAGAGAGAATGAATAAGAGAGGAATGTAAATAGGGGTGGATGTATTTCAGAATGAACGTGAGTAGAAATTGCTGAATTGAACTTGATTGCCGTTGGCAGCATCCCCCCCCGGAAGCCAACCTCAATGGCTGAACTGCCAACACCCGGGAGGTGATTCTCAAGCCTGCCGGTACTTTACTCTAAATACCGGAAGCTGGAATTGTGGAT
The DNA here is from genome assembly GCF_000648675.2 of Cimex lectularius. Taxonomy (NCBI): domain Eukaryota; kingdom Metazoa; phylum Arthropoda; class Insecta; order Hemiptera; family Cimicidae; genus Cimex; species Cimex lectularius. Next base: position 386,823 of record NW_019392729.1, on the reverse strand, counting down.
GTGCTACGAGAAGCGAATAGGCCCAACTCGGCTGTTTGGACCTATGTATGTACGTACGTGTGCGGATTTGAGCCTATGTAAGCTCAAATCCAAAATCACCCTCTGTGTTTGTCTCTGTCTCTTTTTTTCTCTCGCTCTGACTCAGTCACTCTCACCATCACTCTTTCTATCTCCATCTACCTATATTTTTCTCTCTCACTCTCTTTCTTTCTTTCTCTCTCTCGCTCTTAGTTTCTCACTCTCTTTCTTTCTTTCTTTCTCTCTCTCTCTCTCTCTCTCTCACTCTCTCTCTCTCTCTCTCTCTATCTTCCTTTTTCTCTCTCTCTCCCTCTTTCTCTCGTAGACGTATGGGTCGTAACTGAATTAATGATAAACCAGATATCTTACCGAAAAAATTCTATACCACATTAAAACACATAGACATTCTGTATTTGAAAAAAAACGTCTAAGAGATTATTTTTCTATTAGCTAGACAATGTTTTTATTTAAACGTTATCACTGTTACATGGATTGCGTTTCGTTTTGTGATTCTTTTTCTGTTCTATTATCGCGATGAGCGTGGAGTCACAGAGGACGGTGAAACCACTTCTGTTCTGCTGTCCAATTCTAGCCAAATACACGGCTGAATACAATCTACGGGGGATTAACATTATCGGAAGAGCGCTGATTAGGCGACCATGTTGATGGCCGGGACACAGGAGGCCTACACGGAAACAATGTTTACTAAAGAGACCGCTTCGTTTGCCCATCGACCCAACCGCCGAAAACACGGCCAGTATACCAATTGACGAGGACGAATTCAATTGACTGTTCGTCCGGGAACCTCCGCTCACGTGTTTCTTATTGAAAAAATAAAAGCTCAAAAACAAAATACGAGGCAGAAATGAATTTGGAATCACAAACAAATGCTAAAATTTGAACAGCGATTCTTAAAAATAGTTCAAAAAACTATTTTAGTTAATAAAATCGAACATAGATATAAAATTTTGTTATTACTGTTTAAAACTCTTTTATAACACATAACATAATTTATGTTTTATATATATAATAACTTATACTTGTAATATATATTAATATATATATTATTACAATTAATATTTTTCAATTAATTAAGGTTTTTAGTTGAGATAAAAAAGTCAGTGTCACGAGCGGGATTCGAACCCACGACCTTCGGCTAGATACGCCGTTACTCTACCACTTGAGCTACCGTGACTTCGATCCTCTCGGGCACTAACTTCCCCTTTCAACCCCACCTTTTGAATTTTCCCTCCGTTTTGCCATTTTTCAAATGTCGTGCAATCTATTTGATTCTCAGCGACAAATGAAATGGCCACAGAGAACTTTAGTAAAGATATACTTCATTTAAACTTATTCAATTCACTAGTTTTCGTGGTCCGCTTGACCAATTAATATCATTCAATTAATTAAGGTTTTTAGTTGAGAGAAAAATCCGTGGCCATTTCAATTTGGCTTCAAAAGACATTTGAAAAATGGTAAAAAGGAGGAAAAATTGAAAAGGTGGGTTTGAGACGGGAAGTTGGTGTCCGAGTGGATCGGAGTCACGATAGCTCAGGTTGTAGACAAGCAGCGTATCTAGCCGAAGGTCGTGGGTTCGAATCCCACTCGTGACACTGACTTTTTACCTTAACTAAACACCTTAATTAATTGAAAAATATTAATTGGTCAAGCGGACCACGAAAACTAGTGAATTGAACTTCTGAATAATGTTGAAATGCTACTTATTGTTATTTATTTTTTTATATTAAATGGAAAATACTTATTTGTTTATTTACATCTGTAGTACTTTTAAAGCGGATGTCTAATACTTCTATTTTCTCTTTAATACTATTATTTATTTTACTTTTTATTAGGTTTCGAGGTCCGCTTGACCAAATAAACTCTTTGATTAAAGTTTTGGTTGCGATAAAAAATTGAAAAATGGCAAAAAGGAGGGAAAATTCAAAAAGGTGGGGTTGAGCTGGCAAGTTGGGTTCGATTCCCGCTTGTGACACTGTCTTTTTTATCTCAATCTAAACCTTAATTAATTGAAAAGAATTTAATGTACTCTTCATAAAAATACTACAATCAGGGGGCATCGACGGTTAACGCGTTGACGCGGCGCTCAAATCTATAACATAAAGATCTCAATTCGAATCCATTGGCCCTGATTTTATAATTTTTTTTATTTATGATACGTATATGAAAATAAAACACGATATCAGTCTATCTGTTTACCTTTGTTTATGAAAACATTATTTTTAAATGTTATACTTTCTAAATATAATTGAAAATAACTATTACCTGACTACTATCACGAATTCTAGATGAAAACATAAGCACTTTTAACTATTTTCGGGTAGTTTTTCATCCGTTGACAGATTTTGTATATAAATTATTTTCTATGTGAATAAACAAGGCTTAACGGAAATGATATTAAATGATACAAGTATTCCTTTATCGATGGTGACGTGACAACCTCATTTATGATTGATGAAAGACGTGCCTAAACTTCCTTGACTAATTTAGTTTTAAAAGACTCATGTCCTCGTTTTCTTCAAATCTATGACAAACTGAGAACGTCATCCATCATGTCGAGACACACGTCTACCTTAAATTGAATGGAATACCTTTTAATTATTACTCCTTGGAGAATTAAAAAAAAAAAAAAAATAGTACATTGGTCGTTTACCCAATGGCGATTTTTTCAGTACTTCACGGTACCGATAAAGGCTGCTTGTAAAGTTTAGTGGCTTGAATGGAGATTTAATGAGTCATCAGTAGTACAAATACACGCTCATCTCTGTATGCTAATCGCTAAACTGATGCATTTTATATAAGCGACGTTGTGAATAAAGTGTGAAAATCTAAATGAAGATAAAATAGATTCATTACTGAGAGAGTAATAACGTCTAATGCTCTTAAAGGTAATTAAGTGTTACTGGACCATCTCGTTTTATGCAGCTAGTATGATTACGAGAGAGCCACCGATAGATTTTGGATAAAACAGCTCGTAGAAATTCACTCGTAGTTGATAGAAAAAGTGATGATAGTAAAAACGCTTACGACAATCCTCTACCGTTAAAGAAATGGTTGCACCCTGCGACCGCTCATACACTATATCTTCCGGAGAGTGATACTTCGCAGTAGACCATATGTACAGATGGAAGCAAGTTGAATAATAAGATGGGATGGTGATATGATACTAGTATTAATTGTGTGAAGCAACCCTTTGGTATGAAGAAGATCGTGAGATGTAAAGTTGAGGTAGCGATTTGTGTTTCTTGGTTTTTGATACCTTCTGTGATTAATGTGCAATCTGGTTGTTTTATTACGAGTGTATCTAAAAATGGTATTGTTTGGTTGTTTTCGATTTCATGTGTTGTAGGCGTGGGTGAAAGCTATTAAATACGATTTGCGAATAATCAGGAGGAAAAGTATAATCGGAAGCGATCAACCCGATGACAGTTACATTAATTGTGATATATGTTGTTGACGTCTGTGACGTGATTAACCTGTCGCCTCCGATCATCATGTTCTGTTAACCCAGGTGGTTTGGTCGGTCAGACACGTTTCGTTCGTTATTTCCCCAATCATAAGTGTTTATTTTTTCACATCTTTTATTTTTATCTTAATAGGGATTTTTATTTGTCAAAGTTTAAAAATGTGCAACAGAGTCGACAGACAGGTCTACTTGATGAAATGTGTTAAACATGAAAATTTCAAGTTTTTCGTTCAAATCAAGACAATAACAAAATCGACTTCAAAATATACAGAAAACCCACTGCTACAGACAACATAATAAATGCACAATCCCACCACCCACACCAACACAAACTTTCAGCACTGCGACACACGATACACAGTCTAAAAACAATCCCACTCAACACCGAAAACTACAACAAAGAACTGCAAACAATAACAAACATTGCAATAAAAAACGGTTACAAAACAAACACCATACAGAAACTTCTAAAAAACAAAACAACGAAACACAAAGCAACAACAAATGGACAACATTCACATACACAGGAAAAGAAACCTACAAACTAACAAATCTGTTCAACAAACTCGGACTGAAAACATCACTAAGGACCAAAAATAACACCGGTAAACTACTAAAAAGAAACATAGACACAACTAACCTGCTTGACAACAACGGTGTTTATAGCATCACATGTCAATGTGGATAAACTTACATCGGACAGATTGGAAGGAAACTAAGAGTTCGATTCAAAGAACATCTTAGATCCTTCAGAGACAATGACGGAAAATCAAATTACGTCACACACTTAATACACTACAACCACGAACCAAACACAATAGAAACAAGCATGACATTAATACTCAACGCACAAAAAGGACGAAAACTAAACATACTGGAGAACCTCGAGATATACAAACAAATAACACTTAAAGACGGAAAACTTATAAACGCACAAACAAACTCACAATCACACACCACCTTCACACCACTAAACACTCCATAACAAAAAACGAAAACGTTCAGAAGAACAAAACATCGCAACCAACACCAGGAAAAAACAAAAAACCAACAAGGCACAAATAATAACTGACAAAGGAAATAACCGCCACCAAGACCGAGCAACGAGCACGGAGACCACGCCCCCTAACGCGACGCCCCCAGCGACAAGCGACGGACGCAATACTACATAAACCCCACTCAGACTAAACGACAGACAGTTTTTCACTGAAGATGGCGTAATGCCGAAACGCGTTTGAATAACTCAAACAAAAAAACCCGCGAGTGAAGACAGACCCAGTAGTACCCGTGTGCCGGTTCAACATGAGTTCGCCAACTCGCAGACCAAACCCCATCATCTACCAAAAACTATGGTATTTACTTAGTGGTTTCAGTTCATTATCTCTACACTGCTATGAGTCGAACTGCTGAAATATTTCCTAGGTCAATCCAGGTGTTTGTTATTAACAAGTTTGACATCAATAATTCAAAATCATCGTGGATAATCTTCAGCAGTATGATAACCACTAACATTGAAATTCCCTCTATCCCTCTTAATGTTTCCTGTGGGCAATTGGATATGGTCGATAGTACAAGGTTTTGGGGTTTTGTTTTAACTTTTAAGGCGCGAAAACTGTCTGTTGTGTGTTTTGGATCGAGAGATTGAAAACATTTATACGCCAGTCGCAACTGCTAAACATCCATTTTGCTGTTTTTTATGTTACATGAAGATATGACACTGGTTTCTTGCTTTTCTTTTTGTGGGATATGGATGAGAATCTGCATTATAAAACCTTCTTAAGCTTTTCCAACTTTTTATTTTTTACGTAGATGCATTCGAGGCTCTTTCCGCCTCCTCGTCAGTACATTTTTATTTTGAGTGCCAATAGACGACTATATAACATTGGATTCTCGAGGATACGTGGTCCCGCTTCATAAGGTTTTCCTACTTCAAAAGAGATCTTGATAATATATCCGTTCGTCTAGGATTACGCAGGTCATATAATTTTAGTTCTTAGATGTTATATTTGCGGCCACCAAGACAATTTTAAATTATTATTTCATGTCATGACTGCAGCACGAGGCACAAGAACATATTCGTCGTACTCAAGCACCAAAACATAATTTTTCAGCATTCTAGTTCATCCCGAATGGTAAAAATTCGTAACGTTATATGCTAACTAATTAAATTTAAAAACAGGAAGGATTTTAAAAGAAAACGCGATAACTTGATTTTTGAACTCTGATGTGATATCATTTATGAATGTAAATTAATTTTTAATTTTTAAGACTATGTATTTAAGTAATTATGTAATATGACGCTATTATGAAAAATATCAACTTGAATTAGTTTAAAATATATATTTTTTTAAATTATTTGTAAAATGAATTATTCTAAACCGTTCTTTCTTCTAGGCTTGAAAGATGATGAGAGTAACTCTTACCAATCCATTTATCATTAAACAGGATATTTTTAGTATTAAAAAGCGTTACGTGTAAAATATTTTTTTTCCCCCCCAAAAAAAAAATAAATAAAAAAGGCAAGTAAAAATATATGTACAAACTCAACATTTTTATTTTGAGAAATCCAATATTTTTACCATTTGGAAAGAAGTAATAAGGCCCATCGAGACATTTGTTGTTACTTTAGCAATATTAAATATTATGATATTAACCTCAACTATTAACCTAATCTCAACTAAAAACCTTAATTAATTGAAAAATATTGAATAATGAAACTAGTGAATTTAATAAGTTAGATGAAGTATATCTTCACTAAAGCTCTCCGTGGACATTTCATTTCTCGCTGAGAATCAAATAGATTACACGACATTTGAAAAATGGCAAATAGGAGGAAAATTCAAAAGGTGGTGTTGAGATGGGAAGTTATTTTCGGAGTGGATTGAGGTGACGATAGCTCAAGTGGTAGAGCAGCAGCGTATCTAGCCGAAGGTCGTGGGTTCGAATCCCGCTTGTGACATTGACTTTTTTTATCTCAACTAAAAACCTTAATTAAATGAAAAATATTAATTGGTCAAGCGGACCACGAAAACTAGTGAATTATGAAATTATCTAACTAATTTGATATTTACGTTTCCATCCATCCTCATAACTCACTAAAATCAATAAACTGTTTGTACATTTATGTGTATTTGTGACAATTTTATTCGTCAGGCCAAAATGAATTAATACTTATATTTATAAGACTAACGAGGAAATTGGATTTAGTGGTACACAAACACATTCCAGCAAAAGAAAAATTCTAGTGGAGATGGAGTTGATGAAAGGAGTGGCCATAAAGTCCCTTCTCGACAACATATTTACTTTGCTTTAATGAAATCAAACCTTACATGAACGGAACTCACGACTACTTTTCAACCTTTATATTAATTGAGATATTTTCATTATAGAAAGTCTCTTAAGTGATTAGAGTATATATATTTTTTCTCTTTTGATCTTATGAACAATGTAAGCAATCAATTCCTAGGAACAGATAAGGGTCGTTTGTCACAGAGCTTGTGCCATCCCCGTTACAAAGGGTTTCATCTCCGAATTGTACTTTATGATTATATCTTGAGCAGATCCTTTCTATCTGAGTCTTCGCCAGCAGTAATATATTTTTTTAATTTCACCCTTGTTTTTCGGCAGCACGGAGGCGGTAAAAAAACGTCCATTTAGAATTGTTCAAACTTTCGTTTCATTCAGAAATACATCTCACTCATTGCAAGTTTAGTTAATATCAATTTGCTTTTAACAACTCTTAATGTTGATCGTGATCTCAATGATTTATCAATAGGAATCAATATGAACTTTTTTATTCATTGGTAAATAATAATATTTAATAATTGGTAAAACATAGAGGACTATTTGAAAATGATTGTCGGACGAAAAAACCTCCTAAACTGTTTACTTAGTCTCATTATAAATAGAGTTTACTGCCCGATGACAAAATAAATCAATTTACCCAATGAGTTCTTCACTAATGATCAGTTATGTCTTTGTAATGCATAAGTTTATTAATATTTAATAAATTGTCATTAAAATGAATTTTTTAATATGAACAATATGCTGGGAAAAGCCCTTTAGATTTTCTACAGAATATGTACCAGCGGAGCAATTATGTTATAAAGGCTGAAATAATGGTACCGTAAATAATCCTGTATTAGAGTTCGGTTCGTCTGCGCTCGAAACAAAATGAAACCAGGAAAGAAAATCATAATATACCCTCCGTTTTAAAGAAAAAATTAAAAACAAATCATTTTACATCTTATAAATGCTTTTTGATGAAAAATTTTTAGAACGATTCCTTCTACGGAATTCTAGATAAGTTTTGATAGTTTGCAAGTCGTTAAACGTATTTTCAAAACGCAAGTTTGCCTGGTACAATCAATATATCTTTCATTTTTGCATTCAAGGATTATTAAAGCCTGTTCCGTGGCATCTGAGTATAAATGAAAAAAAACGTGAGGTCGAAATTCAAATTAAGGGAGATTGGATAAAAGTGATGGAGTGGATGTCATCGCACACGATGTACTTTCATACAATCCCACAAGAGTTGTTGATTCCCTCGAAATTAAGTGGAGACGTAAAATAAATGGCCATAAAAGGACACCGGAGAATCTAATCAGAAGAAGAAGGATCATCCTAACCCGACTCAGAATTGGCCATATGCGATTGATATACTTTTGTGCCGAAGCCCGTGTATGTGATTGACAAGTAGAGAAAGTTTGCTCAATATGCCCAACATAGTTAATGGTAGTTATTTTGTCATCCAAGTTATAGAAAAGACCTACACGTCACATAGACAACCAGCACTTCAGATAAGTCGAGCGGGTCAGAGGTGACAGATTATCAGCCAGCCAGATATCCAGGACCCAATTAGCCTAGGGGCCAGAGACGATAAAGCGGCCTTCTTATCCCTTCTTATCATTGCAACCAAACACATCAGCCCTTAGACCAATTAAACTAATTAAACAAATATGTATAAAACCCCTTGTATCTACTGCAAAGGGGCTCACTGTTACTGTTGCGTTCTGTCCGTCATAGTGTCGGTTCCACTGTTGTAATCTTTTACAATAAAACTTCTTTTTTTTAAAAAGTCTCTTCCCCAGAGCGATTATTTAACTTCCATATAAAGGTGACCAGTCACGATCGCTCCAAATGGAACCGCGCAAGGGCAAATTTGAAGGGGCATTTACTACCGCTCGACAGCTAGTCGCTCCGAATGCCGCCATGTAGTGAATTACCTTCTCAAAATGGATGACGATCTCTCGTGCTACGCTGCTGCTTGTTTATATATTAAAAGCAAAAAACCGAAGAGGAAATGGTTTAAGAAGTGACTCCTGAACAGAAGCCATAGTACCCACATCAATTTGATGGAAGATCTTTCCCTTGAACCCGCTGATTGAAGGAACTATTTAAAGATGGTTGAAACGTCTAATTTATTCATTATATTTATTGTTCTATGACAATTAATTAATTGAAATGAAAAAGCTAGTGCCACGAGCGGGATTAATTAATTAATTGACCAAATTACTTTCTTCAATTAATTAATCTTTTTTGTAAGGTTTTGGTTGAAATGAAAAAGCTAGTGCCACGAGGGAGATTTGAATCCAGGACCTTCGGATAAATACACTGCTGCTTTACCACTTGAGCTATCGTCACTTCGATTCTCTCGGACACCAAAAAAATGGCAAAAAGAGGGAAAATTCGAAAGGTTGTAGGTTGAGATGGGGAGTTGGTGTCCGAGTGCATTGAAGTCACGATAGCTCAAGTGGTTAGAGCAGCGGCTTATTTAGCAGAAGGTCATGGATTCAAATCCCGCTCGTGGCACTAGCTTTTTCATTTCAACCAAAACCTTACGAAAAAAGATTAATTAATTGAAAGAAGTAATTTGGTCAATAGAACAATAAATATAATGAATAAATTAGAATTTCAAATCCCCGGGTGACACACAAATATCTTTTAAAGGCCGCTAGGCTGTAGGCTGTCAAAAAATGGATCAATGCATGATACATTCAAAGCACGGGCAATTCTATAAACACATTTCGTGGATGAGAGATTGGCTCTGCAATTGGAAATGTAAAACAGTTCAGTCACACGAAAATACCGGCTTGGCACCCTTAAGCTGAGTTGTGATAGAATTTCATGCATCACTAAACAAAACCATTTAAAATCTTCCACCCGAATAGCGAGAAAGCAGCACGACGACGAGTGACCAAGAAGTCCAATTCAATGCGTCTATGGTTGGATAATACGTAAAACCGAAATGTAAACATTAGGTATTGAGTAACCGATTTATGTTTTAGTAGTGAATTGACCAAATTACTTCTTTCAATTAATTATTCTTTTTTGTAAGGTCTCGGTAGAGATAAAAAAGTCAGTGTCACGAGCGGGATTCGAACTCACAACCTTCGGCTAAATACGCCGCTGCTCTACCACATGAGCTATCGTGACTTCGATCCTCCCGGACACCAACTCTCCATCTCAACCGTCCGAGAGGGTCGAAGTCATCATAGCTCAAGTGGTACAGCAGCGGCGTGTCTAGCCGAAGGCCATGGATTCAAATCCCGCTCGTGGCACTAGCTTTTTCAGTTCAACCAAAACCTTACAAAAAAAGATTAATTAATTGAAAGAAGTAATTTGGTCAATAGAACAATAAATATATTGAATAAATTAGAATTTCAAATCCCCGGGTGACACTATTTTTTTTATTTCAACCAAAACTTTAAAAAAAAGATTAACGCCTTATTTATCTTTACTCTAGCTTGTTACCCCCTTGATTAGAAAACAAAAGACAGTCATGAGAGGAATCATAACTCTACATGAAATGTTGGCAGCCACATTACGATTTCTCGCTGCAGGGATGAACTACGAAGAACTTAAGTTCTCTACTACGATTTCTGATCATTGTTAGAGGATATCAATACCGCATCTCTCGTTGCATTAGTATCCTTTGTTTTGAAAAGGTTGACCAACTGGTCGAGGACCCAATTTCTTTTATTTCTATCGTGGTAATCATTGTCCACCACTTTCCATAAACATGGTAAACTTTCATACAATTCAATAACCTCTAAAATAAAATCTCGATTGGATGGCATTGCCAATAAAGAATAAACGTTTTTGACTTTTTAAGAATGTACGACGAGATGTTTGCTCAGTGACAGAAAGCCGGAAACCGCAAAAAAAACGCCGGTTTTCCCATTCACGATCAAGCCAGCGCTCCAATATTCCAACGTTCACGCGAAGTTTTCCCATTCACGAACGCGCCATGCCGTCCTCGCGCTGTAAATATTTGGAGTGGCGAGATGGAGTTTGGACCGGTCGAATATTCGGCACAGCCCGGCACGCCAGTTCAGTTTTGCCATTAAAGTGGTTTTTGGTACGACGTCGCTCCGTTTGGACTGCTAGGAGCTATCGTGAATGGCCACCTTAAGGAGCGATTCGGAATACCGCTCCATATACGAATTGTGCTTAAGCACGGCAGCGAATCTTTGGGTCCTCTATTCCGATTACTGGAGCAAACGGGGATAATTCTGTAGCTCTTTTGTTTATTACAGATTGGATCTACTGTTTATACATTCTAAATTTCGTGATACGCGTTTCGTGAGAATGTATTTATATGCGTGAATGTTTGTGTAGTACAAGTGTATAGATGGCGGAATGTAGGTATTGTAAGTACAGTTGTCTATATGCGTGATAAAAGGTGATGGACGAATATCCTGTGCTCCACCCTACTTGAGTGAAAGTTATGTAAATAAGAGGGAACGTATCTAAGAGTGAGTGTGTTGAGGTGAAAATCGAATTAAGTGACTGAAATGTCCTTGCTGAGCTTATCTTCAACGGATTAGACCAATTATTATAAATTAGCTCTAATATGAAATCGGCTCATAGAGCCGTCTTGTTACTTGTTAATGCCTACTTTAATATACGTTGTACTTGCAAAAGTTATTTGTAATTGCACTATTCTTAATTTTTCCAATTTGTTAGTAAAATTATGTACTAAGATAACGTCTATAAAATATTGAATTTATGCAATAACTTATATGCAAACATTGTAAAAAAAGTGAAATTAGAATTCTTTAAAATTCATCAGGAGGAATGAAATTTTTAATATATTAAAAAATGGCTTCATTTTATACAAGAACAGTTTTGAAGGCGTTGGTATAAATTATTGCCTAATGAAAACTTTAAGATTTAGAAATGCCCTAGGAAAAAAGTAACGGTCCTTCTTGTAAATTCATTTTTCTGCCTCGTTGGCTGTGTATAAAGGCAAAAAATGTTTATTGCAATTTGGAAAACTAAAAACCGTCGGTTGGTAGACGTTTTTCATTAACCAGAGTCTGCAATTAAAATATTATCCTCAATGGTAAATTAAAATAATATAGTTTTTAATGTAGATTTTTGATGAATCTGATGTACTTATTACACTATATTTTATTCAATTAATTAATTATTCTTTCTTGGTTGAGATAAACTTGCCACTTCATACGTCGGTGAGAACCCAATCCGATTACACGAAATTTGAAAATGGCAAAAAAAAGGAAAATTTGGACGGTTGTAGGTTGAGATATAGAGTTGGTGTCCGATCGAAGTCACGATAGCTCAGGTGGTAGAGCAGCGGCCTGTTTAGCCGAAGGTCGTGGGTTCGAATCCCGCTCGTAACACTGACATTTGAATTTCAACCAAGACCTTAGAAAGAATAATTAATTGATTGAAAGAAGTAACTCGGTCAATTGACTACGAAAACGTAACGATTATATTTTATAATAATTAAAAACTAAATACTATACATGGAAAATAAATGATAAGTGGTTACGATACACATTTTTCTCCATAAAACTTATGAACGTTTTGCTAGGAATAAACTTTAAACAATGTCTACTCCCCCCTAAAATTGATCTCTGTCACTTCCCTCAATTTCATTATAACTAGATCAAATCAAATTTTAGGAATTAACACATCTTTAAATTTTGTTATTCAGAAATCGTGAGATGCGGTCTGGTGTGATGTAGGTTTCAGAAAAACATTTTCTTTATTGTGCCAACGTTTCGATCTTTATTGAGATCATCTTCTCTCAGTTGAGAGTGCCCAACACGACACGCACGAATGGCACAATTACACAGAAGACAAACACTTTGAGCCCTGAAGATGATCTCAATAAAGATCGAAACGTTGCACGATAAAGAAAATGTTTTTTTGAAACCTTCATCACACCAGACCGCATCTCACGATTTTTGAATAATTGTCGATTAAAGGTCACTAATCACCACACATTTAAATTTTATATTTAAAGATTGTAGTGTATATAAATTCAATACAGAATCTTGAAGAAGTACAGATATTAAATTTAGTCATGTATGATAAGTTTTTACAACCCGTCTCAGTACCCTAAAAATGTAAAAATAGTTTGCATTGAATTATAATTTTTTTCGATTGTTTAAAAAACTTAACACATAAAGAAGGATCACAATTTCATAGGAATATAAATTACGAGTGTAATACGCCTCAAACGTAATGCAATTGTAAAGAAGTTTACAAGTTCAACAGAATCTTTTTCATAGTTCCCTACACGAACGAGAAATTGTATGCCTGCTTAATTGGAATATTCTACTCATGAAGTTTTACCGCTTGTTGTTTTAAGAACGTTCAGAACTAACTTTCTGCCTGTCTGACCAACTGGGAAAGAAAACAAAACGGAACATTTTAAGCTAGTACTTATTATTGAGGCAAAAACTAATATAAAAGTGAAAAACACTTAAGATACAAGCACTTTTGCCTGCTGGTAAAATTCGTCCTCAAGAATGTAATAGTGCCTGAAACCCCGAGCGGAAAAATGCAGGATTAGCTTTGGGATAGAAGGGGGAGGATAATAATGTTTCCTCTCTTTTCCCGTTCGCAAAAATAATTTTAAATATTAACAAGGTAAAAGATGAAATATTATTTTATCCTTAGATTCACTTAATACAAAAACGTCGACGAATATAGGATAAAAAGCCTAACAAAATTGGTTATAAAAAAACCACGCTGGAAATACTTTGTGTAACTGAATTATATTTTAAAGAAAATAACCCTCGAAAATTTGCACTTTCACAATTAATTAAGCTTGATAAGACAGACAGGTAATTATTTATAAGCATCTGATGTCTTGCGAAAAGCGGGCATAAAGATATCTCTTAAATGTTTCAAGTTTTCCACATTAAGTACCCTTGAAAACTTGAAAACCTCAGTTAACTTTTTAATTTAATGAGTTTTAAAGAAAAGCATTATTCTTATATTCACTCTTGTGTATTTGAAGAATACGTTAAACTTTTAAAAATAACTTGGTTTAAAACAATGAATTGTTCGTACATAGTGGGTTGTTAAACCGGCGTTGGTCCGGCAGTCGCGAGTTATGCTGAAGTATGCTGCAAGTGTGCCTTGTTAATTCTGACAAAACCCATGCTTAGTCAATCTAAAAAGTTAATCTAAAATAAAATTTTAAAGGCTATACCAGACATTGAATCCACAACAGAACACAATGGCTGGTTTACTAGGAAAGAAATCGACATAGTTATGCTTACCATGCTGATGCAATACAAACGTCTTACCTGAAACACAAAGCAACAAACATTAAAAATTAATTATAAATTCAATGGAATAGGTAAAACTTTATTTTCACACATGATGACCTAAACAAAGAGTTTTTATTAGAAAGTTTACAGATGACATAGAAAACAGTATGAAAATTGACGTCATTGTAAAGTTCTTTGTAGCTTTCCAGTAAGCTCTCCGAAAAATTGGAAATGGTAAATCATTCGTGCGCGAGAGGCAATTCGATGCCGCCAGAGAGAAGGAATATTAAAATTGTTTGCTCTGAAGGGGCACGTGGATTCTGAAATATTTAAAAGCCATGCATGATTTTTCAGTTCTTGACGGATGGTGAATTTTTTTAATGTTTGCCTACGCCGGCCTCGTTTGAATATTTTACTTCTATACGATGATCTCGAACCTCTGAATTTAAGTAAGAGACTCGCATTCTTTCATTATATTTGTGCTGTTAAAACAAAACTTAAAATTGCAATTAATTTCAGCCTTTTTAAATTTACTCGCGGCTCAAATGATTGAAGGCATTTTCATTACAACTTAAACTATTTCACCCCCATTTAAGTTTACAGTTTCCGAAAGCTCATTATAAAATTTTAAGTTCATCGTAAACTATTAATGTGGTCATGTGTAAATTTGCAAACCTAATAAGTGTAAATTTTTAATGATAAAAAAAATAAACATTTCGCTTCGTTTTTGTTTGTTTTCCATGTTAAATACATATAACGGTTCTTGGAGGGTAATTAATATTTTTGCTTCGAATAGGAATCGATAACTTGTTAATAAAGCAGTAAATTAACCCACATTAAAAATCGACGGGAAAAAGAGAAGATTGTGACAAATTTACAATATATGTTAGTTAATGTAGTTAGTATAAATTAGTTGATTATTAAAAACCCTTTCACGAAAGCTAGAACTCGTTTGCAGCACATAATTGTTTAGTGACAATAAATATTTAGAAGATTTTTCTTTGACAAATTACCACCTAAATTCCTGCCATTTTGCTTGTGTTACTCTAAACGGCATGCTAAACATGCTAAAGAAAGACCTCGTTCATCATATTTCTTTGGAATTAAAAATATATTTTGTGTTAGTTTTGATAAGGGAATTAAACTCTATAAGAATATAAAGTCATTAAAACGCTTTATTGGCGGCATTTATTTTTCTTCCTTTTGTTTCTTTGTTTATATATAATTCGAGTTTAAAAATATATCCCAAACCGGCAATGATGATGAGTTTTTATTTGCCGGTGTCTGTTTGCAGAATAACCCTTGCTCCTTTGGGACCAGCACAGATTGGATGGATGTGCAACCCCATGGGCGATTGAGGAACAACAAAATACATAACAGTGAATTCTATTGTAGTAGCCATTGGGTTCGTTCACAAGGTGCATTTATGCATTGATGATTTTGAGTCAGAAATAAGCACAAAGCCCTCGACTCCAATGTTGATTCGTCACTTTGAAAAAATAGCGTGTCATATTGACTGAATTTGAATTGGACATCACAAAAATAACACGCAAGATAGATCAAAAACGGAAAATCAATTCTCTTTGCGAGTCAACTTTAAGGCGACGAGGTTATGTTTTGACTGCAACATGATTTTAACAGTAGTTCGTTTATAGCGATGTGGGAGGCGACACACGTCTGCTTACAAGAGAATTGCACTGTTCTTGTAAGCAAATATGTAGATAAACGTTCCAATTACTAATGATCTGGACGAGATTGTCCGTAACTTGACTTTTCTTTTAAGGAAGCGTGGGCTAGCCTTAAGCGCTCAAAAGAGAAGCTCAAAACCTCTCGACGTTGGTCAAACTTCTATCGTTCCCGAGTGGAGAAGCTCCGAGCCGTAGTTCAGTCAGTATGCTGCCTCCGTCTTTTTCAGACAAGATCTGGTTCATTGTCCCACCTATGTGACTGATCGAGCACCCCTCCCCCGTTATGTCCACGGACGATTTCTTTCACCCGTATACGAGAGGGTTGGCCACGGCTCTGGGACACCACCTTGAAACAAAGTGTTGGGACTGGGTTTCAGGAGTAATGAAGGACAAAGACTGACACAAGGGTTTCAATCTCTGGTCATTGTGTACCCGTAAGGAAACAGGACTTCAGTTGGTTAAAAGTGTGCCCATGGATATTTTCAGGTTGCGCTCTGGGTGACCCTCAGTGTCATGATCATCGACATAATATATTCGGGGATCAACCGTTTCTGGCTTCCAGCCTTCACTTTGAAGAAAACCGATTTCAAGATAGCAAAATGCCAAAACGCGCCTGACACATCAAGAAAGTAAGGAAAGGCATATCAGCATGATCAGTAATGACCAAATCAAAGATTTCTCACCCCAGACCACACCAAGAAATGTTACAATAATCAAATAAATAATTTGGAGTTTTTTCTTAAAGTGCTTTTTAAGTCTCAGCCTTGACCATGCGGCCACCTATGGGTGGGTGTCATGGGGGCCCGCGCATCTTCCCCACACCGGGTCTTTCCTAGGACACACGCCTGCGACTTGCTCGTAACCCTGGCAATTACAGCAGCGAGTGAAACCTGTGTAATCTTTTACCAAGCAGGATTGGTAATCGAGATACGCCTTACCTCTGATCGTAGCAGCCTTCCACGTAGATGGTCTACCTCGATGACCATGACAAATAAGGGTCTCGTTCCTTGTACCGGTGCCGTATCTGAGGGTGTAAAGAGGTCTCACATTTCCTTTCTCCCAGAGGCCAGCACCGCCATTATTTGCCGACAGCTGCTCCGCCAATTCATCCAACTTATTTTCTTTCGGCACTCGCAGCAGGAAGATTCTGGGGTTCGTTTTCCCGACTATTCATACTGTGAGACCATCGGCAAATGGTACAGCAATAATTCGATTTCTGTAGTATCTAAGGATAGGTGTAAATTCCCCAAACGTCCATCAGTTCATTTTATAAAAAATAATGAAAACGGAAATGTTCATGGGAGTGGATTCAAATACAATGAAAACAACTATAAATAAGTATTTTACAACTTGCGATACAGCAATATTAAAAAATCTAAAGTAAACAGGACAATATATANAATCTTTTTACTAAGGTTTTCGTTGTTTCGAATCCCGCTTGTGACACTTTTTCATTCCAACCAAAACCTTACGTAAAAAGATTAATTATTTATCTTAATAGTTCATTGTCATTGTAGATACATTTTAACGTTATGTTTTGATATTGTAGGAAGAGGATGCAATTAAATCCATAAAACAAAATGGTTTTATAAACGAATAAGAAATGATGGCAAGGGGTTAATATATATATATATATATATATGTGTGTGTGTGTGTGTGTGTGTGTGTGTGTCTGTGTGTCTGTGTGTGTGTGTGTGTGTGTGTGTGTGTATACAAGCTATATGTAGCTATATATCTGGAGATTCTATTAGAAGACAGGGATTATGTAGGCCGCAAGAACCTGTAAAACATTATTAAATTTTCGATACGCCGTTTGGCAGCAGTGATAGTTATTGATACAAAAAACTTTATTTTGACAATGGAAAACTATTTATTTGCCTTTGTTTTCCCACATATGAACGAGCCTCTGTTTTGTTTTGATAATATTTTAATAGCACATAACAATTTAACAATTAAGTATTTATTATTAATTTCTCATATCAAAGGTTCAAGTTAAAATATTATTTTCAGAAAACTGTATAATAAATTTGCCTAAATATCAAATACCACGGTACGAACACTCTTTACTGTGTAAATGTGTCATAGAGTGGAACAGACACTCTCAATACGACATACAACAGTGAAACGTCTACACGGAAAACTCACACATTGAGTGAGTACAAATACTTTAATTAAATTCACTAATTTCGTGGTCCGCCTGACCATTTAATATATTACAATTAATTAAGGCTTTTATCTCAACTAAAAACCTTAATTAATTGTAACTTTGATTAAACCTAAACTTTCTATATTGTGAACATCATTGTGTAAATTCATAGTCATATTTTATATGTAGGAGGATAAACTTTAGCGGCGCTAGACACTGTAAATTTATGAAAC
Source organism: Cimex lectularius (assembly GCF_000648675.2). Classification (NCBI taxonomy): domain Eukaryota; kingdom Metazoa; phylum Arthropoda; class Insecta; order Hemiptera; family Cimicidae; genus Cimex; species Cimex lectularius. The sequence continues at coordinate 368,722 of NW_019392729.1, read as the reverse complement.
AACAACCCTCACCATGACTGGCAAATCGCTAGACTCAGAGGAGTGAGAGGACTATTAACCAGTCACTGGCATATGAGAAAACATCATCACATAGGCATATAGAACGATGATCTCATCTGCAGATTATGCAAAGAGGAGGAAGAAACAGCCACCCATATCATCTTTGAATGCGAAGCAACGGCGTAATGGAGATACATACAGAAAAATCTAGGGAATGAAATTGTAATCAATGACCTAATCCGTTTGAGAAGAAGGATTAAGTCAATTGCACTGACTAAGGAACTAGGAAGGTGTAATAAGCCAAAAGTAGTGCCTGGGGATCACAATCCTCCTCGCTTCCTAGTTCATCATAATCACCCAAATACTGAAGATGGCGAAATGTCAAAAAATTCAGCGAGGATATCCACAGAATGATGATAAGTGACTATCAAACATAGGCTTTATGAAAGTTATGGTTGCACTTATTTTCGATTTTCCTGATTGTATCTAATCACGACTGTTCCTTGTTTTTCGATATATTTATATAATGAAAATTTCATGAAAATCACTGTTCTGATGATAAGAAAAATCATTTTGTTGAACCAACGTTTAATTTGAGACTGCTTCATTACGGATTTTTTTTGTCTGGTTGTTCAGGCTCATTAAACAAATTGGGATAAATTTAAATTAAAGTTAATTTAAAGTAAATTTTATTTTAAAAAGCCACATTGTGCGGATTTATCATAGAAAGGTTAGCGTGAAAATGACAAGGCATCGCACAGAATTCCTGACGGTTTAGAATTTGGTCAGATTCACTAAGTGCAATTTTTGAGGATCTCCATAAAGGTTGAAACGTTGGGACGAGAAAGAAATTTTTTTAACCAACATTACAGCAGACTGGACCTCACGATCTCTAAATAATTATTATAATTAATTAAAATAAATAATACGGTCAATTATGACTACTAAATACAAACATAGATTAAAGTAAAATCGGTCCAGTAAAAAATAAAATCTTAAACATTTTTTTTTTTCAAAATCCACAATAAATTTTTCCATCACCTGGATAATTTAGTATACTCCTTGAACCCACCTTCATAATTCGTTTTCTGTTACCCAGTAGTACAGGTGATTATGGACCCTCCCCCGCCTATGCAGACAGGATCTGGTACCCTAACTCTCGTGTGCCTCTGATAAAGCACCCGCCACCCCATGCCGACCCGAGGCCGACACGAGTTCAGCTTGTGCTTTAGAGACGTTGCCAAGTCCTCAGGGCTGCACCATTATTTTGCGCCCGGACACCCTCCTTGTATACAAGGGTTGGGAGGGGTCACAGGAAACAATGGACGTAGATGAGGACAAGAGGGCCCCGAGCCTTAACCACATTGTACCACCTGTCGTCGTCGTAGTTCCACATTAAGTGGGCCACGACTCCCTGGGTGGATAGAATATAGTAAAGCGAGGGCTTAGAAGAGAACACCAATTGAAATGCTGTTATGTTTACTGTTGAATTGCGTTTCTGTCTGTGTAGTGAGAGCAGACGCCGAGGAGTCTACCGAGAACAGATGATGCAACAATGCCCCAGTTCGTGCTCCCTTTCGATGTAATTTGGAGGAGGCGGTGAAATAGATGGGTTTTACACTGGAGGACGAATTGGGCTCCATTTTGTTGAAGGCAACATCACCGCAGTCGGTTATGTTCAAGAAATTATCGAGGAAAATACGTCGCTCAAACCAAGGATCCCATTGGCAGGTATTTTCAATTTATGGATGCCAATGCCAGACCTCATGAAGGCATAGTTGTTCATCAATGTTTAGAAAACCTAGGAATTTCCCATCGGCCCCTTCCTCCATTGTCCTCAAACCTCAATCCCATTGAGCATATTGGGACGCATTGCAGAGAAAGCTTTTTGATCACCACCCGCAGCCAGTTGACCTACAACTGAGTGCAGCGTTGCAACATCTATGGAGTGAAATTTTTTATGAAACTAGTGACAACCTTATTAACAGTGTGTCTAATAGGTGCTCAGAGGGTTCAGCTAACAAAGGACATTTTACATACGATATTAATTGTTTAAAAAAATTAATGTGTCCAATCAAAATATTATGGAATTAAAATCTTTTATTTTGTAATTTTTCAAAATCCTTTAATTAAATTTTCTTTCAGTAAAAACATAATATTTTCTAATAAATTTTAATGCAATTTATAACACAAATAAAATAGAATTGCTAGAGAAAATAAACACTACAAAATTGTTAACATCCCTTTTAATTTTTAACAATTTATTTAGAACTTATAAAACAATCTTAAATATGTCTAAAAATTAAATTTTTAGTAGGCGATTGCAAATTTCTTTGAAGACCGACTGTGACACAACATTGCCAAGAACTGTAACAGTATTAGAAACTTATCACGGAGCCTCTCTTTTCGTTATCAATCTCCCATATTTTTAAAATTAATAAGCCCTTCATAAATTTAACTTAATCCCATAAAATTTCCCCCAAAGTGGAGAACTTGTTATTATGAGAATGTATTTATGTCGAACTGGAAATTAAGTCTGACATATCTTTGCAGGACCTATCAACCCCGGAGGATTTGATGGTGCGTTTATTGCCCGACCTGAGAATATTCATCTCCAATAAAACCAAGAAATATTACTGTCCGACAGGGAGAAATAAACGCTGCTCAACTGTATCTCTAGAAGTTTACCTCATGGGAAAGCAATTTTCTCTGCCTGGTCGACTGCCATTGATTTACCGCCTGTCTGAATCGTAAAAGCTAAGTCAGGCCCCGCGGCTAAAAGGAGACAACCTGTACATCAAATGATTGGTCGCGTTTTATCCGAATCCGCCCCTCGTATATTACTTTGTTCCTGTTAAAATATTTGTATTGTCTCCGGATGTACGAGACGTAAGTATGAGTTTTTATATGGCACATATCTGTCCTGCCGTCGAATGCGTGCTCTTAAAACCTGTTCACCTTAAATTCAATCCAAAACTGCTCATATTCAATTCAACATAATTTTGTAAATATTTAGTTGGAAGGAGGTGCAATGATATTTTTCACAGAGAATTATCGACCGGCGATGATTAAAAATTGATGATTGAGATCGGGTATGTGGTCTAAAATGAACTAGGTCTATCTTTTTAGCCAAGCTTTTGACTTTCTATAGGCTTCCTAGGCATAGGTAGACTAGGCAACCTCAGGCTTCTACAGAAGGATGAACATAATTATTTTTATGGCATAGGCTCGCAATAAAACAATGTTTGCAATGAACTTACGGATATTTAATTAAAAAACTTACTTTGAGCATTGTTTTGTTCTTATGTACTTTATCCATCGTTAAGTTTTTACTGTTTAACAAATAAATAAATTAATAAATAAATAATCTAATTAATAAATGTTATTTACAGTTTTTCCACATCCTACATGTATTTATTAAATTTAAACAATGTTTGTAAATTCCAGGCCCTGAAGATGATCTCAATGAAGATCGAAACGTTGGCACGATAAAGAAAGTTTTTTCTGAAACCTACATCACATCAAACCGCATCTCTCGATTTTCGAATAATCATCGACTAACGTCACTAATCACCACATATCATTTATAGTGTTTGGCGCTAATTTTTACAAAAGATCAATCATAGTATCACAGAGTTTTGCTATAAGTACTACTTAAATTATTGAGATATACTGTGAAGTTGTACAAATGTTTAGTGTAAAGATGTATCATTTCTTTCAACAGTCAGTTTCAACAATGTCTCCCAAGATTTCCTTCAATTTCTACAAATTTGACATGAAGGCGAATGTGTTTAGGTTGCTTACTCTGATTATCCAAAGAACTTACTTGTCTCTCGATATCATAAATACGATGAAAAAGATAATTAAAAGAACAATCACTACTCAAACTAATCACTCGAAAGAAAACAGTCACGGATCTTGAGCAATACAGTAAGCGCGAAACTTCTTCCCGACAAAGAAAAACGAAGAAAAATGAACGTATTCGTAAACTTGGTCGGACACCGGATGCCGAATCGCGTCAGATGTACTAACACAGCAACGATTTTTTTTAAAGATAACGGATAAGGTCAGTGGTACGAAATGGATTTCCATTTATACTCACTGCAGCACAGATATTTTTGCGTAAGGGAAAATTTATTTGAACGCTTTTTGTTAGGTTTATCTTCATTCTCCATTTTATGAACCATACTGTTAATTCAATCAGGTGTTGCTGTAAGTGTTGAGTGTAAATTGAGAGGTCTGGATTACGTGTAAGAATCGTTGTATCAGCAACGAATGTTTGTGTAGGTACATGTACAGGAATATCTGCAGTCTATTGAAAATAGAAATGGGCAACGTATGCTTCCCTGAGGAACACCCGACCTAATGTGTATACATATAAGATGAGAATTCAGTTCCCTGACGGACTCGGTAAAATAGGTCCGTCAATAAAGTCTCAGTATGAGACAGAGAGGGCCGCGGTAGCCGAGTGGTTAAGGCGCAGAGTCTCGGCTGGTACATCCCGCGGTCGTGGTTTCAATCCCTACCGTCGCCTAAGGGTACCTGTGGCCGCAATTGAAAGAAATTGACACGGCACTCATCAATGGAAGGAGCGGGATCGGATCTCAGCTACCCTGAATTAGGTCCCAACCCCCTTCAAAAATGAGTTTCTTCGATTGAAGAACATCGGTACAACGGGGGCTCAAGTTCACATTTGTGTTGCGCGCTGCAGTGCCATTCCCTGGTATTCATTAAAAAAAAAAAAAAAAATCTGCTGAAAGCTTTTGGTAGGATGTCATTATTAAATTGCCTTAAAGATGTCACGAGGTTCTCAATAAAAGCGGACAAGGCCGTTAATTAAAAATTATTAAGCGTCTCATGATTTTAATAAAATTATGTAGTTATGATTAGCCCTATAACTATAAATCATTCTATTTCTCCCTATTTATTGATTCAGTCAGATGATTTTTAATGTCATTATTCGTTATATTTTTCATTTTCCGTGCTATTTTTAATTAGTAATTTGTTGAAATCGTAAAAATTGTATCCGCTTTTAAGCCAAAAAAATAAAAACTTATATTTTCAGGTAGGGTTCAAAGTAGTAAGATTATTGTGTATATTTAGTGATAGATGAAATTTTTTATAGCGGGTTTTGATCAGTTCGTGGAAATTTTTTCAACGTCTTATTTTTGATCGTGAGTCAAGTAGTTTTTTAATAATTTATAATTCGATTGGTTGGCTGTCTTTGCAATCTTGTGTAGGGATTCCAAGTCAGGCATTTATCAATGAAAAGTTCTAGATAGCCCACAAGTTCAGAGGCAGGCAACGTGATTCCATTTACACTCATGGCAGAACAGATATTTTTACCCTTTTCGTTAGGTTTATCTTCATTCTCTAATTTCTGAACCATACTGTTAATTCAATCAAGTGTTGTAAGTGTTGAGTGTTAATCGAGGGGTTCGAATTACGTGTAAACATCGCTGTATCATCAGCGAATATATGTACTGAAATGTTAACATGTGTAGGAATATCTGAAGTTTATACTGAAAATAGAAAGGGCCAAGTATGCTTCCCTGAGGAACTTCCGCCCTAATGCTTATTTAAGGTGAGAATTCAGTTCCCTGGCGGACTCGGTAAAATAGGTCCGTCAGATAAGGTCTCAGTTTGAGGAAGTACATATGAGGGAGGATGTTCTTTAGTTTCTAAAGCAAGCGCGAGTGGCAGACGCGATCAAAGGCCTGTTCTAAATCAAGAAAGACACCCAAGCAATGTTTTTATTCATGGAAAAACGCTATATTGTCAGCAACACAATACAATTGTTGAGTTGTCGAGTGAAACGTGTGGAATCCGAACTGATGATCTGGAATAAATTAGAATTTTCAATTATTGACAATAATCGTCGGAGCAGAAGTTTTAATTTTGGCAACCGTAGAAAGAAGTCTAAGAGGTCGATAGGAACTTGGAAGATCAGAAGGTTTATTTGGATTATGGAACATTTTAATTATAGAGACCTTCCATTGCAATGGAAGATTTATGGCACTGAGTACACCGTTGTAGAGGTATGTTAAGTAAAGTATTTTAATAAATACAGAAAGAATTAATATTTTGAACTAAAGAAAAGATGGAATATTTCTCCATTTCTACAATTACATATGATTTTGAAAATTATATGGCGGAATATACAGATACCCACAGGGAATGTTCCCATTTGTACGCATAGGACTACCATAAATTTAGTTGGAATTCCGACAAGTCAATAAAATATTTAAATGTAGGTGTTGCCAATCTGCATCAAGATCCTTTCATCACCTGGCAAGAGATGAAACGTTCACACCCAAACATGTACATACGCTCGGATAAACTTGCAACAATTGCGTCAACCTGGGTACGAAGCGCATGACTTTTTCGGAGGATGGAGCTATAGCAATCTTGTCATGCAATCGACTCCAAACGAAAATGCTGGCAAAACTTTTATTTCTATCATCAGCACCTAACCATCTGCATTGAAATATTTAAGCAGTCTTTCCGCAGGATTCCTTCCATTGCGCTGTTTTGTATGCATGTAATTATAATTTTTTGTTATATTTGTATTTTTCCTTTTATATTATAGTATTATTTTAATTGTAAAACTTTATTTTCCTGATCTGATATCTCCCTTCCCTCACATGTCTTTCATTACACAAAAGATATAGAAAAAAATTGTTATTGTAAATTATCTTCCATATAATTTATATCAGCCTTCAATAATGTAATTATAAAAAAATCAGGGATAAGGCCAATTTGAAATAAAACAATCAGTTCCTTCTTTCATATTTAAACGAACATATGAACTTCAATTTGACTTTAAAACTGTTTTCAATAATTTACAAGGGTAATATGAATTTAGAATATTGAAACATATGGTTTGAACTAACAATGAGAATTAATCGATTTATGTTTTAAGGTCAATTGACCAAGTTACGTCCTTCAATTAATTATTTTTTTTTTTTTTTTTTTTTTTTTTTTTTTTTTCCGGGGCTTCCGACATCTAGGTCATTTCAGCCCCCACTAAGTCTATATTCTATACACGTTCATACAAATAAATACATTCATACACATAAATACATCCATACAGTACACTCATTCCGTTTGGTCGGTGGAGTACTTGATATTCCTCCACCGACCTACACTTAAACTAAACTAGATTGGGGTCGATGGGGTACTTTTATAAATATTCCGCCATCGACCNGGAGTCGACCTCCCGGCCCGCTCGAGTGATTCTCCAGTCGCCCCACAACCTGTGTGGCCTCGAGAGGGCCCGCCGCGACGCCCAGCACGGTAACCATCCAGTCGCCAGCTGGCAGTACTAGGCATCACAACATTATACACGAGGTGATAGGACAGCCTCCCCGGTGGCTATTCCGGGGTTCGGGTCCCTGTACTACCTCGCGGCCCGGGAGTGCCGTAACCCAGTTTTCCTCCTGTACCCTCACAGGTGCAGGGTTCATGGACACTCAAGAAGACCGGGAGATCGCCACCTCCACATGAGAACTGTGTGTTGTTTGTGTGGTGTGTTGTGCACGGTAATTTGCGTTTGATATATTCGGGTTCCGAGGCCCTTGGCCGCGTGCATCGGCCTGTGTGTTTGTGGGGGCATGCTGACGGAGGCCCAGATACCATACAATTCCCCCGCCCTCACGCCACCTAGTGTTAGGTGTGGCGGAGTTATGTACGTACTGGGTCGCCAATCCCAGGACGTGAGATTTTTAGTTCATCTCAAGAACCTTCCTAGGGACGGTTGCCCTAAGGTGTAGATAATGTAAATGTACTTGTGTCAGTGTAGGTGTATGGGTGTGTTATGTATGTGGACGCAGTTTACCCTCATGCCCGGGAGCTTCAATTAATTATTATTTTATGTAAGATCTTGGTTGAGATAAAAAGGTCAGTGTCACCAGCGGGATCGAACCCACGACCTTCTGCTAAATACGCCGCTGCTATTCCACTTGAGCTATCGTGGCTGCGATCCACTCGGACACTAACCTTTCATCTCAACCTCAAGTGGTAGAGTAGCGGCGTATTTAGCGGAAGGTCGTGGGTTCGAATCCCGCTCGTGACACTGATTTTTTTTATCTCAACCAAGATCTTACATAAAAATAATAATTAATTGAAATAATAATTAAGTTTAAAGAGAAAAATCTCTTTATTTTAATTAAATAAGTCAAAAATAAAATAGACACACATTTACCACTTATGTAATTTATGTTATTTCTATGGATTGTTAAGAGATGTAACACTAGAGAACGTGAATATTTCAAAAGCGAAAATAGGCCCAATAATGGTGCCCATTACCGACCCACCCCAACGAGATTTAACTTACATTTCACGAGTCAATATGATTTTTAATATCAAGTTAGAATAAAGCTAAAATATTGATCATAACAATTTTAACCGTATTTTAAATACTACTAATTCTAATTTTCTACACATTACATCATTTACAATGAGATACATAGAGTTTTCTAACTATCTAATTAATTGCGTTATGCTTACAGTGTCGTGTGAGGAGTTGCTTCTCTTTGTTACGTCGCTAATCTCAACCAATTTCTATCCCAGATGCAGCAGTTGATAATTGAGTTTAATTATTTTACTTAAAACTTTATAGTTTGCAAACAAATGGCCTGGGAACGTATGCCATTAAAAATTATCCATGACATAAACTTAATTAATTCGTTATTGAAGTGCATTTCGTCAAACAATGGCTTAACAACAATTAACTCTTAAATGCACGAGTTTTTCATTTTGCAAAAATAAAATATTATGTGTGCTTGCATAAAGAGAAAAAAAATGTTGATTGTTTTTGTTACATTTTTGTGAAAACATACTTAATCATATTTTTTAAATGACAAAATGTTTGTATTTTGTGCGTTAGTGATAAAGCCATTGATCGACTTGATGCACTTCATTTATAAGATTTAATTAAGTGTATTTTTTGGATAATTAATCCAATTTAATTTTTGGATAACTGCTTACGTCCTTAGGCAATTTGTTCGTAAACTCTAATTTAATTTAAAAAACGGGTGATTCCATCCTTATTTCCGTCTCAAAGTTACTAAAAAAATTAGAAAATGAAACTGCATAGTTTCATTTTCTGTTACCTAAGCTTGGAGGGGATTATTTAACCAATAGCCTCTTGACTAATGGAAGAAGTAAAAAATGAAACTTTCCATCAAAAGGATGAAAGCTTTTGGTGCAATGCCATTATTAAATTGCCTTAAAGATGGCACGAGGTTCTCAATAAAAACGGACAAGGCTGTTAATTAAAAATTATGAACCGTTTCACGATTTTAATAAAATTCAGTAGTTATGATCAGCCCTATAATTATAAATCACCCTGTCCCCTTCCCCCTATTTATCAACTGGTAGGTAATTCACATGATCTTTAATGTAATGAGACCTTTCTTTCTATTCTTCATTTTCTATACTATTTTTAATTAGTGCTTTGTTGAAATAGTTTTAACCAAAAAAATAAAAAGTGATTTTTGTACAGTTGCTACCATTGACGTTTTTACCTAAAATATAATTAATCCATAATGGAAAGTAGAAAAAAATTGATTAACCAAAATCTACAAATCGCTAAATCCATAATAGAAATGAAGAATGAAATACGAAAACAGCTGCACCTATCATTTTTAGCTAAAAAACCTTCACAATAATAAACTTAATGGAATAAAATAAATAAATAAGAAAGAGTAAAAGGAAAACTAATCTTCGTACTAAATCTACTTATAAATAGAAATGTACCTAAAAAACCCAACACAATCATTAATCTATAATGGAAGATTAGACAGAATAAAGAATATAATAAATTATACCTTTCCATCGTGACATAACAATTCTTGCAAATAATTAAATCATAATGGAAAACAAGAAGTAAATGGTAAAAGTAAAAAAAAAATACTCTTTATACTTTTCATTTAAAAGAACCTCCATATTATTTAAACTGTAGCGGAGAGTAAGAAGAAAAATTACACTTTATATTTTTCACTTATTCTACCTAACTTAATCTATAACAGAATACAATTTAAAAAAATAAATACACCCTCTAATTTTGACTTTAAAAAAAAACATACACAATAATTAACCTACAACGGATTAAAGAAGGAAAAATAGGTGCGAAAAAACGAAGAATTTTCTATTTAGAACGCCATGATGTTTCTTGTCTCATAAATAACACTTACATACAGAAAGAAAAATGTTACACCTAATTTTGGCTTAAATGGAATAAACTATACATTCACCTCTTGTCTTAACAAGGCTTGAAAATAATTCAATCATAATGAAAAACAAGAAAGAAAACTCAAAAGTGAAAGAAAAATTTCACCTTATACTTTTTACTTGAAATAATCTATAATCGGAGGAAGACAAAGAGAAAAGGGGAAAAAAGAAAAACCGCAACCTTCCACTTTTGGCTTATACAATTTAAGCAATAATCAACGTACAACGGAAAAAGCCTACACTTTCTAATTTTTACTTTAAAGTCGACGGAATAATTAACCCGGAAAAAACAACGAAAAAGTTACAACTTCTAATTTGGACTTTAGAAACTTACACAATAAATAATTTATAAAAGAAAAAGAAAGTAACTAGCTACACTTTCTATTTGTGACTTACACAATTCTACAAAACACTTAATCTATAACAATAAAAAGAAGGGAAAAATTATACTTTCTAATTTTGACTTAAAAAAACTAACATTTTAATTAATATGTAATGACGACTAGACGGACTAAACAATGGAATAAACTGCCCGTTTTTATCGTGACTTAACAAATTTTGCAAAAAAAATAATTGCAAATAACAAATAAATAACTATAACGAAGAATAAGAAAAAAATTACACTTTATCCTTTTCACTTAATCTATCAATTTAATCTTTAATGGAAAACAATAAGAAAAAAAGTAAAAAAGAAAAACTACGACGTCTAATTTTGACTTAAAAACCTGTCACAATAATTAACCTACAACGGATAAAAAAAGGAAAAAAGAGGCGCGAAAAAAAACGAAGAACTTTCCGTTTCAAACGGCGAGGTGCTCGTGACGGTTTTCGGCTAAATAACACTTACATACAGAAGGAAAAATGATACACCTTCTAATTTTGACTTAAAACCATACACTATAATTAATCTAAAACAGAAAAAGATGGAAATAAGCTACATTTTTCGTTTGACTTAAAATATTCCGCACGATAATTACAAAAAATGAAAAAGCGACAATTTCTAATTTCGTTTTACAAAACAACATTCTAATTAAATTATAATAGAAGAAATGATGGAATTTACAATGAAATAAACTACATAATCGCTCGCCTTAATATTATAATTGGGTATTGAAAAAAAGGAACTATCTCTACTGGCTTACCAATACACAATGGTTGAAGATTAAATTTTAATATGGGAAGTAGTTTATATCTTGTCACCGTGTAAATCATCAAAACCTAGTGTTCCTTTTTCTTCCTAATTCGCCTAATTTTTCATTTTTTTTCAATTACACAAAATATTTGTGACTTTTTATGGTTATACAAAATGGAATAATTACTGACATAAATCAGAAATGCGTATTTTCTTAATAAATCTTGCAAATAATTATATCATAATGAAAAACACGAAGGAAAATGTAAAAGTAAAAATACCTATACCTATATTATGCCTTATACTTTTTTTTTTTTTTAAACCTACACAACACTTAAACTATATGGGAAAATAAGAAGAAAAATTACACATTATACTTTTTCCATAATCAACCCAACTTAATGTATAACGGAAGACAATAAGGTTAAGTAACAAAGAAAAACTATACCCCCTAATTTTGACATTACAAACTTACAGAATAATTAACCTACAACAGATTAAAGAAGGAAAAAAGGGGCGCGAAAAAAGAAGAATTTTCCGTTTAAAACGTAGAGGTGCACAAGATCGCCACGTGTAAAAAATATTTTTTGTATTGTATAAATTCACTTTTTTCCACATCCTACATGTATTTGTAAAATGCAAACATTGTTTATAAATCTCAGACCCTGAAGGTGATCTCAATAAAGACCGAAACGTTGGCACGATAAAGAAAATGTGTGCTGATGATTGGCACTCCTGGCACTCTCGACACGACACGCAAGAATGGCACAATTTTGGTACAAAAAGACAAACACTTTGAGTAGGTAGAAATACTTTGATTGAATATATAAAAAATATATTTCGCATTGTATAAATTCACTTTTCCACATCCAAAATGTAATTGTTATATGTAACAATGTTTGTAAATCCCAGGCCCTGAAGATGATCTCAATAAAGATCGAAACGTTGGCATGATAAAGAAAATGATTTTATGAAACCTACATCACACCAGACGCATCTCACGATTTCTAAAAAAAAAATAAAGATATAGAAAATGTTTTTTCTGAAACCTATATCACACCAGACCGCATCTCACGATTTCCGAATAATCATCGACTAATGATCACTAATCACCACATGAATCCATAAGTTTTAATATTGTAAGTAGATTATATTTAAACACCGTGTATAACATTAGAAATAGTTTTTACGTCCTGTTGAAGGATACATAAATAGGTAAACATACCTCGTATCCTTGATGAAGGAACCGAGTGTTTTTCTTTCTTCCTAATTCGCCTTATTTTTGATTTTTTGTTTTTTTCAATTACACGTAATAATTACAACTTTATATTTTTGTGGTTATACAAATTGGAATAATAACTGACATAAATCAGCGTATATTAATTACACGATTAATTAAAAGTGTCAGTAGAGGATGTGTCAGAAGATCAAGTTGCCTTGCCAGGAACCCACTCGGATTTCCCAACGAGCCCGGCGAAATCTGATGGCGTCGCAAATTTCAGCTCCCAAGAGAATTGTCGACGTTTCTTGCAACGGGACTTGCCGACGGGAGTGGCGTTACCTTTGAAAAGACACTCGAATTCTATGACGAGTGACGAATTAAAAATTACACAGTTACAGCAAATGTTATATAAAATTACAATTTTAATTACAGTACTGTAGTCATGGTTCTGAACGTTGATCGTATGTGCAATGTGTTAAATACTTATGCAACAGCATTTTCCAAATCAAATTAAGCGCTTTAATATGAAATACATATGCTTCATTTTCAATTGGCTCTTTCACTTGGAACAAATTAGCTCTTGCATATTATAATATTCGTCGAAGCAAACAATTCAGTAAATACATTGGTAGTTTATCTATTGACATAAACTGTAATGGAATTGGAGATTTATCAAATTACTGATTTATTTTACTCTACCACTAGACAGATATGATTGACGCCCGTTTGTAGAGCCAATCACTTTCCTTTAATTATTTTATTGCTACATCTTTACAACAATTATACAATATTCCAATATTTCCATCAATACAGACAATAGTGTGATATGCTTCATTTTTATTTTTCGCTGAGGTATTTAAATGTATTCCAATATTCTGAAGAATGTGACTTGTGTCTACAGCAGTTTTTTAAATTTATTATTTTATTATTTATTTTTTATTTACATGTAATCTTAACATGGAGAATATATGCTTTCCAGATAGAGTGAGTTCCGTTATTACAGATATATATTAACGAAGTATAATTGTAATAAACAATATTACATAATGTAGTAATATCAAGTAATAATAATATGATACAGTCGTTTATGTTAAAAACATTATCAAACGAAAGTGGGCGGCAAGATGGAATGCCTGTAGAGATAGTATGAAAGAAATTAAGCCAGTTGTACATAAATGGCCAACTGAGGAACTTGAGAGAAAAGAACTTGTGATTCTCTCTAGATTGCGAATAGGTCAGATCAGGCTAATCCATAACAGGCTTTTAATAGGCAACAATCTTCCAACTTGTCCTCGATGTATGCGATGTGAAGAACGTATCATTTTGGCAGTAAAACATGTTTTAGTCGATTTAGGCAAAGGCTCAACCTTTTAAGTGATTTACAGGAGTTACTCGGTCCCCATTGTTTATTTCGTAGAGCCATTTTCTTAAAAAAAAGCCTTCTCAAATTTATTGGAATTTATAATGAGATTTAGGCCTTTTCCCAAATTGCTAATGTTTGGATGAGAGTTGTGCGTGCAAGATTTCTTTCAGGAATTTTTGAGGCTGCCGGAGCGGAAAAATGAAATGGAAGAAAATACAAATTGCGGGGTAATAAACTGCAATGTCCAAAAATCGCAATTTAAATAAAAAAGTTAGCTCCTAAAAAAAAAATTGTGTTTTTGTTTCTTATTATTGTTATGTAGCAATAGTTTAGCATAAAAGGATAAGGATGAGCCTGTACTCGGGCTGAGACTGTTGCTAGTCTGACTCCATTGTTATTATTAGCCATACAAGCCAATGGGAGATGTTTAAATTATGGAACAAAAATTCAAAATTCTAATAAAAAAACAGGAATAAATTTTTAATGTAATTTAAAATGGGATTTTTGCATACATTTGGCGTTCCAAATTAAGAATTTTAAAAGGATAAATTAAAGCTTTGGATTGCAATAGGAAAAATTACTTGACGAGTGAATGTTTGGAGTCAGAGCTTTATAGCACTCAGAAGGGATATAAACCTTAAATTATCTACTTTATCTATCTAGCTAACCTAAGATAAGAAGGATTGGATGTTAGGGCGTGAAATGACCTTAGCCGTTAAAACGCCTTTAAAAATTAATAATAATAAAGCTATAAGAAGTACAAATAATACAAATACAAAAAGAAGAATAGCCTTTCACGTGTCCCACATATTAGAGTGCGTGCCATGTCTTGGCTCCACACAGAGAGCGTGTAGACATCCCGTCGGATTTAAGAATGGTTCTCGAGCACAGCAGTCAGTTTCTGGGGCCCCTGTTCCGATTTTTAGAGGGCCGATTATTAGGGATAATTTACTGTATATAGTTATATTCTATGAGTTTTGTCATTATGTGTTTTGTTTGAATGCGAGTATTTATTAGTGTGAGAGGTGAAGGGTTGCGATGAAATTTAGTGTTATCATCGCACCTTCAGAAGTATGTGTGCTTAGGGTCGATGGTGGAATATTTATAAAAGTACTTCTTCAAACCTAATTTAGGTCGATGAAAGAATGTCCAGTACTTCACGAACTAATCAGGATGAGCGCAATTTTATTTATTTATGCGTTTTATATCTGCGACTATTATTTAATTTAATTATTATTGGCTATATTATAGTTTTCACGCTCAAATGACCTAGCTGTCGATAGCCCCTGATCGGAGCCTAACCACGTTGGTAGGGAAGCGACGATCTCCAGGGCATCTACACAGAAAACAAACACTTTGAGCCCAAGTTCTGAAGATGATCTCAATAAAGATCGAAACGTTGGCTCGATAAAAAAAATGTTTTTCTAAAACCTACGTAACTCCAGACCGCATCCCACGATCTCCGAATAACCAACAAATTGTTAGGTTCTTTCAATTTTTATTAGGACGTAATAAACCCATGATGAATCGTCTCGGAGCTAGATACGTAAAACATTTTTCCCAAATATATAAACAGGTTAAATTAAAAAGAATGCTGTAATGATTCAAAAATCTTTTTGAGCATAACAATTAAGGATCAATAACGCATTATTATTCTCTGTACAGATGGTTATAATATTTATGTTCATATTTTAATTTAATTAAACTCAACTTATCAATGCTTCGCATATAGGTAGTGTTCGACAAGGTCCAGATTGTTAATACTTCTTAAATGGGGAATATAATTTGAATTTGGCAGTGAGTGAATATAAGTGACGAAAGATTTCCTAACTAGAGATTTATAAACTGAAGATTTGCCGACTCGGACTATTCTGTAATGTAATTTCCGCGCCAATAAAGACAGAAGCAGATTAACATAAACTGACCACTTTTCTTTGAATTCATTCTGTTTCGTTCACCTTTTCCTCTGTCATATTTTACAAACTGAAGACAATCGAGCAATCGAGAAATGTATTTTTATGCCCACCACTGAAAATGTCCCAAAACCCCGGCTGTCAAACCGAAACAATAAAGATAAGCACACAGGTATGATCGGAAAGGAAAAGACTTCAAGAAACCTTGTAGATCTGCAAAAAATGTATTAATGTTATGCCTTTTATCGACTTACAATGTCATTTACAATTTAAATAACGAACAAATATTCAATATCATGATTTTATTTATTAATGCAAGTGCATGATATACTAGTAATAATGTTTAAATATTTACAAACTTTGCCGTACAGAAATTCATTTATTAGTATTCCATCTCATTTTGACACTGATAACATTTAACAACTTCCCGAATACTACTATTGTATTTTAAAAGCGAGTTAATATCACCGTGTCCTTTTTCCGACTATCTAAAGGGAAAATGGAAATTTCACTCAATACCCCTCACTTCCAAGAGATGGCTTATCTGTCAGCTGGAAATGGTCTAACCCTTCCAGGGGTCGAAAAGGATTTTCTCTGGGTGACAAATAACTAATCCTTACAGCTTTATTCACGAATCTCTTTTATCCAATAACATGTTCGGTACTGTTCTTGGTCTTTTCTTTCTTTCTTACAACTCGAATCCATGCATTCCCTTATTGGTGAACTTATTTCTTACTGATTTACACACACCAAGGATTTGAAGTTTAAAATAACTTTAATTATCTGCCATTAAATTTATTACTACTATATTACTTATTATTTGTTATTGTTACTATTATACAAGCTATACTACATGCCGAACGACCTATACGCGGTCTTGAAGTACGGCAATAGGTATTGATCGCTGTTCCAATATCTAAGGATCATATATATTTTTAATTGTACATACCTTTGTAATTTCATGTATTTGATGTGTTATTTTTTGAAAATGTATTTATTTGCATGAATGGTCCTCTAAATGTACCATGCGTGAATGGTAGAGTGTGAATGTAATTTCTTAGCGTGAATGGACGGGCTTAACCCCAATTATCCCCAGAAATATCCAGTATTCTGGGGTAGTGAGAACGAACGTTGTTTTATTTGTAGTGTGAATGTTCATTTATTAGCGTAAATAAAAGGGCTAATTCCCAAATACCACGAGAAATATTGAGTGCTCTGGGGTAGTGTAAATTCTAGACAGACTACCATGTGTATTTGTGTTTGTTATTTTATCCACAATCGACGATGACCTGAAATACAAAGAGGCTAGAAATAAAATAAAGAAAAGGAAGAGTTGGTTACTATAATGTCATAAAACATCAATCATAACTTGGCGGGAGAAATACTTAAAAAAATTAGTTGATTTAAAACGGGAGAAAAACAAGAAAAGAAATGCAGAACTAAGAACCAGAGGGCTGACGTTGACCGATGTAGTTTGCCATACCTGTGACTACAAAAAAAGCCAAAATTGTTTGTTTGAAACTGACTTATTTAAAAAAATGTGTGCTCTTAGTGGATAAGGAAGTACTATTTGTGAAAAATGATTTAAAAATTAAGACGTGATAAGTTTGCATTGAGAATAATTAGTTTTATTTCAATCATATTTCAATTATATTATACTACACCCTGAGGAAGATCTTAAGAAGATCGAAAGCTTGGAGGCGGATATTATTACTGATGACATTTTACTTGATCCTCTAATAATTGAACACCCACCCGCCACTAATTATTAAATGTTTAATAATTGATGAAATAATTTATATTTATGAAGTTTATTTTTTTCATATTACAATATTTCAAGAAAAAATGGCAAAAATATCAAGAAAGTAGTCAACGAAATTAAAGACAAATTAAAATATGAAACTGCAATAACAACAAATGTGTGGTGATTAGTGACCATTAGTCGATGATTATTCGGAAATCGTGAGATGCGGTCTGGTGTAATGTAGGTTTCAGAAAAACATTTTCTTTATCGTGCCAACGTTTCGATCTTTATTGAGATCATCTTCAGAGCCTGGGATTTACAAATAACATTAACTAATTAATTTAAATTTAACAAATACATGTAGGTTTGTTAAATTTAAACATTGTTTGTAAATCCCAGGCCCTGAAGATGATCTCAATAAAGATCGAAACGTTGGAACGATGAAGAAAATGTTTTTCTGAAACCTACATCACACCAGACAGCATCTCAAGATTTCCGAATAATAACAACAAAATTAAAAAGTGTATTTTAACATTTAATAGTCTACATGCTATATTTTTAGTTGATTAATTCAATTCAAGTCGGAACTGAAATATTTTTCTCGTCAGACAATCATGAAAACACAAAAAATATCTTGAGAACTTGCGAGAAAGTTAGGTTTGTTCATTTCCGATCCTGATTGCTTCCCCAATTTACTACATTTAATTTCAATTCAAGATGGTTAGTTTATCCGTTAAAAAGTAACTTTATTTTTAAATTCACTAATTTCGTGGTCCGCATGACCAATTAATATATTACAATTAATTAAGGTTTTTAGTTAAGATAAAAAGGAGGGAAAATTCAAAAGGTGCGGTTGAGATGGGAAGTTGGTGTCCGAGTGGATCGAGGTCACGATAGGTCAAGTAATAGAGCAGCGGCGTATCAAGCCGAAGATCGTGGGTTCGAATCCCACTCGTGTCATTGACTTTTTTATCTCAACTAAAAACTTTAATTAATTGTAATTTATTTTTAAATAATATTTTTTTAGATATGTATTGCATAATTCAGAAGGTCCTTGTTTATTATCTTTGGCATAACATTTCAGTTGTTTTCTAAATCCAGTACATTAGGCAAAATGAACATAAAAATAATTGCCTTGTTTTAAATAATTACGTCAAAAAGTCCCTGTCTTTTTAATTCATTTATTCATTATATCACATAATAATACAATTTTTTTTATTTCAAAGCGAAAGAACAATCGATTGACCCTGCGATTTTTATTAAAATTCAAAATACGCCTTTTTTTAATAATGTAAAGATTTATTATTTAAAAACAAAAAATTCAAAAGAGTTGATTTTTTATTTCAACACATTCAAGATATGAGTTGCAATGTTTGCCGCAACAAAGTTCGAATTGTATTCAAGAGGGATAAACCAAAAAGCCGTAAACCAACGGTGCAGTTGGAAGTTTTTAATAACAGACTGGCAAATGCTAGAAATTCACGACTTGACCTGCCTGTTTACAGGTCCTCCCTGTTAAGTTAACGCGGTCGGGGTGTAATAAAAGTGCGATGGGATCAGTACCTCTCTCAGGCCATTTCTGGCGAATTGATCTCGGCGCGGCACCCTGTATGTGCTGCGGGCAGATAGCCATCTAAATGTCGGGAATAAACTTCTGCTGACGGATTCGCGATTCGTTGAAATGGAGCTCGCATCTCCGAACCCTCCCGCACGAATACAACATTTACTGGTCTATCTAATAAAAACAACACTGGAAAAATCAGAAAAACATTGAATAAATAACTCGCGTTAAACGGCTTACTGGCCGCGGGGAAATGAACTTTAAGTTTTCATCTTCTTTAGTCAGCCAGATTTCACTTGTTTGTCCAAAATCAAGAGTGTTTGGATTTCAACCTTCCCGGGTTTTCGAGATCGTTCATTATCTACGACCAATTTTCAAAGAATATTTAATTTTGAACTTGATAAAACGGGGGTAATCAGCGGCTTATTCCTTTCTACAGCATCCCTTGTAAATACTAGTTCCGGGGCTTATGGATTATTTGCACATTGATGGAAGAAGGCGAAATTAATTCAAAGAAACTTAATTTCTCGGCAGATGGAAACGATTCAATCTCCCAGGGAGGGAAGGTCACTTTGCCTGAAATTACCGAATTTCCTTTTTGTGAGGAGGGCAAAGAGATTGGATCCCCGAGCCGATAATCGCCCAATGAAAGGATAATTTAACTCATCTGCCTTATTGATTTTTTGTCGATGGTAATGCCGATACGAGAAAAAAATTTCAGTTCCGACTTGAAATAATCAACTAGAAATAATATTTTTTTTTTCTTTGAATTAACTACTCTCTTGACATTTTTGTCATTCTTTCTGGAAACATTGTAATATGGAAAACAACTTCTTAAAAATACACTGTTATTAATAATTCCATTAGATTTCATGGTCCGATTGACCAAATAACTTCTTTCAATTAATTAATCTTGTAAGGTATTGGTTGGGATAAAGAATGGCAAAAAGGAGGAAAAATTCAAAAGGTGGGGTTGAGGTGGGAAGTTAGTGTCCGATTGGATGGTACTCACGATAGCTCAAGTGGTAGACGAGAAGCGTATTTAGCCGTACGTCGTGGGTTCGAATCCCGCTCGTGACACTGGCTTTTTTTATCACAACCAATACCTTACATAAAGATTAATAATATTTATTGAAATAGGAAGACGAGTGTTCAATTACTAGTCGACCACGTAAGATGTGGTCATCATATATTAAAACGATACAATCAGTACAGACCATGAATAAATCTATAATATTACCTTAATTAATATTGCCATTTTAAAACCTTTAAAAATTTGCTGTATAAGTAATTTTCATTTTATTGTACGTCGTACAAATCGAGTATCATTTATTATTAATAATTACAATTAATTAAGGTTTTTAGTTGAGATAAAACAGTCAATGGCACGAGCGGGATTCGAACCCACGACCTTCGGCTAGATACGCCGTTACTCTACCACTTGAGCTATCGTGACCTCGATCTACTCGGACAGTAACTTCCCATCTCAAAAGGTGGGGTTGAGATGGGAAGTTAGTGTCCGAGTGGATCGAGGTCACGATAGCTCAAGTGGTCGAGCAACGGCGTATCTAGCCGAAGATCCTGGATTCGAATCCTGCTGACAATATAGCCTTTTCCATGAATAAAAACATTGCTTGGGTGTCTTTCTTGATTTAGAACAGGCCTTTGATCGAGTCTGCCACTCGCGCTTGCTTTAGAAACTGAAGAACATCCTCCCTCATATGTACTTCCTCAAACTGAGACCTTATCTGACGGACCTGTTTTGCCGAGTCCGCCAGGGAACTGAATTCTCACCTTATACGCATTAGGGCGAGAGTTCCTCAGGGAAACATACTTGGCCCCTTTCTATTTTCAGTTTAAACTGCAGATATTCCTACACATGTTACCATTTCAATACATACATTCGCTGATGATACAGCGATGCTTACACCTAATTCGAACACTCAACACTTACAACACCTGAATGAATTAACAGTATGGTTCAGAAATTGGAGAATGAAGATAAACCTAACGAAAAGGGTAAAAATATCTGTTCTGCCATGAGTGTAAATGGAATCACGTTGCCTGCCTCTGAACTTGTGGACTATCTAGAACTTTACATTGATAAATGCCTGACTTGGAATCCCTACACATACTGCAAAGACAGCCAACCAATCGAATTATAAATTAATAAAACACTACTTGACTCACGATCAAAATTAGACGTTGAAAAAATTTCCACGAACTGATCAAAACCCGCTATAAAAAATTCCATCTATCACTACATATACACAAAAATCTTACTACTTTGAACCCTACCTGAAAATATAAGTTTTTATTTTTTGGCTTAAAAGCGGATACAATTTTTACGATTTCAACCAATTACTAATTAAAAATAGCACGGAAAATGAAAAATATAACGAATAATGACATTAAAAATCATCTGAATGAATCAATAAATAGGGAGAAATAGAGTGATTTATAGTTATGAGGCTAATCATAACTACATAATTTTATTAAAATCATGAGACGGTTAATAATTTTTAATTAACGGCCTTGTCCGCTTTTATTGAGAACCTCGTGCCATCTTTAAGGCAATTTAATAATGACATCCTACCAAAAGCTTTCAGCCTTTTGATTGGGAAAGTTCATTTTTTTATTTCTTCCATTAGTCAAGGGGTTATTGATTAAATTTTCTCTTCCAACCGTAGTTAACAGAAAATGAAACTATGCAATTTATTTTTGTAATTACTCTTGTAACTTTATTCAAGATGAAAAAAGGGATGGAATCACAGGTTTTAGCGATTTCTGTATTCTCTTAAAATTCGGTTTAATAGCTAGTTGTTCTTGATTAAGAAATTGCTAAATGAAGTTGGTTTTATATTTATTGCTACTAAACTAAACTGAGGCTGTGATCTCCATCCGGTCTCAACACTAACACTAATGCTAGCGCTGCACCCGCCATGAGAAACCAGGCAATACTGACACGAGGTCTTGAGGCCATCGTCGATTAAGGTGACGTAGTGGGATCTCGGGTTGGGAATGTGTAAAGATGGTTAGAGCAGTCGGATTAGAATGGAGTAGAGAGGTTAGCGTGAAATTTTTGCAATCGGGAACCGATCAGGAAGGAATGTTGATATCCTTGTAGATAGT
The DNA here is from genome assembly GCF_000648675.2 of Cimex lectularius. Classification (NCBI taxonomy): domain Eukaryota; kingdom Metazoa; phylum Arthropoda; class Insecta; order Hemiptera; family Cimicidae; genus Cimex; species Cimex lectularius. The sequence goes on along the minus strand of NW_019392729.1, from coordinate 346,422 downwards.
ACAGTAGTGACGTGGTATGGGGCTTTGCCTATTTGTTTGGGAACTTTTGATTGGTACGTGTTCCACTTCGCATGTCTAAATTGGCTGCAGTAAAGTCTTTTATATGTTTAGTTTAGTTTCGCGAGTCAGTCCTGATTTTGGTCCTATAAATCTTCGTAGTTGTCCAACTCTTCAATGAAGTTGTCTCATTACTCTTGTGACGGGATTCAACATCAGTCTACTGTCTCCTATAGTCGTGAATATTTCACTGCAATGGAAATCTGAATCTTTTTCCTGTTGATGTACTCTGGAGGAAAAAAACGATTTTTTCAATATGAACGCTCACTGAGTTCACTTTTTGGACCAGATTTCTATAAAGGCAGGTGTTCTAGGATATGGGAGGTAGATTGGATAAGATTCGTGTTATAGGACAAAATTGTATCGGTCATGTAATAGGTGAGGATGGTGTTAGGGTCAGCAGTATAAATGGTATAAAGCAGGGGTGCTCAAACTTGAACTGCTGGCGATCTACCTCAATATTTTTAGACTACTTACGATNCTGTACTGTCTACTAGTCTAGAAACAACGCGGCTTTTCTTTGACAAGTGTCGCGCGTTCCTTTGATAAAGCCACCTTTTGCCGCAAGCAGTGTTATTTTATTACGTAATACATTTTTGTAGTTTAGTTACCTACCTACTTATTAAAAAATTTTTTCTTCTCGAGATCTACTCAAAAAGCACTCGCGATCGACCGTTTGAGCATCCCTGGTATAAAGGATGGGACCAAGAATGCTCCCTTGTGGGACGGCGGCTTGCATCTACCTCACTTCCACTTCAACTCGTTTCCGCACCACACTCTGAAGCAGCGGTCATTTAGTAAGGATTTCACCGGGGTGACCTTAAAAACGAATTCTCCTGTAAACATAAAAAAAGAATCTGGCACATTTTCTCACTTACAGTGGCTTTATATTATTTATGTTTTTGTAGCGTACGAAAAAAATGAACGGTAGTTACAATAATAATATTTAGTTTGGTGAATCTTACATTGTCTTGCTGACTTTGTTATGTTTGTTATTTACTTTTATTGTTGTTGCTATTTAAGCCTAATTATCTAGTAATATCTTCTGACAAATTTTTATATTATTATTACTTTGGTAACCAAACCTTTATTAGAAGAGGTGCAATTAATAATTGGTCGCCCGTAATTGGTTTAATTAATGAATTGTTGGGCAATTAGGGCAGTGAATGGTTAAGAAGTTTCTGTTTCGGTGGGCGCTGAATTAAATAATCCGTTTAGTAATACCGTTAGCAGTTTACATTTAACCTCAAATTACAGGGAGCTTTGAAAAAAATTCAACTGTTTAAACAAATTACGAACCTAAGATGGGATCTCGCCCGGTCGAATTACTTTCAGAAGCACCCCGTGTGCCGGTTAATTGGGAGCTCTGGAGAAAAGTCATTTTCCTCCTTGGCCGACCGAGGTAATGAGGAGATCTAGGATTGCTCTCACGTACACATCTAGTTTGTCTCTAGGGGTGACACGTTCCGGCCACTCTAAATGTTGCGGTTCAACCCACGCACACACTACATGAACATTCTGTTTAATTTTATAATTTGTTCAATTATCTACGCCCACACAGTTAAAAGACGATGTACTAGTTCAAAACCTAAAAAAAATTGATTACATTAAATAACAATGAATTATTGGAGCATTAAGTATACAGATTATTGGTAAACGGGGAGAAAAAAAATTATCTCAGCAGATATGACTTAAAAATAATTTGATACTTAGGAGTCCATAAAGCCGTCAAAAAAATATTAAATATCACTAATTATCCATAAATTGTTTAATAAATGTAAAAAGTAAAGTAATTCCTGCCAGTATTATTAACTATCAGTTGGGTGCTGTGGTAGAGTCGATTTATATTTTTAATTATATGTTCCAAAAATTTTAAATGAGCTAGTTACAAATTGAATTTTTGAGAATATTGAACTATCTATTATAACACAATAAAAATTGCTTATCGCTTGTTGGTATGTCAGACGCTTTTCTACTACAAAAACTGTCAACAAACTCCAATTCGCCAAAGTTCTGTTTTTTCCCAAGTAGAGTAAAAACTGGCGACATTTATTTCTCTGAAGGTGAGAACCTAGTTGACAACCTCTCTGAAACATCCGAAAGAATATTTCAATGATTCACATGGTTATTGAAGTATGATCAATTTACATCTATAGAAAATTCCGTAAATATTCGACCAGTCAGCCATCGTCGATTGTCTTGGAATTTATTAACAATATAAATAAATCAACTTTTGTACAGTAAGGCAAACTAAAAAATAAATCTTAAAAACTGATATTTATCTCTATATTGTCCCATTCGAAAGGAAATTTTTTTATAAATGAGTATTTTTCGAAGGGGAAATATTCTGCTTTTAAACCGGCCAAAGAAATTAAGAAAACTGTTAAAATTCCAAACTGCTAGATCAGAAATGGAAGAATTTTCCTAATTCATACACATTCTTTCTCACCCAGTGTTGTTTGCTCTTTGTACTGGAACATTTTGAACAGGGTGCTTCTGACACAAGTATTGATCAACATAACGTACATGCTTCTGTTTCAACCCAAAAATCAACTACAAAAAAGACGTCTCTTCCACGGACTACGGACTATTTTTAGCCAACAAAAATTCCCTTAACATAGGTAACTGCAGTGTAAATGGGTTTTGGCACGTTTTCTGCCCGTCTTAGATGGTGGTAAATATTTAAAACCTTCTACAGATTTGTTTTCATTTACAGGTTAAAACAACCAGGAAATTATATATTCAAATATACTATATCTGATTATCTGCGATAGAAATTTTTGTTTCAATTGTAAGTTCATTTCAATTGTGGTTTTGATTGTATTTCTTTGAACTATATATCATTTTGTGCATTAAGACTAATGTCAATTTGTAATGTACAGTTCATGTCTGCAACAATAACAAATACTAGAAATACTTTGATTGAATATACAAAAAAATATATTTTGCTTTGTATAAATTCACTTTTCCACATCCAAAATGTAATTGTTATATGTAAACAATGTTTGTATATCCCAGGCCCGGAAGATGATCTCAATAACGATCGAAACGTTGGCACGATAAAGAAAATGTTTTTCTGACACCTACATCACACCAGACCGCATCTCACGATTTCTAAATAAATAATAACAAATACCGGTCAACTACCGTGGTTTAAAATTTGTAATTAATAGGATATCCCGTTTTAATTGACAACTTTTTGTCATCTTTAAGACCTTTTAAAACCCATTCAAACAATAAGGTAAGAGGAAAGTAAGTTAATCACCTGTATATCACAAAAAACCATGCTACAATACATGCAAAATTATCATACTACTAAACTAAAGGCACGAACAAAAATAAATTTCCTTAAAAAAATAGATTTCATTTCACCCACATAAGAAATAAGACCAAGTAACTAATTTGTTTAGTAAATTGCATAAAGAGCAATAGAAAAACAAAACATCAAAAAAATCGACGTTAAAAAAATGATTATTTGGAGATCTTGAGATGCGGTATGGTGTGACGTAGGTTAAGAAAAACATTTTCTTTATCTTTCAATTAATTAAGTTTTTTTAGTTGAGATAAAAAAGTCAGGGTCACGAGCGGGATTCGAACCCACGAGCTTCGGCTAGATACGCCGCTGCTCTACCACGTGCGCTATCGTGACCTAGATAATATTTTTCAAATGTTCTGTAATCTATTTGATTGAAAAATGGCAAAAAAGAGGGAAAATTCAAAAGGTGGGGTTGAGATGGGAAGTTAGTGTCCGAGCGGATCGAGGTCATGATAGCTCAAGTGGTAGAGCAGCGGCGTATCAAGCCGAAGGTCGTGGGTTCGTAAAATCTTAATTAATTGAAAGATATTAATTGGTCAAGCGGACCACGTAAACTAGGGAATTTTCTTTATCGTAACAACGTTTCGATCTTTATGGAGATCGTCTTCAGAGCACACTCATCACGACCCACAAGAAGATACATCTACACAGAAAACAAACACTTTAAGCACTGAAGATGGTCTCAATAAAGTGCGAAAGTTTGGCATGTTAAAGAAAATATTTTTCTAAGCTTACGTCACATCAGACCTCATCTCACGATCTCCAAATAATCATCAACTAACGGTCACTAAACACAACACATCTCAAAAATGGTTTACAGGTGTACAATGAGTGTACATATAAAGACAAGTACATCAGGCAGACTAGCGAGAAAATAAAATACACATGTAAATATCAAATAAGATCCTATAGGAGCATTTGAAAAAACTCAAATTATGATAATCGCTTCACAGAAAACCACCTCGATCTTCAACAATAAATAAAAGTCATAAAAGAGCGGGACGCATAAAAATGACGAAAATTGTATATAAACTCCTGCTCAAAATTAACGCACCACTTCAATATTTCACCATATGTTTTTCTCAGGTGTTTTTTGAACGTTATTTTTATTTTTAGTATTGTAGGTTATTAATAATAAAACATTACAAATGAAAATGAAAAGCAGAAAAGGACGGTAAACTTTATTAAAAAATATTCCATAAAAAAGACTGAAAAGGTCAAAAATTTTCATTTAAGTTCAAACACAAATTTAATTACTCAGTATCTGGTGTTGCCTCCCCTGGCTTTGATTACTGCATCCAGGCGTCTTCTCATGCTGTTGATGAGGTTTTTTACCCTTTCTTGTGGAATATTCTCCCATTCTTCCAATGCCGCTTGGCGCAGTTGCGAAAGGTTGCTAGGAGGTTGTATTCGGCTCCTAATCCTTTTTTTTAGCTGATCCCAGATATGCTCAATAGGGTTGAGGTCAGGACTACGAGCTGGCCATTCAATCCGCTCAATATTCTGTTCATTTAAAAATTCTTCCACCGATCTCGCACGGTGAGGTCTAGCGTTATCTTGCATGAATAAAAAGCCTTGTCCAATATTCCTAGCGAAAGGCACTACATGAGGTTGGAGGATCTCTTCCACATACCTTGGTGCATTTAGAGACCGTCCTGGAACAACGACTAACTCTGTGCGGGCCTCCATGCTGATACCTCCCCAGAACATGATGGAGCCTCCACCAAAGGCGACGCGAGGAATAATATTGCACTGAGCAAATCTTTCTCCACTTCGTCTCCATGTCCGAGCACGACCATCTGGAGAATTAAGAGCGATTCTAACTTCGTCAGAAAATAAAACTCTCTTCCAGGCATCAAAACTCCAGTTGAGGTGATCCCGGGCAAATCGCAGCCTGGCTACTCGGTGGTCTCTGGTCAGTAGTGGCCCTGAAGCAACCCGTCTACTGCTCAAGCCAAACTCATTCAGCCTTCTTCGAACAGTGGGAGCCGAAATTGAGACATTCCTGGTGCTTTGAAGGAGGCTACTCATTTCCGAACTTGTCACCTGCCTCGTTCTGAGGGCATGTAAGCGCAAAAATCGGTCATCCCTCTCGGTCGTTGCTCTTGGACGTCCTTGTCCAGGCCTCCGTGTGTTGCTGCCAGTTTCATTGAACCGTTGGAGAGTTCTTCCGATGGTGGTATGGTGACATCCAATTATTCTTGCAACTTGTCGCTGGCTGTAGCCCTCCTCAAGAAGAGTCATCGCTCTGACGGCTTCACGCTCACTCAAATGTCTTATGGGCGCCATAAGTTCTAAATTAAAGTTTAAACTTCCAAAAGAAATGGTGTCTGTTAAGCAGATGCAGTGAAACTGAGGAATAAACCAGGAGGAAACTCTTGTGTATCTTACCAAATCCATTTCAAAGCGGATTAACACGATTGTAAACAATTCTTGTTTACTTTTGTGGGATTGTGAAGCATAAAAAAGAGAATAAACATGAAGAGATTTAGCTGGATTTCTCTAAAAAGAATTTCTGTTTAAAAATTAAGGTGGTGCGTTAATTTTGAGCAGGAGTTTAGTTAAAAACCGCAAAACCGACAAATAATGGTCGTAAGTATACAACCCGCACACAACTTGAAAAGAAAACAAATTGGAAAAACCGGGGCTTAATCTGTCAAAGAGGCCTACGGACGAATATTACACACCAGGCACGCTTTTTACCGTTTACTAAAGCAGAAAAGAAACTGGACTAAAGAAAATCATTCCAAACTCACTGGGAAAGTTGGCAAAAAACAGCAACACGTCTGATATCTCAAAATGGCTGACCTGTACCAAGCAGAATTCAAAAATAAATATAAGAAATAGTAATTGCGTAATTATTATAAGGAAACAAATGCCACAAGTCAAACTATTACTTGTAATATTTCAGGGTGAAAGATACTTTTATGCCTAAGATAGCAGTTTGTTTGGTTGATGATTAAAACCCTTTATGGCTGAAAAGTTTCATTAGATGTAAAAATGCCATCTCTTTCAAATCAAAGAAGACGACTCTTCATATAAAAATGCATTTCTATCCCTTCCTCCTTCCCAACTCCTTCAAAATCAAACATATATTAACAAAAAACATTAAAATCTCACTGGCACTCTCAAGACGACACACAACAGTGCACAGAAAACACACACTTTCAGTGAGTAGAAATGCTATGATTAAACCTAAAATTCCTATATTGTTTACACCATTGTATGAATTCATACCCATATCTTATAAGTAATTGTATAATTTAAACAATTATAAATTCCAGGCCCTAAAGATGATTCAATAAAGATCGAAACTCACTATTTTTCGTGGTCCGCTTGAACAATTAATATAATTTAATTAATTAAATTCAAAAAGGTGGGGTTGAGATGGGAAGTTAGTGCCCGAGAGGATCGAAGTAACGATAGCTCAAGTGGTAGAGTAGCGGCGTATCAAGCCGAAGGTCGTGGGTTCGAATCCCACTCGTGACAATGACTTTTTTATCTCAACTAAAAACCTTAATTAATCGAAAGATCGAAACGTTGGTACGATAAAGAAAATGTACCTCTAACCTACATCACACCAGACCGCATCACACACTCTTAAAATAATTAATTAACGGTCATTAAACATTACACATTAGATGTAAAGTTAAATAAAAGCTATATTTTGGCCCTACTATGCTCTATCAAGAGAAAAGTGTAATATCGCATTTTACAAGACAGACAATATATCAGAACTTGGTGGAAAAATGTTAGAAATTCTTTCATCAATTTACAATGCAGTTTGTACAAATTTATCAGCTCGTAAAATCACGATCGTGAAATTGTCAAGGCGCTTTAAGTTTATATTTGTGTACATTAATTTACTTTTTTTGCTAAAAATTAATTGGTCATGCAGAAATAAGGAAAAGCACTCAAAGGTATCTTTCTAATTTTATTTTTGTTTTTGAATTTAATTAAATGAAAAAATGGAGGTGTATTGAGTGACCCATCAAAGGCGGCCTTAAAAGCACTAATTACCAATGTAATGATTTTTTCATTCACGGCTTAATTACTCATTCCGTTGGAGCCTTGTCGTAGATGAAAAGAGGCTGCCAAGTAAGTATTAATTATAAATGGGTTTGAGCAGGGTTGAAACTTAAGTTTAATTTTCGAAATAATCGTTTTAGTCTCTGATAAGGCCCGCACTCCTACTCATAACCGTTGGATGGCAAGAGTATTTCGAAGAAAAAAAAATATTCCCTAGGTTTGCGTGGGACGGATTTTTCCCCCGTGGAAGCCGGATTTATGCACACAGGGTGGCATTAGAGGCAGACCCGGCTCAAGTGCCGGAAGAATTTATTTGATATTCACGCAATCTGGCCAGGTAGATCCGAACGAATTTCTTTCGGCCGAGCCGGAATTAGCAGCACTGCGCACAGCTGTAAGGATGAAAGGGCGAAAGTTCGGTCTGCAGAGATTAGGATTAGGCCGGCCTTCGAATATTCGACTTAAAGAGCTATCATTAGCCGAGGAGCAACTGGTTATGATGATACTTTTGTAACCCCTGTTTCCTTTCAAACATTATTTAACATAACCAAAAGATAAATAACAAGTTGACCGTTTCGTACTGTCAAGCCGAAAGTCGTGGTTTCGAATCCCGCTCGTGATGTGGACTATATTAAAATGTTAAATCCTCCTCGTGACACTGACTTCTGTATCTCAACCAATACCTTACATAAAGATTAATTAATTGAAAGAAATTATCTGGTCAATCGGGTCATGAAATCTAATGGATTTATTAAGCATATCTTCTCTAAAGCTCTCCGTGGGCATTTCATTTGACGCCGAGAATCGAATCTTGATTACACGACATTTGAAAATGGGAGGGAAAATTCGAAATGTGGGGTTGATGAGAAGAAGTTAGTGTCCGAGCGATAGATCGAGTGGTAGAGCAGCGGCGTATTTAGCCGAGGGTCGTGGGTTCGAATCCCGCTCGTGACACTGACTTTTTCTATCTCAACCAATACCTTATATAAAGATTAATTAATCGATTCAAATGTTAGTTAGGTTTTTATAAAACCTAGCGCTCAGCGACCGGTACACATCAGATCTTTTTTGGAGTTCAAACCTTACCCCATAAAACAATAAAACATCAAACTATATTCGATAAAGCAATCAAGGAAAACAAGAAGCTCGACAATATCAAGATTTAATTTTATTAAATAAGTAAACTGAGTTAATAATTTAAGTAAGCTTATATTACTTTCGGATATGAAAGAGAATGGAATGTTAAAATCCTATATTTCTAGATAAAAAGTTAAAATAAAATGTGCGTTGGGCAAATTTAGGAAAAGCATAATTGCATACCTACCGCACACGACGTCCAAAATTAGTTACTAATACGATTGATTTCATTCCTTAGCGACATATGGTTTTTGGGATTTTCGCCATCTTATATACCATTGCTATTCAGAAAAAAGCTACTCGGATAGTATCGAGTTGGGATACAGAGGACTGCTGTTCTGCAGCAATTCAGCATTTTAACTACGCCCAGTATTTATATTTTTCAATGCCTGATGTTCGCTCACAGTAACAGTTCCTAATAATTCTGAACAAAGAGTTCGACTAAAAAGAAAAGCCTCAACATAACTATAATCACATAAATTCTAGAACTTGGTGAACTTATGGTAAGCAAATTATGAAATAAATTACCTGTCGCATTCTTTAATCTCCCTCTAAACACTTTTGATACACAAAATACATCAACTATTAACAAAACCTAGATTTTTTTCATTCTAAGAAGACTATTAATGTACAATCTTTGTAATGCTGTGTTAACTACTAATTAGTTACTTATACAAACAATTTGACAATTGTTAAAACAACTTTATTTCGAAAAATTGGACATATTTAAATAAAGTTTAACTGAGATCTGTTTCTGAATTTTTGGTTTTATACAAAAAACTAAGTCGATATTCTAAAATGTTAGTCTATTATTACCTACCTGAAGTTGTCACATACAGAATAAGTATAAAACAGACAATACATATAACCACAGACATACGGTCACGTTCACTCCCCCCGATTTGAGAGTTGCACTCCACTCCATTCTCGCTAATAACTTACTTTTACTCGCCCGGCATCGTACACTCCACTCACCCCTGAGTAGTCGATATTCATCGGGGCAGGGTTACAAAAAACCCTTCCTTTATTACTGATAAATTAAATTTATTCTAATAAATTCACATAAATGTAAACACAAACTCCAAATTACATTTAAAAATATCCATAATCCTGAGGTGCCTGAACAGCGATCTGTTTAACGTGTAAAATTATTGAAATTATAAAACAATATATATTAATTGTTTAACTTAAAAAATTTGCAATGGTTATAATTGTTCTAACAATTAAGTTTGTATGGCCAATGGAAATTGTTTATTTAAAAAAATGATAATTTTTGGATATATTTCACATTTGTATTTAATGTGTGGTGATTAGTGACCGTTAGTCGATGATTATTCGAAAATCGTGAAAATCGTGAACGTATAATAAACTTATTTCATTCAATGATCATTTGGAGGTCGTGCTATGCGGTCTGGTGTGAAGTAGGTTTCAGAAAACCATTTTCTTTATCGTGCCAACGTTTCGATCATTATTGAGATCATCTTCAGAGCTCAACGTGTTTGTTTTCTGCGAAATTGTGCCATTCTTGAGTGTTGTGTTGAAAGTATTTAATATAGAGGTATTAGTCTTTTGATACAAGTTATATTATACACATTACGAAGGATAATATAACAAAAGAGAAATAGCGGAATAAAATTAAAATGCTGACACTTTAGAAAGGAAAATGTCAATTTTTACACCATAAGCTTGAGTGAAAGCGTGCAAAATTCATTAATCCTTCTAAGCTAAGTGTAGGGCATCGCCCTGCATCCATGAAAGTTTATCAATATTCACACGCTGAACACTGAGATGAGATTAGGGCACTAATGTACTGCTACAGATAAGCCAATGAAGGAAATTGAAATGCAGTATTCAACCAACAGAACATTCATCAATACGTAAATAGTTAATCAATATTCAACTGGACGAACATCAAGTTGTAGCAAATAGGCTGGCTATATTACTTCTAATTCAGGTTAATGTCTTTCAAGACACTAATTGTTAGAATTGTCAAATTGCAAAATAACTGTCATCTATGGCTTTAAGGACAATTGAAATGGACTGATTTCTTTGTTTTTATGTTCTTTTTCCTGCTTTTTGTGGACAGTTTCATTAAACATAGTATATTTGCGCATTTCTTTAAAACACGTTAAAAAGGCCTAGAATGAAGAATATAAACAAAAATAATTTAGATATGGTTAATTTTTAACCTATAGCTCTTCTCTGACGTGGACCGTTTTCTTTGAATCCTTTCGAATTTTGAAAACGAATTCGATTTTTTTTAAAGTATAGGGGTATTTACGATGTTTGTAAGATGTTAACTCGTGTTACTTCGAATAGAAAAATGCCCAGTAAGATCGTAAACGCCCTTTCCTTTTCTTAGCATGTTAATCGTTTTTTTCCTCAATGCTGCGCGAGGTGATAGATAGAACCAAAAGTAAAGCTATAACAGTCTTTGAAGGCTTTTTTTCGAGGGTTCGCAACAGCAGAGGCCATCAACCCTCGGAGTGCCGGTGTTTTTGAAAAAAAGCCCATTTGTAAGTATGTCGACTTCAATGCAGGGCCGCTGGATTCGAACCCGGGACCCTTACCTTACCGAGATGTGCGCCGTGACAACTTCTAAACCGTTGCGGCCACCGACAACCCTCTTTGAAGGGTTGTTATTGTTTGTTTGGGTTTTCTTTTGTGTTAAATTGTGAGATGCCAGAAGATAATAAAAAAGGAAAATTAATCAACTCTTTCATTTAAAATGCTGTCTATTTATTCGAAAAGCAGTAACAAATGACGTGCTTCAATTCGTGTCGTCATACCTACTTGTATCCTAACGTTTCACATCCTACAACTTTATGGGATAGGGGATGTGTCTAATATGAATATGAGTATAAGGACAGGTCAGAAATTAATAAAAGAAATGTATTGGTCTGATTTAATTAATGCGTACTTAAGAATAAAAATACGTGTAAACAAAAAACAGCTGTTAAATTCATGGCTGCCATGTTGGTTACCTACGCCCTAACGGATAACAATGTAACTTCATTTTCGACCTAACTTCTAACATTGGCCCTGGCCTGTTAGATCGAGCAAATTAACTGCCAATTACAAGTCTATGTCATCATTTTTCTCGACCTAACAGAGTTAACAGGGTTAACATAAATATCGTGAATACCCCTATTATATTTATAATTTACTTCATATGTGTTTTATAACTGAGTAAACTTTATTTTGTATTTTTTTTTAGATTTTCAAGTTGTTTGACTTTATTTTATTAATAAAGCATTTTGTACTTTTTTATTAATGATTGCCGACCTACATTTTATTTTCCCTCTTCGTAAGAAACTTTTTTCTTTTAAGATTTTGGAACTTTGGTCGCTTCTCTTTCGGAAAATTACCCTGGAATCATCAAAAATGGTTGATAAACCAATGTTTAATCTCATTTCATACGATTCTACTTATTTATTATCCTAGATGAAAAATAAAAACAAATAGGCTGATAAATAATAACCCGAAAATGCAGGCATAACAAATGCAGAATATCTCCAAATTTAACTTTAATTTTATTGATGATGTGTAGTGTTCAGCCTATGGAGGAATAAGTAATGCAAGTGCACCTTGTCTAGATAACACCTAGCGTTCAGGTAGGATCTTAGCATCAGTAAATAGGTTGAGGGGAGAAGATTATTTACCTAGGAGAGAAACGCGGATGCCATGCTTGCGCTACCTCAAGAATACACTTTGGCAATATTATCCTCGGTCAAGGCTGATATGGCATCTATAACTCGATGACCCTGTTTAATGGTGGTGTGAACAAAAGGCAAATTGATCGCTTACAATGATAATTAAAAATAGAAATTTTTCCAAAAGATTTAAAAGAAAGGCAAAGGTTTTGTCAACGACCACTCGATGTTTGTCGGCCCATAAATAATATACACTACTATTATTATAATTCTCGAAAGTGTATTTCAACAGCGAATGGTAGTTAAAAGAGAATACGAGAGAAATTTATAGCCCTAATGATATCAATAAAACGCTATTTATTGACATCGAAACCTGTACAACGGTATCCCTTGTGCATCCTAAAAAAATGGAACGCAAGAAGTAATAAAAACCGTTTTTTAGAGATACTCGAGAGACTTTGGAAAGTGAAAAATCCTGAAAAATCGCTTCGGTTATATTTTATCGACGGTTCGCTCTGGAATACCGTTTTACCGGCAATCGTGGTTTTATGTTCATTCAAAGTGTGCCATAAATCCGTACCTCAAGAAAAATTCAAAAAGAAAACAACAATTTTCCTGCGTTTATGGTTAATGAGAAGAAAATTGCATATTTCTCCAGACTTGAAATAAAGCGTATTAAGGAAGATAATTCATATTCTTTGTGTATTTTTTTAACTCTAGTTTGAAGTTTGGATCTTCTATTTTGGAAATTCGGTAAATCAGTTTTTGCCTCATTGTTCATAATATATTTTGATAAATTAATATATACATAGACACACACCGTGAAATATATTAACGTCGAAAGCTACTTTATTTTACATTTTAATACTGTTGCTATGTTGTATAAAAAACGGATTCATGTTGAAATAACATTGATACTACAAGTGATTACATGAAATGTACCTATACTACCTCTTCTCCAAAACAAAACTACTAAATAAAATAGAAAGGATTTTTTACGTATTACCCCAAGCAAAGAAAAAAAGGAATGCATGAAAGTTAGAAAGGATTTTTTCTGCGGCCAGACAGACGATGCAATCTTCGAAATGGAGAGTTGAAGATGAAAAGTAAATCTCATTACCTTCGAAACCCGGCATCATCTTATTTGTGAGAAAGCCGCATCACATTTCAAACATAGTCGCCTCCGTTTCAGCCGCCGCGCAAGTAAATAATTTCTAGTTAATGTTATAACGGTCTCGATGTAAACTTTATTTCTAGATTTATAACCAAGCAGTCAATATAATGAAAGCCCCTTAGAGGGTTAGATGTATCACAACTTTTTTACTCATGAATAATCTGGATCTCGGTATGGTCTGAAAAAAACCAAATTGATATTTGCCAGGCATTCGTCTAAGTTGACGCAATCCAAGCTGATGGCTTTTTCGATCAAAAAACAACTTCCGACCTCAGGAAACATCTAAGAGAGTCTGCGTGTGGTTCTACAATCACCGACGTGTTCAGCGCTTCAACCAATCAGCGAAATCCTTGTTGATGCTCCGACGTGATAACCTTGTACCTTAATTGCTCATACAGAGTGCCAGCATTGGCTGGTTTCTCATGGCATAGGTCCTCCGGATGCAGTGCCTAGCATTAGTATTTCCGCCGTGACCGTGTGAAAAATGTTTTGTGATCACATTGGTCTAATATGTATATGTATTATGTATGGTACAATATGTTTGTAAGTTACAAATAAAATTTTAAAAATAGAAAAAATAAAAACACTAAACGAATCATTTTGTTATCAAAGAAATGACAAACTTTATCGGACGTCTGTTTGCTAAGTTTGTAAATTATTGTAAATACATTTGATTTTTATAATACAAACGTTTTTCTTTTTCTCATTGAAATCTATAAAAAATCTGTGATGCTGCAAGTTTATTGTTGTTTTCCTTACAGCAACAAAATAATATGCTTTACAAACATATCCATGCATATATTTAATGACAAATTAAATCCCCCAGCTTAACTTTTTTAGAAAATTCTGATCATCAAAGCAATTTCGTATAACTGTTTTTTTATGTAGTAAAACTATTTTTTATGTTTTGGATAGTGCGTTTTTTATTTAAAGAGAAATGTAATTAGGAGGATTGAATAACGTAAGAATTATGCCAATTGTTTTTATTTGGAAAGGGTTTCGGAAAACAAAACGTTTTTTACGGGATGGGAAAAACCTTCAGGGCATTGCCCGCATAAATTATACTCGGACCCTTTTCAAGCATTATATGGATGATTAAATTTGCATAGCGGCCATTTCCTCGAGACGTTTTTGAAAATTAAATCCTCCCTTACGTCCTTCAATTTCTCGTCTGGAGCTTTTAACAAGAATTTCTATCGCGGCCATTAATCGACCTTTTATACGAGGGAATCAATTTACAAAAGATGCATAATTGCAAGATGTTTAGGGAAAATGCTCATATCTATTTTATAATTACGAAAGGCGGTACACGTGAGTGTGTAAGGTGTTAAATTTTCTACACGTATTAGCAAAAATGCAATATTTACTTAAAGTTAACTGAAATATGATTACGGTTCAAAGCTGTAAGTAAATAGAAAGTTGGCAATATAGACTCAAAAACAAAAAACAAAGCGGACACTTGTACTTATTGTTTACTTTCCTTAATAAGTAGGTAAAAGACTTAAACCGTAAACCCAACATCAATAACTTGTTGTTTATCTTTGTAGTGTTACTAATCCTTTTACATTCTTTAGAATAAAATGTTAATTTCATCCTTTCCAGAGCCAACTTGTTGAATGAGTTATGTTTATGTATTCTTTAATGAAACAATTTTGAGTACACAATTGCGCTCTACCATCCACGACAGATTCTGCGGCGGTTTAGGTTTAGGGCCAATAGAAGTCTCTATATAGGTTTAGGGGACCGCGGTAGCCGAGTGGTTAGCATGAGAGACTCTCACGCCGCGGTCGTGGGTTCGATTCCCACCGTCGCCTCTGGCCCTTTTTCCCGATAACCCCCAATTTGAACAACATATATATAAGTATTCGTCATGGCTAATATGCAAAGATCATAAGGCCAAAAAAATAGTCTATATAGAAGTCAAAAAGAAGATATTGGTCTACCGCGATGTACGACGGCTAAAAGCGACCGTTTATTGCTCTTGCAGCAGTACACAACTGCCATTTAACGGCCTCTTTGATACGTAGTCAACTCCAACAAGGGGAGCAGTAAAAAGGCATCAGACGGCTCGTGTGGATAATCTTTTCTATAGATGACCCACATCAGGTTCCCTACTATTGGGGATGCATCGAGTAGAAAGGGGAATATCGCAAATCAGCATCTGAGTGCCGTTTCAGTTAATTCGGTTGACAACAGGCACAAGGAAAACTCGTTAAGAAAGCTTGGCTTCATGTGCCATGCCAGTACCGAACTGATTATCATGCAGAATAGACCTTTGACTAATGAGTGTGTTCTGTAGTATCCTGAGTATCCAGGAAACATCCTAGGTAAAGCCAAAGCCTCATTAAGCATTGGCCAAAGACTGTGCAGTAAAAATTTGGGTATAATCCCCACAACGGGGTACTGGTTATATACCACAACGGTAAGACCCTTAGTCTCATATGGAGATGTAGCATGGTGGCCAAAGACACTAAATAAGGAGACATAGAACAAATTACAAAGTCTACTGTGTCTCAATATTACAGGGACAATGCATTCCCGCCCCAGTACAGCAATGGAGACTGCACCCTTACATATTTATGTACAAAAGGAGGCTTTTGAATGGGTCAACAAACTCCTTAGAAATATGGAAATAAAACCAGATCTAAGGAATAGCCATCACAAAATTCTACAAAGAATGTTCAATTTCAGTTTCTACAATGAAATGGCTACAACAGTATGTGACAAAATGAGAAGAAAGCTCAACTTTGGCCCAATAACACCCAGCGAAGCCCCTTGGACTAACTCCAACGATTTGTCAAGCTTAAGTACAAGCAATATATGTATGTGGACACGAGCTAATAAACAAAATGAAATACATACATAATACATACTTTCAGGCAACCATGGAGTCATAAAGGCACTAAATGCGTATGTTTTCAACTCCGGACGTCTCGCAGTGCCTAAACTGCCTAAGGATTCTGGGAAAGCAAAACAAGATAACCTTAAAGGAGGTTGCCGGACATGAAGACAGAAGGAAATGAACAGTCTGACCAACTAACGAAAAAAGGGGCAACCCTCTCACCCTTTGAACGACAACTTAGAACTCCGGTGTGCGTGTTTAAGTTCGAACTGGAAAAATAGATTGAGAAAGAAAAACTCAAACACTGGCCAAACACTCCAGGTATTAGACAAGTTAAGGGATTTATAAACATCGCAAAACGGAAGACGAAATTATTCCTCTCTTTCAGCAGGCCGGATTTGAGGAGGATTATGGACGTCTATACCGGCCACTATCAACTTAAGAAAATGGGCAAGTGTGAGACGGAAACATGCCGGTTTTTTCACGAGGAACCAGAGACATCGGCATTTATCTTTTGCGTATGCAACGTTTACGTTAAAGCCACATCAATAGTATATTTCTGCTGGACTCAAAGAGATCCACGAAGCTGCACCAAGGAAAGCGCTCAGTTTTATTAGGAATAGTGCACTTTGCGATGTATGGCTATAAGCCACAGGTCTTCCACAATAGACTTGTTTAGGTCGCAGAGGAGGAAGAATTGGATTCAATCACCCCCCCCCCCCGGTAGTTGTGGACAACTTCATTTTAATGCATAAGGGTCGAAGTAGCTCGAGTTATCGCTCATTACTTGAAGGGAGATAAGTTGGCCAGCACTTTCTTTTGACTTGAATCCTACAGAACTTTTCATGGGACATGATAAAGGGATTACTGAGACATCTTTAGCCGCCTCCAACATTCGTTGAACAGCTTCAAACCGTTCTTGTTGAAGAATGGGATTCAGTTTCACTAGAAAAAATCCGATATCTTATTTACTCGATGCTCAGGAGACTGTCCGCCAGGCCAGAGGATGAAGTAATACGCGTTAGAACAAACCTAGATAATAAATTGATAGTTAAATTTTAATCTATCCCTATTTTCTCTTTCCAGCTTTTTCTTAATTTGTTTCAAACCATCACAATTAAATAATTTTGATCAAAACTCATGAACTTCTGATTTCGTTTAATATGGTTTACATTAGAATATCTTTGTTGTAATTAATATAACGATAAAAATATGCATAGTTTGAAATAAAAAACAAAATACGAGTGTCCGTTTTTCTTTTGTCCATGAGGGTATAAATTGTGCTACATTTACGGTTTTGGTATCCTAGTTGTCTACCGTTTAGCAGAATCCAATTAAACCAGTAGTAAACATCACATGGTCGGACAATTTAAACGCATTCTTTCCTTGCTGGCCACCGCAACTTTAACAATTAAAAACTTAAAAACCAATAAATTATTTTCCATGTTTTTATTTTACCTTTATTATGTTTGCTGGTATTATACTGTTCATGTAAAGAAATTCTACAAATTATTTGTGTTTTTTCTGTTAAATGTGTTTAATTTTTTTTCTTTCTTAATGAAAATTGTTGTACATGGTAATTATACCACCGATTACTAAAAATTAACAAATGACAAATTGTTACATTTAAAAACTTTCTACATATTTTTAAATTTAATCTAACCGACTGATAATTTTAACTAAAGCATAAACGTAATTAAAAATAAACGTTTTTTGCAAAATTGATGAATAATTTGAAACTGCATACACAGATCGAAATATTGTTACGCAATCAAGTTTCTGAAAGCACAATATTTTAAAAACTGGAAAATTAACTAACTTTATTTATGTGAATAAATACCGAAATTGAGGGATTTATTTACAATTTTTAAAATTCTTTTGTTAAAGAGTTGTTTAATACTTTAATTGGTTGTTGTTTTATTAATATTAGAATTTTTTAAATTATGTTCCCGTGTGAATTTAATAGATGAGTATGTCAAAATATGGTGTCACGAGCGGGATTCGAACACAAGACCTTCGGGTAATACGCCGCTGCTCTACCACTTGATCTATCGTGACTCGAACCACTTGCACACCAACTTCCCATCTAGACCTACCTTTCAAATTTTCCCTCCTTTTTGCTTTTTTAATTGGTTGTTGTTTTATTAATATTAGAATTTTTTAAATTATTCCCGTGTGAATTTAATATATGAGTATGTCAAAATGCGTACTGTTTGTGTGCTATAATATTAACAATTAAGTTAATTAAGCCCTTTGAAAATTGCTCTTGGCGTCGAATACTACCGCATATTTTACGAAGCGAAAAACAAAAAATTAAACTTTATTGTTTATTAAACCCATTATATTTCGTGGTCCAATTGACCAAATACCTTCTTTCAATAAAATCTTTATGTAAGGTATTGGTGGAAATGAAAACGTCAGTGTCACGAGCGGGATTCGAACACAAGACCTTCGGGTAATACGCCGCTGATCTACCACTTGATCTATCGTGACTCGAACCACTCGCACACCAACTTCCCATCTAGACCTACCTTTCAAATTTTCCCTCCTTTTTACCTTTTTTNTGAGGACCGCGGTAGCCGAGTGGTTAGCATGAGAGACTCTCACGCCGCGGTCGTGGGTTCGATTCCCACCGTCGCCTCTGGCCCTTTTTTTTCTCGATAACCCCCAATTTGAACAACATATATATAAGAATTCGTCATGGCTAATATGCAAAGATCATAAGGCAAAAAAAAATATATATATACAGGGAGAAGATGGAGGTTTTTGTTATTTACATGTGTAAATATTCTTAAATTTGTTCTATATATCTTCTCTGAAGAAAACGATATATATTCGAAAGCTCGGCGTTGGCACATAAATATTATTTGTTTTTCTGCCAACAACCCTAATTCATGAATAATTTTTGTTAATTTATAATTTATTATGAACTTTCCTATTGAAACATATATGCAATATCATGCATTTCATACATGAGATAGGTCTGGGTTTTGCTTAAAAGCTTTCAAAACTTTTTCAAGAAATCAATAACGTTACTTTCGGTAATTAGATTCTGATGGGGTTTATATCAAAATTTACAAATAGAAAGGAAGGTTAATAAAGCAATAATGATAACACGTTGTTTTTCTTATCATTTATGAGGTGACTTGTTTAAAAAAAATGTAATAGAATGCTAGAACTCATTCATGTTACAAAAGTGTGAAATGCTATATGCACGTTGACGGATTCCAGCCATTTGTGTGAAAAGGATGGAAGAGTGACATTTAAATTGTCAGGGATTCCCGCGGTCTGAGAGTTGCAAAGTAATTTCTATCAATAGAACGAGGCCCCTTC
Source organism: Cimex lectularius (assembly GCF_000648675.2). Taxonomy (NCBI): domain Eukaryota; kingdom Metazoa; phylum Arthropoda; class Insecta; order Hemiptera; family Cimicidae; genus Cimex; species Cimex lectularius. The sequence goes on along the minus strand of NW_019392729.1, from coordinate 326,881 downwards.
CGCAAAATTTCCCATCTGAGAAATGCAAATGAAGTCTGCATTCTGTAGAGACGGTGAGTTGTGAAGGCTGTTTTGTCCCTGTCTCTAGACGGGATAGTGCGTCCTAGGTTTCCTCCTGCTCCTGAATAAAACATCGGCAAGTCGACCCAGATCCGTTTGAGAAAAGGGGGAGCAGAGAGGTAGAGATAGCTCCTCGCCGCTGCTAATAATCCGGGAGTGGCGGATTTTTACATACTTAGGAACGGAAGCTTCTGTTTACGGTTAAGCTGCCGGATCAACATAACAACATCCTCCAGTGCGGCTTATTCGTGCTTTATATATTAAAATTTATCGCGCAATAATGGAAGAAATATTATCACATGAAACATGATAAGCATTAACTTTGCGATTTTAGAAATGAATATGATAGTACTAAATTGTATCAGCTTCTATTAGATATATAAATATTCAATTATTTATACACAATTTTTTTTCGAAATGAAAAATTTGTGTCACAGGTGGGATTCGAACCCACGACTTTCGGCTCAATACAAAATAGAACCTCTTGGTCCATGCGGGGTGGGCTTACTGTAAGTAACAATTTAATTAGGTTTTCCTTTGATAAGGTAAAACCTAGGGTATGAAACTCGCCCAAGAAAATGCACATGAGTGGCCGAGCTTACAAATTGTGCTACCACGCCAGAAATAATTCGTTTGTTTAAGTTTATTTATTAGATACTTTTACTTTTACATACATTTGGTATAAAGTGACTACAAAGGGAAATGTCTAAGACATTATATATCCTTGTGGCAGAGGGCTTAAGTATATTTACAATATTTGTTGATCTGGCCTAGAGAAATAAGAACAGTGGTGAAAATTATACTAAAAACCACTTGCAGAAAGAATACACTAATAAATAGGGAAGTTACAAATAATTACATATAAATTATAAATCATAAGTCATTGACTACATATGTACAATAGATAAGTTTGATAAACAACACATTTCTTTAATATTAGCTAATTAATAATAATAAATAAGTTAAGTTAATAAGTTAATAAGCATAAATAAGTTAATAAATAATTTAATAAATAATATCACAGTGAATAAATATACAAAGCAGTCATACTAAAATGTGTTTGATCCTCCTGTGTTTCCAATTTTTTTGAGGTTATAGTTTCCTACATTGTTTACTGTCATATTTGTACTCTCTGCGCTACGTTCATAAAACGAGCTAGTTACCCTTTTGATATCATCCTTAATATATGGGATGTTTAAAATTTCGTGCATATAATTTATACGAACACTTCTTTTAGAGGATGTAATTAACCTTAAAAATTTATTTTGAATTATTTCTAGGTATTATATATTGGTTTTACTTGTGTAGCTCCATACCTGACAGGCGTATAACAGCATTGGTCTGACTATGGTTTTATATATAATGAGTTTATTTTGGGGGCTCATCCCAGATTCTCTACACATTAAAGGGAACGGAGTCTTGATAGCACACTTCCTTTTATCAACCTTTTTACAAGTGTTGGTACCAAAGTTAAGCTGGCTATCGAGGTGTAAACCAAGGCATTGGACACTATTGCGCCAAGGAACATTTGAGTCACCGATTCTTATAAATTCCCTATGTATAAGATGTCGTTTAGTGAATAGAATTGCCTCAGTTTTTGTTATGTTTAACCTGAGTTTCCATCTGTGGCGAAACCTAACGATCCTATGGAGGTTTCGGTTCAATTTGTTAGTAATAGCACTTACCCTCCACGATGAACAGTATATTGCTATGTCATCAGCATACATAGCTATTTCACAGTCTAGCCTAGGGAGTGCATTTATATATATATTGAACAAGGTTGGCCCTAGAATCGAACCTTGTGGGACTCCAGCGGGAATTTTACATGGTGGCGAGACAATTTCATTGGAGGTTACCCTGAATGTCCTTTTTTGTAGGTAGCTATGAATTACTCTAACAATGAAGCTTGGGAATTTGTCTTTTATAAACCTATAGACAATCCCTTTGTGCCAAACCGAGTCAAATGCCTTCTGGATACTTGAAGAAAACGTTAGCAACTCCAAAGCAGCAAATGTCTTGAGAAAGCCCACATGTTGCATTTGATGGCACTTAAGTGTTTTTCATTTTGTGTTTAAACCATATCGCAGAGCCATTTCTGGTAGTTTCATAAAAAATGGTAGGTAAAGAATTGAAAAGAAATGCTAATACAAGATTTAAGCAAAACATACCGCTTTGATTGACCGGAAGAAAGCGATGCAGTAGCCCTTCACATCTTTTACAAGTCTTTTTAGTTTTCGGTTTTCAAATTGAAGCCTGCTTATTTCTTATTTATTGATTATACAAAATTTAGAAAACATGACTTGTGGAGAAGGAAAAAGGAAAGCAATGATGATGATGTGTCAGATAAGCAATTAGTATGCAAGGAGGACTTCTAAATCAAATGAGCTCTATCCTCACCAGGTTCAACTGGAGAAAATAAAAAAGCTAATATTTTGCAAACATCTTTGAAAGGAATTATCGATGTTTCAGTGTAATTGTATACTAACTTGCCCTGAGTTTGACATGGCATCGCCGGAGGCAATCCGAAAGAATAACAAATTATTTTTGTGTCTATGGCAGGGATGCTGGCATGTCCTCAATTTAGATATTTTAAGTGCTTGCCGGGTCGCCGGCACTGAAAAGATATTTTTTCGTAAAATTAACAGGACGAGATTCACCGGGTCAAGATAAAGTTGGCGAAATCCTGTTGAGGATGAATTGTGGATCCGCTCGGCCATTGCGCAGTTTTTATTTTACTTCTGCATAAAAGTATGAGTATTATTTTTATGATTTACGCCGGTGAATAGTCATTCTTCTCGGGCGGAATTTTTTAAAGGTGCTTCCTTTTTTATCGCTCTTTTCTGATGAGGTTTCGGCCCGTCGAGAATCCGGGTAATCACAGGCTAAATTATTTCGTTGTCCTTGGAAATTGCCCCAGAACGTAATGGCTCCTTCCCACTTATAAAGCTAGCTTTTGGATAATTACGAAATTTTAAATGTGATGCCATTTTCTTTATTATTCTCATTATCGAACGCTATTTTGTCCTATTATTACATAAACCCTTTTTATAATTGTAACGTACTTAAAAGGACGTGCTAAAATTTATAGTTTTACCATTTTGTCTAATAGCAAAATTTTTTAAATGTAATTTATTTCTTCTTGTATTTGTGTTTAAATTTAGTTTTAAAAAATTGTATCATTAAGGACTGACATTAACTATCACAAATCGGCGCATACATCCTAAAACATTTTTAATCCCATTTTTTCTAATGCTATTGTATCTCTCTGTACACGTATAATTTCATTATTTTTTAATTATTGTTATTTACAACGCATACAGATCACTGAAGTAAATCCTTGGCCACGTCTCTTCAACCGTCGTGGAGGAACAGAAATGTGGTAACTTGTTCTTGCGAGGTCGTGGGAATGGTTTTATTGGAGAGGTAGAAAGGAACAGTAAGAAATTTTCTTATGGTTTTGAATTGGAGACGCTGGATACAGGATGAATCGGAATGTTCTGGTGTTGAGCTCCAAACTTACTCGGACGAATGCGAGTTTTGTAAATAGTCAGTTTGTTGTTAATGTTTAACTGAAATCGACGGTCGAGTGTGCCCATTAAAAGTTTGTAACAGCGTTCACGTCTTGTCGTTTCAGGCGATTCCGCAACTCTCTTTTATCAATGAACAGTCCCAAATAATACCAAGGAATTTAAAGTAATAATAATAAGTAATAATAATAAAAATTACTAGTGACCTCCACTTAGCAATGGACCAAAGGAAAGTTACTATACTTGTCCTTCTTGATTTTTCTAAAGCCTTCGATTTTGTCCCTCACTCTTCTCTCCTCTCTAAACTCGAATCTTTTTCCTTCACCGCCAGCACCATCCGTTGGTTCCACTCCTACCTTACCAATCGCCACCAAGCTGTCTTCCTTCCGAATGGCCTTACCTCCTCCTTCCTCCCTCTAAAATCTGAGGTGCCCCAAGACTCTAGCGTCTCTCCTATCCTTTTTTCCATTTATATCAATGTCTACCGGACTCCATCCAGTCCTGTAACTATCACCTATATGATGATGGCTCCCAAATATACATATCCTTCCACCCTTCCGATCTTCACTCGGCCATGCTCAAGATCCAAAAAGACCTAAACTCCATCAACGAATGGGCCCATAAAAATTCCCTTAATCTATCCCTATTTTCTCTTTCCAGCTTTTTCTTAATTTGTTTCAAACCATCACAATTAAATAATTTTGATCAAAACTCATGAACTTCTGATTTCGTTTAATATGGTTTACATTAGAATATCTTTGTTGTAATTAATATAACGATAAAAATATGCATAGTTTGAAATAAAAAACAAAATACGAGTGTCCGTTTTTCTTTTGTCCATGAGGGTATAAATTGTGCTACATTTACGGTTTTGGTATCCTAGTTGTCTACCGTTTAGCAGAATCCAATTAAACCAGTAGTAAACATCACATGGTCGGACAATTTAAACGCATTCTTTCCTTGCTGGCCACCGCAACTTTAACAATTAAAAACTTAAAAACCAATAAATTATTTTCCATGTTTTTATTTTACCTTTATTATGTTTGCTGGTATTATACTGTTCATGTAAAGAAATTCTACAAATTATTTGTGTTTTTTCTGTTAAATGTGTTTAATTTTTTTTCTTTCTTAATGAAAATTGTTGTACATGGTAATTATACCACCGATTACTAAAAATTAACAAATGACAAATTGTTACATTTAAAAACTTTCTACATATTTTTAAATTTAATCTAACCGACTGATAATTTTAACTAAAGCATAAACGTAATTAAAAATAAACGTTTTTTGCAAAATTGATGAATAATTTGAAACTGCATACACAGATCGAAATATTGTTACGCAATCAAGTTTCTGAAAGCACAATATTTTAAAAACTGGAAAATTAACTAACTTTATTTATGTGAATAAATACCGAAATTGAGGGATTTATTTACAATTTTTAAAATTCTTTTGTTAAAGAGTTGTTTAATACTTTAATTGGTTGTTGTTTTATTAATATTAGAATTTTTTAAATTATGTTCCCGTGTGAATTTAATAGATGAGTATGTCAAAATATGGTGTCACGAGCGGGATTCGAACACAAGACCTTCGGGTAATACGCCGCTGATCTACCACTTGATCTATCGTGACTCGAACCACTCGCACACCAACTTCCCATCTAGACCTACCTTTCAAATTTTCCCTCCTTTTTACCTTTTTTTAAATGTCGTGTAATCAGTATCCGATTCTCGGCGTCAGATGAAATGGCCACGGACAGCTTGAATCTTTATGTAAGGTATTGGATGAAATAAAATTTATTGCTTATGTGTGGTGATTAGTGACCGTTAGTAGATACTTATTCAGAAATCATGAGATGCGGTCTGGTGTGATCTCGGTTTCAGAAAAATAGTTTCTTTATCGTGCCAACGTTTCGATCTTTATTGAGATCATCTTAAGTGCCTGGGATTTACAAACAATGTTTAAATTTAACAGATACATGTAGGATGTGGAAAAAAGTGAATTTATACAATGCAAAAAAACTCTCACTGGCATTCCCAATACGACACGCAAGAATGGCACAATTACACAGAAAACAAACACTGAGAGCACGTTTTCTGCCCGTTTTAGATGGTGGTAAATATTTAAAAAATCCTACAGATTTGTTTTCATTTACATGTTAAAACAACCAGGAAATTATATATTCAAATATTCTATATCTGATTATCTGCGATAGAAATTTTTGTTTCAATTGTAAGTTCATTTCAAATGTGGTTTTGATTGTATTTCTTTGAACTATATATCATTTTGTGTATTAAGACTAATGTCAATTTGTAATGTGCAGTTCATGTCTGCAACAATAACAAATACTAGAAATAGTTTGATTGAATATAAAAAATATATTTTTTTGCATTGTATAAATTCACTTTTTCCACATCCTGCATGTATCTGTTAAATTTAAACAATGTTTGTAAAGGCCCTGAAGATGATCTCAATAAAGATCGAAACATTGGCACGATAAAGGAAATGTTTTTCTGAAACCTACATCTCACCAAACCGCATCTCACGATTTCCGAATAATAATTTATTGCTTCTAATCAACATATATCTATCCAATTATGTTTATTTTAGTTAAATAGACTTTTCTACGTCGACATTTTCTCACAAACAGTAATTCTCGCGTAGGACAAATTTCAAAATTTTCGTCCATTAGTGACCCTGGAAGTGCTTTCAATTTTATATAAAATATGAAATATCTTATGCCGCGTTCAAAACATATTTAGAGAAAAAGTAAATAATTGCGTGAACGACATGTGATGTTAAGGTTAATTTTGTACTAGTCATATATACATAACTAATAAATATATTTGTAGTATTTGGTAGCCATGTTACATAGTAGTTAGTTACACACACGCGCGCGCGCGCACACACACACACACACAATCATATNTTGCTTTCTTTTCCAGTCCATCCACACTCGTTGCCCTCCTTACATCATCCAATCCCTCCAATTCAACTCCTCACATCTCACTCGTAAGACCCGCTCATCCCCAATCGATCTTATCCTTCCGCAACATACAACCCATACCTTCGAAAGATCCTTTCTGATCCGAGCCCCTAAACTCTGGAACTCCCTTCCCCTTTCTATTCGTCACGCTGCCTCCTTTTCCTCCTTTAAATCCCCCCTGTATATTCACCTCCTCTCCCTCCAAGCAGAGACCTCACGTTAACATTTGTTATTTTTGTTTAATGTTCTCGTAATTTTTTCTTCTGTCCTGCCTTATTGGTATACATTGAGCCAAGATTTCTATCTTTTTTCGTTTACTTTTAACTTCATAGAAGGTACTTCCTTTATTTAGTTCATGTAAATTATTCTTAGGGGACACCAGTCCCAGAATAAAGTTATTTTTCTTCTTCTTCTTCAAGTATCGTCTATGTTAGCAGTCGGTACCAGTATGTCGATAGACAAATTGACGTTCTTAGTGCGAAAGTGACTTATGCCTATTTGTTTTCGTTCACTTTGATTCACCATTTGCCGTACCATTCTAATATGGTGAGTTGACTGCAGATAGGAGCTTACAACGAATGGGTTGAAGTGACCAAAGAGGATAGCCGTGTGGTCGGCAAATGTGGAGAAGACTGAGTTGGGAACAGTAGGAATGACAGCAGTTTACATAGAAAAGACGATCGGGCCAAGGATACTTCCTTGGGGACTTTAGATTTTACCGGAATATGAAATAAAAACAGGCTACCTTTCAAGCATGAGAATAAAGTAAAAGGGACTGGGAAAGCAGAATAGAAGTATCAAATACTTATAATATTTATCCACTGTTTCACATATGCACATATCATCGAGATGGCCAACACTTTCCCATACGATGAGCATCTACGCATTGCTACTCCGGCCGTGCAATAACGTAGGTTTGATTAAAGTCAGTCGTCGTGTATGTTTTATTTCATAAGAAAACGCCGGAGTAAGGCTCAATAACATCATATAACAGGGAGGATTAACTTTCACGTTTCACTGCACATTTCTTCAATATAAAAAGTACATAAGTCAAACTGGTTTTATTTAACTCATGATGAACCGACGCAGGGTTATTACTGGGCCTGCCTCCACTCGCGTTTTTTTTTTTTGAGTTCTCGTGACACTAATTTTTCAACTTATCCAACTTTCCATAATACTTAAAGTAATTACTTCGTTTAATAATATCAACTAAAAACATATAATAAATCAATTTAAACATTAGGTGGTGATTATTAGTGACCGTTCATCAATAATTATTCCAAATCGTGAGATGCGGTCTAGTGTGATGTAGGTTTCAGAAAAACATTTTCTTTATCGTGTCATCGTTTCGATCTTTATTGTGATCATCTTCAGGGCCTAGAATTTACAAACATTGATGACATTTAACAAATACATTTTAGGATGTGGATAAGAGTGAATTTATACAATGCAAAATATATTTATACAAATATATCGCATTGTATAAATTCACTTTTTTCCATATCCTACATGTATTTGTTAAATGTAAACAATGTTTGTAAATCCTAGGCCCTGAAGATGATCACAATAAAGATCGAAACGTTGACACGATAAAGAAAATGTTTTTCTGAAACCTACATCACACCAGACCGCATCTCACGATTTTGGAATAATTAAACATTAAGTTTACTTGCAGTTAAAATAACGAGCTATGTTTACACTATAGCTTAATAAAAACATTTAATTCTCTTTTATTGCCTTGGTATAACTATTTCAAATATATTCACTATTTTTCGGGGTCCGCTTGACCAATTAATATCATTCAATAAATTAAGGTTTTAAGTTGAGATAAAAATTCACTTGTCGCCGAGAATCAAATAGATTACACCATATTTGAAAAATGGCAAAAAGGAGGGAAAATTCTAAAGGTGCGGTTGAGATGGGAAGTTAGTGCTCGAGGGGATTGAAGTCACGATAACTCAAGTGGTAGAGTAGCGGCGTTATCAAGCCGAAGGTCATGGGTTCGAATCCCGCTCGTCACACTGACTTTTTTATCTCAACTTAAAAACCTTAATTAATTGAATACTATTTCAAATAGTTGCGAGAAATTTTCGCGTTTCAAGTTATAATATTGTTCAGTTATGTTTAGTATGTTTAGCAAAGAATTCATGATTCAACATAAATTCATTTTCTAATCTATCTGTAATAACTGTGTTGTGTTCTATCTCAAGGAAAAAGTACTATTTTGGCAAATGCTTAGATGGCATTGTATTTTTGTATGTTAGACTTTATTTATGTTGAGTATTTTTTCATTAAAGAAAACTGGGCTATTCTTCACCGGAGTGAAAATCGGATAACGTCGTGTCCTCCCTCCTAAGCCTATGAAATATCTCTAGAATAATGAGGTTAGGAATATTAAGATGAAGAGAAAGCTCTTGTTTGCCATGAGAGGAGAGACAACAAACAAGGTGTTTGTCTAGATAGAGTCACCTCACCCCCAAAAGCATTTATCTCCTTCATACGCCCCGACACCCCCCCCCATCTACAACATATTGCGACTTACCAACCTCCCCGCGACGGTAATTTTTTATATTAGAAAACATACGAGACGGATTTATCGCTCCAATAAACCCCCGGAGAAGGACAATTATGACAATAGATGGCGGCGTTAACTTAATCTTCGTCGTTAGGTGGTGGGTTATTGGTGATTTAATACGAAATCATTTTGTCCTCGATTGAATCTAAACAACATTGTAGACGTGTGGGATTTGTTAATTCGTTTATCTGCGAATCATAAATTACTGATCATAAACTAAATGATAAATCGATATGGACGACAAAGAAATTAAATCAACATAATTTTATAGAAACTACGAGTGTCTTTTAACATGACCAGCAAATATCTATATGAATCTAGTCAAATATCTATACTATCCTCAAATTTAAAATCATTTTCTTCTTTGAGTGAGTTGAATTAATACCAAAGCAACCAAGTGATCCTTTCAATTAAAAGGTTCAATTAAATAGACAATTATTTAAGGTTTTAGTTGAGATAAAAACAGTCAATGGCACGAGTGGGATTCGAATCCATGATCTTCCGCTGATACACCGCTGCTCTACCACTTGAGCTACCGTGACCTCGATCCACTCGGACACTAACTTCCCATCTCAACCCCACCTTTTGAATTTTCCCTCCTTTTTGCCATTTTTCAAATGTCGTGTAATTGGATTCTCGACGACAAATGAAATGGCCACGGAGAGCTTTAGTGAAGGATACTTCATTTTAACATATTAAATTCACTAGTTTCGTGGTCCGCTTGACCAAGTAATATCCTACAATTAATTAAATAAAAACCTTAATTAATTGTAAGATATTACTTGGTCAACCGGACCACGAAACTAGTGAATTTAATAAATAGACAATCTTGAGGTTTATGAGTTACAGCTAATAATTAAGCATTGATTTTTAGTTAATAAAATAATTCTATGGCATTCAACCAACATGACCGCGTAGCTAATAAAACTCCCTAAATAATTGAAGACCTTTGGATATGTTTATGACATGACATAAAATTTTTCCTACTACTATTCATTAATTTTCATTTTTATCTTATTCAGTAGGTAAAACCATTTGACAGGTTTGTATAAAAACTGAGTCCATCGAACTTTTTAAAGTAAAATATTTGAGAAAGATGACTCTATTGTCCTCCTGTTGTCAGATGGGTGTAAAACCTGAGATTTGGTCGTTCCCGATTATTTTGCTTTGCTTATTCTCGATGGGTTGGTCCGTCAAACGCCTCTTGACATTTCGGCTTTTACGACCTTCATAAAAGGGCCTTGATTTCATAGAAATCACATAGGCCCAATAGTGAAGAAGGTAAAATGCCGAAACAAGAAACAACCAAATTAAAATTATAATTTTAAAAGCAGTTGGGCAGGACGGAATTCCTTTAACAACGTTTTTTCAAGGTTTATATTAATACAAATACGATGTATGACATATAGAGCAATTTGACCATTTCCAGGTATCTGGTCTGTCATACGAGTCCTTTCCTGTCTATTTTGGTATGTATGACGAGTTGTCGTGCATTGGCATATCTTTAGTAGACGATCTTTATTATAATTTTTATAATTTATGATTATTATTTGATTATTATTTTGTCATTTATGTCCTTTAATGACGAAGAAGATAACGACGTCAGCGGTGTCAGTGGCAGCAACGGTTTAGGCGGTGACACGGCGCTCATCACTGTAAGGTAAAGGTGCCGGTTTCGAACCCGACACACTTACAAATGGGCTTTTTTTTAATACCGGCACCCCGAGGGTTGATATAACGTCTGTTCTTGCGAACCCTTGTTAAAAAAAACGACAGACCCTTTTTAGCTGTTCATATTGTACAAACTTGGGATGATACGGTTAAAACTGATTTAAATTAAGTAATTACACTTTTACTGCAATATCTTTGTTGAAATGAAAAATCTAGTGTCACGAGGGGGTAGTACTCTCCATGAGTACTACCTGACCTTTGTTTTTGTTTCCCCTATGAGCTGTTTCTCTAATTACTTGTGATAGTTCATTAAACACAACCTGCGACTTCTGAGGGTCAACAATTATTGACAGTTTATGACTTGTAAAACATTGATTGAGTATTATGTTAAATAAACCTGTGTTAAAACTCTTCCAAACAGGAATTTTACAAAATCATTGTTGAGTTTGGGCTGAGCTGATTGAGTAAAATGTTTGGTTCATTGTGTGGTTTATTTATTCAATTGTTATAACCAATAGGAAAGTTGGAAGATTAAAAATCCGAAACGCAGATAATCCGAAAGTTTATACAAATAATGAGGTCTTAATGAAATTATTTATTTTAGAATTAGTCTAATGCAAGCGGACCGGAATGTTTGGGAGTTGATATTGTTCATCACTTCGTATTTACAGAAGAAACCTCACATTATGGTGGTTAAAGTGTTAGACTCTCGGCTGGTAGTCCCGCGGTCGAGAGTTCGATTCCCAACATCGTCTCTGGACTTTTTGTCTGACCACTAACCGGGAACGGTGGCCCCAATGAAAATTGACACAGCACTCATTAATGGAAGGTGTGCGGCGGGATCGGATCTCAGCAACCTTCAATTTGGTCCCGACCGCCTCCAGAAATTAGTTTCTTCGACAGAAGAACACCGAAACACGTGGAGCAAGCCGCCAAAATGGAGTCAGAAAGAGTAAAAGTTCTGTAGAGCTGCAGTGCTCAGAGGGAACAACCCTCAGGATCTTATAGAAAAACAATAAATAAAAGTTTTCTTAAAAATTAGAAACGCTCTTATTTATAAACAATTTCCTGGATTACAAAGTGACTTGCTGTAATTATCGAAATGAAAGAAATTCTATCCGTAACGAAATGGAATATGATAAAGCACAGTTAAAAAACGAGTTTACTTATTTTAAAAAAAAACCGGGTGACTATAAAATACTTCCACCCCGGCATTCTACGTCAAATGTAGTGCAGAACCACCCCGACAATATATCCATGTGGCTGCTTTCGCCCTGTTTGCAGACAGCACATATGAACGATAGCAATATTTTCATTGCTGTACTTTTTAACGTTCTTCTTATGACAACAAGAAAATTGTAAATTTGAATGCTGTCAGATAAAATCTTTAAATGTAAGTTTTTTTATTTGTTTGTTAATAAAAGTAAGGACGAAAATTGGTGAAATTGATAATAACAATGAGTAATGTTGAAAAAGGATAAATGGTTAAACAAATTACAAATATATAAACCAATACAGCCGTCAGTTTTGCTGGTTACATACTCTAGATAAAATCGATTGGGGCTTGCGTTTCGGAATAGACCCGTTTTCGAATAAGCCCGAAACCACCGGTGCTACTCAGTTGATATAATATTCTGTTTCATTTGCTCATGTCATTGATTATGAGAGTGGTTAATACCCTTTCGAAATACACATAATACTAGATCATTTTATGAACTGGGATCGTCCGTGTAACGATGGATTTAGAACTCAATTTACCAAGCCGATTCTTGAAAGAACTGAGAGTTGGGGGGTAAAAAACAGGATCGAGACTTTCAAAACGGCTTTTCATGCAATTACTTCAGAATCTTTGCAACTAATTACCCCATGTTTATGCGGAAAAGAATTATGGGCAGCCGTAAATTTGTAGAACACGGGGTAAAACCCTTTTAAAATTCTCACGAGGGTGCCGAGTAAATCGTCGTCCGTTCGGTAAAGCGTTGTTTTCGGGTCAAGTTATTAATCAATTCGCCATCGGTTAAATCACCGGGGACAGGCCCTAATAATTTCGCTTTCCTTTTTTTCCGAACGAGTGCCCCCAATGAACAAACCGTACGCTCAGAAAGGCCGATTGTAGGATTCTAATTAATATTTGCGACTGTTCCGAAGTGGACGAGAATTTATAAAACAATACGATGCAAATGTTGTAGAGGCAACTGTTGTTTTTGCTTGTTTTTTCCACAGAACGCAGGTGTGCAATAGTTTGTTTATAAAGGTATTTTCATGTATGAAAAAGCTTAATAAGCATACTATTCATTCAATTTTTCTCAAAGTATAATAAACAATATTTCATTCAATTATTATTTGGAGGTCATGCTATGCGGTCTGGTGTGACGTAGGTTTTAGAAAACCATTTTCTTTATCGTGCCAACGTTTCGATCTTTATTGAGATCTTCTTCAGAGCTCAAAGTGTTTGTTTTCCGTGTAGATGTGTCATTCTTGTCTTTCGTGTTGAGAATGCCCTATACGAAAACATCTCACGACTTCCAAATAATCACCAAATACGATCAGTAAACACCACACATTTCATTCAATATCAAATTTCGTAATTACTGGCTTTGATTTGTAAATGCGTAATTTTTTCAATCGTGTTATTTTGTTACTTTATGTGTGGTGATTAGTGACTGTTAATCGATAATTATTCAGAAATCGAGAGATGCGGTCTGGTGTGATGTAGGTTTCAAAAAAACATTTTCTTTATCGTGCCAACGTTTCGATCTTTATTGAGATCATCTTCAGGGCTCAAAGTGTTTCTCTTCTTTGTGCCATTCTTGCGTATCATGTTGAGAGTGCCAGTTTTTACTTTATAAACAATTACAATTCCCAACCACTCCGACCATTTCAGTCTAAAATTCCCCGTCAAATTATAAATGCTCCTTTTCATGCTTCATTTTACAATAAACGACCTACACATCCCGTTTGTATATGATCTCATCAAACCGTCTATAAAAGAAAATCATAATCATTGAACATCCACAATAATATACTAGTACGGCAGTTAACATTTCTAGCCTTGCCAGAAAATCCTCTAGGATATTGAAGCGGTGGACCTGAGACCTTTTCAGTAAGTGAAGATTGACCAGATCTCAGTGTGAAGCAGTGTTGCTGCTGGGCAACTTCAAGTAAATCGAACAACAAATTTAGCATACATAAAAATATTTATTTAATACAATATTAGTAGTTGTAATTATCAAATAAATGTAATATAACTACATTAAAAAGTGTAATAGTATAGAGCTGTTTCTCCCTCATATTTTACCAACGGATGATCAACTTAAAAGAGATCTTCATGCTAAACTGAAGCGAAAATATTTTTTAGCTGTCATATTTGATTTTTGGCAAATGGAGAAAGAAACGAACGAATATGTAACAATATGAGTAACTTCGTAAATATCAAATTAGTCAGATAATTACATAATTCATTAGTTTTCGTGGTCCGCTTGACCAATTAATATTTTTCAATTAATTAAGGTTTTTAGTTGAGATAAAAAAGTCAGCGTCACAAGCGGGATTCGAACCCACGACCTTCGGCTAAATACGCCGCTGCTCTGCCTCTTGAGCTATCGTGACTTCATCCACTCGGACACTAACTTCTCAACCCCCACCTTTTGAATTTTCCCTCCTTTTTGCCATTTTTCAAATTTCGTGTAATCTATTTGATTTTCGGCGTCAAATGAAATGGCCACGGAGAGCTCTTAGTGAAGATATATTTCGTTTTACTTATTAAATTTCGTTAAACTTTAAATTAAATTATATTTCGTGGTCCAATTGACCAACTAATTTCTTTCAATCGATTAATCTTTATGTAAGGTGATGGTTCAAATGAATCCCGCTCGTGGCACTGACTTTTTCATTACAACTAGTACCTTACATAAAGATTAATTAATTTCAAGTAGTTATTTGGTTAATCGGACCACGAAATATAATGGATTTAATATGAGTAACATTTTTTAATAGATTACCATTCCCACCAAATTAAAAAGGTGGGTATGTCACGATTAAAAAGCACGTTTTACCACCCTTTCAATGATAGTGCTTATTGACCAAATGTCAAGAACCATTTCAAATTCATTTATAAAATGAAATAATTTTTTTTTAATTCGCGGTCTGTGAGATCTACATGTTTCTGAGCATTTCACAGTGTATTCGTAATTATTTATTTTAAATTTTTTTTGCAGATTTATTGAACCAAGTGACAATATGTTCATTCAAAACTTTCTGACAACAATGATTTCCGACCATCTTTTGCTATGTCAGTTCCATTTCGACTTTTAATTGTTGTGCTGTTGGCAAGTCAGAAAACTCTTGCGCCTTTGCAATCTGTGCCAATCATAGAATTAACAGAAGCATTAACAGAAGAACCCCTTTCTGTAAACGCCCATAGCAACATATGTTTTCAATTGGGGGTCGCAATGTCTTAGAAAATTGTGGTTAAACCGATGTATTGGATCTTCTTGAGGTCGGATAAAGGGAATGCAAACGTGTTAATGACAAGGGAACAATATAGGCAGAAAATTAGGGAAATACTGGGTGATAAGAACAAATATGAAGTTATATTGAATGACCCGACTCCCAAACTTCAAACTACCAACAACAAACTGATAGAAAAATTAGTAAATGCAGATCTTATGTCAAAGACTAAAGGATTTAGCCTAAAAACCTACACAGCCAACCCCCCGAAGATATATAGACTTCCCAAGATCCATAAACCTAATGTGCCTTTACGCCCTATAGTCTCGTGTGTGCAAACTCCAAACTATAAACTGTCTAGATGGGTACATGATGTTCTCTCTGTACTTATTGTTAACAATAAATACAATGTAAAAAACTCGTATCAAGTTAGAGAAAGAATTCACAATATGGTCCTAAATGATGATGAAATTAGGTCTCCTTTGATGTACAATCATTGTTTACGTCAGTGCCGTTGGGATTGGTGAGTTACACGGTTCAAAAGAGATGGGTTGAGATCACGGAGCACTATCCGGACCTTTCCATAGAACTGTTTATGAAAATTAAAAAAATAAATAAATAAAAAAATTACCTCAAGAAGATCCAATACATCAGTTTAAACTACGGAGGTCGATCAATATCAACTAGAAAATTGTGGTTCTTTAGCGTGCGCACCTGGCACACGGACCTTTTCAGACCTTTAGATTCTCAAGTTAGGTGCGGCTCACTTCCGCGCACGGTTGACAGTGTGAAACCGTGAGGTTCGGTGTAGAAGCCCGCATATCAACAGCCTAATGAAACAGACATGCCGACTTCTCCCGCTTGCCCCTTCCGAGGGGGTGGGTTAACATCGTTCCCTTAACCACTGCCGCTCGTAAAGGGATACCCGATAGGGCCGAAATGCCCTATAACGAGAGTGTGTTACGTATTCGATAAAAAGGAATGGATTATTTCGTCGGACTCTTAAAAGGAAGCATCAAAGATTTTTCAAGGATCAGGCTCTATGGATGAGGAGTGTATTGAAATGTTTGGCTAAACCCAAAACTTCCAGTACATATGTCTTTATCGGCTTTACAGTGGTGTTAGAAAATAGCCTTTTTTAAGAGAGGTAAGTTAGAGCATTGATCAATAGTTGGGAAGGAACTTTGTAACATTTCATAACTTAAGTCTGAGAGAGATCTCAGGATCAGTGGGTGAGGATTCGACTGCAGATGTTTATCAATATTTAGTCTCAGGTTCCGCATCTTTCCACAGTTGAGAGAGATATTTGATTGAAGTAGACCAGTGGATCTTTTTTGCTGCTTTCTTGATTAAATTTGATTTTTGTTTTTTCTCACCAAGACTCCTGTAATTTGGGACATGTTTCGAGTGAAAATTATTGGATTAAAATTATTTTGAAGGATCGCTGTATCATCTGCGGAGATTAGGGTGGTGTTTTGAGCATGGGATCAGAGGACAGAGGTGCAGTACGGAGCAAGAACATTTCCACTGAGCTTGGATAAAGTAGTTTGAGGTTGACGCCGACTCTTCACGGTAGCTCGAGGTATAATTAGAGATAAGCAACAAGTACTTATTGGCATGATTACTTTACATTTTAAAGACTTAGTGAAGTTTTAAGGTGATTTAGAAACGCGTCTTAGCGATATGAAATCAGCGAGAGTAAATGGTATACTAAAGTGTGCCAATCTCGATCAGTTTAACACTACAGATTCATCATTCCACAGCACTTACGAAAAAATCTCACTGATCTCTTTTTTGGGTCCATCTGGTATCGCTGGAATTTGCTTCACTCATACACTTCTAACTTCATGGTTCTGTAAAATTCAGTTTTACTCGAAGACCAACAAATACCAACTTCATGCAAAACCATAATAATTTATATGTATTTGTTTTTATTTATCCATTCATAGCATTGAACCAACTTTTAGCTTAAACGATTTGACCTATTTATAAAATTTAAGAAGGAAAAAGTATTTATCGAAGTAAATTATCATTATTTTCATGAAAATTTAAATGTTGAATTTTACAGATCCTACCCGTATAAAGAATTAATTAGCAATAAATAAGAACTTTCGTAATTAACATATTCAAAATTGTGCGAAGAAAATTAAAAATATATGACATACGATCATTTCTGAAATTTTTAATATATATTATCAGTTAATGCTTTGTAACATTCTAATAATGTATATGATTTTTATGTTATTATATTTTATTCAATATAAAGAAATTTGCATTAAATATTTATGATTGAACACAAACCACATAAGACAGCATTATCATCTATTGATAAATGAAATATGGAACAGGTACTTCTACTTTGGAGGTAGCGGCTCTTTGTCAGTATTGATACCTCTATCTCGCTGCAATAGATCAAGCCAGTTGCAACGGAGGGGTCAGGAGTTGCCATATCTCAAGCTTAGCCCCCCGAGCTTTTATGATCTCGCCGCCCTTTCTCCAGAACATTTCTCACTGTCCCTGCACCCGCTACGATTTTCCGATACGAAAGGAATGGGACGAAACTGTGGATAACCTCCGGATGGGATAACTCAGTTTCGTCCCTTCAACCGTCATTTTTCTATGAACTTGTCTTCTTCATACCTTCAAATTAAATTTTCCTTTTTAAGATGTATAAATTTAAAAAAATGTTTATTAGTAGATATGTAGGTAGTATTAGTAGGTATGTACAAATATGACGTTATGATTTGCTTCTTTCATACTGTATACTAGTACTTATTCTTTCAAAATAGTTATAATTCAATAATTTTACAATGACTCTCTCTTACCCATACATACCCCCTCTCACACACACTCTCTCTCTCTCATCTTTCTTTCTCCCTTTCTCTCTCCTCTCTCTATCTCTCCCTTTCTCTCTCTCTCTCTCTCTCTCTCTCTTTCTCTACCTTTTTTACTCTTTCTCCCTCACTCTCTCTCTCCTCTTTCTCTCACTACGTCTGCCTCTTCATCTTTCTCTAATCTCTCTAGTCTCTCTCTCTTATCCTATCTCTCATCTATCTTTCTCCCTTTCCCTCTTTATAACTTTCTCTTTCTCTCCCCCTTCCACTCTTTCTTTCTTTCCACTCTCTGATCTCTATTTCTTTCTCTCCCTCGCTCAACTTTTTTCTCCCTTTCTCTCTCTCTCTCTCTCTCTCTCTCTCTCTCTCTCTCTCTCTCTCTCTCTAACTCATCTCATCTCTCTTTATACATTTCTCTTTCTCTCCCTCTCTTCTACTCTTTCTTTTTTTCACTCCCTCATCTACATTTCTCCCTCTCTCTTTCTCTCTATCGTCCCTTTTTCTGTCTCTCTCTTTCTCTCTCCTAATATCTGTTTTTCTTTTTCTCTCTCTCGGTATCCATACTATTCGACTGTCGCTTTCACGACTTTGCATATGTTATTAAAGTATTTAAAAAGTCTCGTTTTTAAACCAGTAAAATGGTAGTAGGTCTAGTATAGTAGTAGGTCTCAAAAACCTAATCGCCAACATTATTTGTACGAACCTTGCCTTTATGTCCACTACAAGTACCACAGATATTGGTATTTATCTTCTCCAATATTTTTCAAACAATCTCATGATCTTCAACGAAACTGTAGCTAACGTAAAAGATTTTTTATGAATATATAACCATATTAACTTGAGAAATACTAATCAATTAACACGCAATAACATGAAGAGAAGTTAATAAATGCAACTATGTTAATAGTTTATAGGATGGATAAAACTTAACACACAGACTTTTTAATCTTTCTCGCAAAAATGATATATCTCAACTAAAACTCCACAATGAATTAAATGCATTATCGCTGGAGACGCTTCCAATATTTAACTTAGATATCTTCACAAACAAACGGTAGTTAAAAACAACAACAAATCATCGATAAACGATAAAAACATTAATATATGTCACGTCAATGCACAGACGTCACTGTCCATTGGGATGTATTTT
The DNA here is from genome assembly GCF_000648675.2 of Cimex lectularius. Lineage (NCBI taxonomy): Eukaryota > Metazoa > Arthropoda > Insecta > Hemiptera > Cimicidae > Cimex > Cimex lectularius. Next base: position 307,629 of record NW_019392729.1, on the reverse strand, counting down.
ATCAATATTTTTATGAAAGTACATATCATGAACTTCCCATATCAGAAATGTTTTAAAATTCTGCAAATATACCTAAAAGCCTATCAACTAAATTATTACACATTGTTTCGGCAAAATAGAAAATATGTCTGGTGATAATAAATAGAGAATATGTTATAGCAGATGGTGTGGCAATTTATGTTTAGGGTCCATGTTAAGCTAAACTGTTTTGTATTTTAAATCCAAAATAAAATATTGGACTAGAATATCTCTTTTTTGAAATTAATAATACTAGAAAATAAAAGATAAGATAAAACTAGTCGCCGGAATAATTTATCGTATTTCAAAAGGAAAAAAATGAGATCGAGTAGTTAATACAATATCAGAACTGTTACCCCTTTATAACGATGTAATATTCTTAAGCGTTATGAATTTAGGAGTACTAAGAGAACGTTCTTATTAAAACGAGTAAGAACTCATACATGGTCGCTAAAAGCAATCATCATATAACTTAACAGTGTATCTTTTCTAGATTTCACTATATAGTATAATATTGAAGTATTTACATCTTACTTTTATGCTCTCTTAAGAGTTTGACGGTGCCATCCTTCGCTGCCTGAATGAATCCACCAAAGATCCAATTATTCTAAATATCGCGCTCTGTGAGCAGGAATGACACAAGGCTTCCTTTGCCGACGACACAGCTTTCCTTTTTTCTGATTCTGTTCCCGCAATTGCTTCGGAGGTGCTCCAGGCACACGTATAGCGAATAGCAGAATGGAGCAAGCTCTGGCGCCTTAGCAAACGAACCCATATTTTTACCCTCCGAAACAAATCCCTTCCTACAGTATTCCTCAATAATAAATACTCATCGTAAAAACTAACTTTGTACGCTAACTTGGGTTCTATATCGACCTAGCACCCCCCTACTATAACCTAGCATAACCAAGAACCCACATACCCAAAATAAAGACAAGAATTTAACAGACGCTTTGGAATACTGTACAAATGTCCGGAAGAAAACTTAACAAGATTGTTACGAAGGCAAATCTCAAGAAATAATCGGACTCCCAGTAGAGTATAAATTATATTCAGACTTAATTTAAAAAAATAGCAAAAAAAACTCGAATGGCAAAGAAAATTAATTTAACAAAGAAAGGTGACACTACCTGTCTTGCCTTGTCAGGCTATACACCATTTATATAAGGACATTTTCCGTTGTTATAATTTTGACGCCATCGTTAATTCTGGTTAATATTTGATATTTCTATTGTTAATTATTTATTATTCATTTTTATGAGCATCGTTACTAATTTATTGCTTGTATATTTATTTATCTAATTATTTTTGAATACGTTTATTTATTAAGTAGTTAGACATTTACGAGTTAAATAAAAAAATTAATACTTCGGATGACGTCAGAACATCGAAGGGTAATCATCAACATGTAAAAGCGGACCGCTCAGAGGGACGAATAGCCCAAAATCTCTGACATGGACCAAAAATTATTTTTTTCTATTCCAAACCCCTACCTATTTGCACCCTTTTACAACCTCTTAGGTATAAGAAATTGCAGCAATTTTCCTGGATACAAAGTAGAATCGTTTTGTATATAAAAAAAAGTATTAGAAATCGACAAGTGATAGTTAAACTTTCGTGAAATTATATTTCTTTCAACTTTAACTTTTTCTTGGTTTTCTAATAATGTTATCTATTTTTTTCATACTAATACTAAAAAACTTATGTCTAATAAAATACTGGGTGTATTAAATTGACACTTGATGACCCTTGATATGTAGTAACTTTGAGCATGTTTGGGTGCATTTAAAAAAAAAAGCTCCAAAATGCTCCAAAAAACTGACTTCACAGGCTTCTAACTTAAGTATTTGATGAAAGAAATACGAAGAAATTATATCCCCGTTCGTCCCATTTTGTCCGCAAAACATATTGGAACAAGTGACTTCAGCGATCAAGTTCTATTAATACCAACCGTTGTTTCTTTACAGTTTTTATATTGTGGGATTAAATAACATAGCATTATTGTCATTCTCGTTGAATTTTCGTACTAAAGTTTTGTGACAATGTTAGAGACTAACGGTGATTTGTTTAATTCTTTACAAAATCCTACTGATCCAAAAAATTATCTAATTCTTAAAGAAGAAATTTTTAGGAATATTTCAAATGTGACGGTTTTTCCAAATAATATTATTTTATTAGAAGACAAACTAAAAGTTTTTTGTGTACATTTAAAACAAAGATAGGTGCAATGTGTATACAGGAGAGAAACATTTCTGCGAAAACATGAACCTTGGGTAAATAAACCTTTTGCGTATCCCGATGATTTTTTTAATCCTGGAAATGAGACCAATGTTGGTCTAAAACCTTTTAGTCAACTCTCGCAGAGACAAACAATTCGCTGGACTGAAGAGTTGAGGGCTAGCTATTCGGGAGAAGAGCATAATAGCTCCTTCAGACATAACTGAAACTGATTTGGACATTCGGATTAGAGTTATGCTGCACGGGAAAACCATACTCCAAAGAATCAAAAATCAATCAAAACCATCCTTCCAATCAAAAGTCTTCAGAATTATTGTCAAAGACCTCTCGTTGAAAACCAATTCCCCAACAAATTTTTTACATACCGTATAAAACTTTCCTCAAATCTTAACCTATTAACCCGATGTTTGCCCCGGAACCTCATTACGAATAGTACGTAACTAGTCCAAAATGGGAGAGCAACAATGGCTGCTGGTCCTCTCTAGATATGTTGACCGATAAATAATATTGTGTCTCATTACATAATATATATAATTGGTACATATGATTACAAAAAAATATCTTATTCATCTTACTTTTTAGTCTTATATTCTTATCATTAGTATTATTTTTGGATGGAGAGTGGTATAACATACATATTTAAATATCTAAATGTAAAATAAGGTTCTTAATCTATAAATAAATATGTCTATAGTATATTATTAAATTTACAATATTTAATTTAACAAGTTTTAATTTTGTCTATATTGAATGCTGATTACAAGCATGAATGTTTCGTTAGATATTGGCTTATAGACATAGTTCAATAAAGATCATTGTTTTATATTTCAATATAATGTCCCAATATGTTTAGATATCTCCAAAAGTGATAATAAGTTCATTTTAATAAACCTAGTTAATAAAACTCACAAACTGTGTTAATCATCGTCGATTGGCAATTACCGCTTGCCTCAAAGGTCTTGTTCCAAAGCCGTTACGGCTAGTAATTAGACTTTTTGTTCAAAGCTAATCGGATATGAAATTAGTCCCTCAGCACCCATAATTTGGCTATCGATGCTTAACGCCCCATTCGAAAACTGATTATTCAATTGGCTGAGGTTGGAAGGAGCCACTAAGCCGTTTGAAATCCTCGGCGGTTCTCTCCTCTACAAGTTTGCCTTAAGAACAGACAGTCCCTTCATGCAGAAGGAGTGGCAAACCAATTAATGCCGAGGCGGTGACAGGTAGTAATTGATTTTGAAGTGGGATCTGTTTGCCCTGGGTTTATTGTTCAAATCGGAGCTTTCATTTCGCCGAGGGCATAAATAGAATAGTTGTACAGACAGCACTACACGGATAATAATTAATTATCCCTTTATCGTTCAACGGTGATTCGAAATAATAGGGAACAATTTAGATCTGTTAGGTGTCAGATGTCTCGGTAGTCTGCGTACTATTGCCTTACGTCGTATTTACAGCATAATTTGTCATATTGTACAAGAATAATAAAGGTACCTTTAAAAATAATTTTTTTATAGATATAATTGACAGATCACGCTTCAACTATAAAAAGATGACGCTTCATTTTTAAAAATATAAATTGTTCAGCTTATAGCATGTAGAAATACAAAACTGTTAGGAAATACTTACAAAGAAATTTACTAGTTTTCGTACCAGTTCGTGGTCCGCTTGACCGATTAATAACTTTCAATTAATTAAGGTTTTTAGTTGAGATAAAAAGTTCAGTGTCACGAGCGGGATTCGAACCCACGATCTTCGCCTAAATACGCCGCTGCTCTACCACTTGAGCTTTCGTGACTTCGATCCACTTACTATACCACTAACTTCCCCTCTCAACCCCACCTTTTGAATTTTCCATCCGTTTTGCCTTTTTTCAAACGTCGTGTAATCTATTTCATTCTCGGCGACAAATGAAATGGCCTCGGGAGAGGGAAAATTCAAAGGTGGGGTTGAGGTGGGAAGTTAGTGTCCGAGTGGATCGAAGTCACGAAAACTCAAGTGGTAGAGCAGCGGCGTATCTAGCCGTAGATCGTGGGTTCGAATCCCGCTCGTGACACTGACTTTTTTCTTTCAACTGAAAATCTTAATTAATTGAAAAATTACAAAAAATTTTTCTTAAGATATAAAACTAAGAATAAAACACATTTATACATTTCCATATAGTATTATGTACGTCATCATCAATCAGTGTAACTTACTGTTCAGCTGTTGCAGCAATGATTTTGCCAGTCTTGGTGAGGGTTGTTTCAACATGAGTTTACCATGTCTAGCGCCTCTAGAGTTTATCCACTTCTACTTTTCTGTGTTTGGACCCATTCTGCGATGGAGGATTCTATATTTGTTTTCGTTATCCCAAGTATAGGTTCAGGCCTATGTATGGTCATGCAGATCCTCCTTTGGCCAGTGTGTCTCCTTTTTAATTAATCAAAATTCCTCTTTGTCCTGGCACTCAGGATATCACCAGATTGTTGTCTTTTCCCAGGTTTGGAGATTATATATATTCATTGACTAATTTTGATTTGATTTTTTTACATGGTTATGCTTTAATAGTCACTTGACTATCTGATCTTATGAGGACTTTTTTGCCAGTGAACCTCTTTTAGGATTTTCTAGGGCCCAAGCGTTGATGGTATGTATTTCTGCTTGAAAGACATCAATGTATTTCCCTAATGAGTTTGATTGATCTTATCTTGAGCTTGTACAAACTATACCCGGTCCTGCGTCGGTAGAGTACTCGATATTCCTGTATCAACCTACGTTATTAATGATCTAATTTACATTAGCCGATAGGATACTTTTATAAATAGAACGTAATCAAACTGTTGGAGGCGCCCAGGTAACTGTACATTTCACTATCACCCAATGCATTCAAAAGAACCACATAACCCATAAACATATCAAACAATTTAAAAAACAAAAAAAATCTTGCTACTGTGTTGGAGAATCATTGTGTTGAATGCTGTCTGTAAGGTGCCAAGGTATGACATGCTTTTATTATGTGGGACAGGCTCGGCAAAAATGGCACCTGCACGTGCTTGGAACCGGTAGCAGGTGTCCACGTATGACCGGCTATTCGTAATCTGGTAAGGACGATCCGTCGTTTCCGGCTCAGGTTTTCGGGGAGGGGGCATTACCAGGTCGTGCTTTTGAAACGCAAGCGCCTTCATACGACCCGAACTATATTCTAATATAATTCATAGTAGTTCTGGGAAAGGGAAATAATTGGTTAAAAGAAAAATGAATTAACATCCTCGCTGCCTAAAACAGCTTCACGTCGACAAATTAACGTAATCACTGAACGTGAGAAACGCCGAAACATGTGAGAGAGAGTCAAATCAACGAAAACAACCGAGCCAATAAAATGATTAATGTCGACCATTTAAAATGTCTCCACTGGGAGACAACACCTCCCAACTTTTTTATCTCAAGTTGCTTCATGTATAATATATGTTTAAAACTCAAAAAAGTACTAAATATTGAATAAAGGGATCGGGGAGCAAACCTTGTAGATGACAAAAAAACCACTTCTTTTTCTTCCGTCGAGCTTTCGGCTATATTTAACGCCTTCCTCAGGACAGTGAAAAAAATTATTTAAAAAACCACATGTCCGAATTGACTTTCAAGTTTTTTATATAATTTTTTTCAATGTCCTGAGGAAGGCGTTAAATGTAGACGGAAGAAAAAGAAGTGTTTTTTTTGTCATCTACAAGGCTTCATCCCCGATCCCTCTATTCAATATTTATCAAGAAGGTCAATATTACAGTCAACGATAAAAAAGTACTACTTAAATTAAATTAGTATTATGCAAAGTTAATTGTAAACGCTTCTATATGCCGCTAAAGAAGAAAATATTATAATGTTTTTTCGGAATATGAAAAACTTAAATATCTACCACACTGGCTCTTTTTTAAAATAAACAGTTACAAAATATTAATGACTGACGACCACGGTTTTAACCACTGCGTTAATTCACCTGAGGAAGGATTAAAATAAATCCGAAACGTGGTGGATTGAAAGAGAAACTAGTTATTGTTTTTTGAGATGACCTACTATCCCATTTTTGAGAAGGAAAATCATAAGTTATGCCTCCAACGTTAGATAAGTTAGATAAGTTATCAATTATACCAGCTTTAAAATTGACAGCTTTTTTATTGATTTTAAATAATTACAATGTTATTGGAACTAAATATATTGTTTAGTATTTAATAAAATAGATGAAATTGTTTTTGAATAAACCCAAATCAAATTTCTTTCAAAATATTACTCGACACAAATATTATATGATAAACAGGAAATATCTACTAGGCAAGAGTAAGATTCAAACTTTATATATTAAACTATAAAAAAAAACCTTTATTGCACATTCAAATATATACATAATATTAAAAAATAATATTATACATATGTTCATGTGTATAATATTGTAGAAAGAGACCGTTTTTCATGATCGTTGTCGTGGAAAGAGCGAAGGCCCAGTCACAATCCCGGATTGCTTGCAGAGGTTACAACGAACTGCAATGCACTACGGAATTGAGGCCGGTCCACGCAGCGCCGGACGTTTTCACCTCTTGGTCCTTTTCCCAAATAATTAATCGGCCTGGACGTTGAAGGAACAACCCTTTTTCCCATTTTTCCAGGACTTCAAATGTAGAAGAAGAACAACAACAACGCCGGAAGAATATTCGCTGGGATCCACTCCGGTGACACACCGTTTCTTTGATTATAAGTTCATAGGACTATTTATATTCCAAGAGCATGCTTTAAAAAAAACTGATCGCTTTAAAACACCGTTAGATACTAATACGACTAAAAATAAATTTTCTGTCATTTTGTCGAAGCGTTCAGTAAACAATAAATAACAAGGATTAGTCACATTGCATGTATAAAATCGTGTTTAAATTTATCTTTGTAATAATACTACTCTGTTTATATATAATTTAAAATATTACCTACCAAATTACAAATAAATTGGAATGTAAATTTTTATGTTTATGGAGGTAGTAGTTTGGATCATATAATGTAGGAAGTAAAATTGTAATTACAAACAAATTAAAGTTTTTGATTGTATTAAATTAATTAATGTTTTAAGTTGGGATAAAAAAGTCAGTGTCACGAGCGGGATTCGAACCCATGACCTTCGGCTTGATACGCCGCTACTCTACCACTTGAGCTATCGTGACTTCGATCCCCTCGGGCACTAACTTCCCATCTCAACTACACTTTTTGAATTGTCCCTCCTTTTTGCAATTTTTCAAATGTCGTGTAACCTATTTGATTCTCAGCGAGAAATGGCCACGGAATTGGTCAAGCGGACCACGAAAAATAGTTGATTTTTTATTGTGTTTCGACAAAAACATTTTATTTAATAAACAAAAATATCCATACGTTTCGTTAAATATGGACTACCATAAGTGACCACAATAAATAAGTCTAATGTGAAACATAATTGTGCAACTTGAAATTTTAAATATATTTCGCAAGTATAATCAACACAATGTTTTTGCTTCTTTTCCATGAACCCATAGAGCGTTTTTAAAAAGTCCTTCTCCCGCTTAGGCAAACGAGCCCCGAGCAAGATTAAACAAACTTTGAATATTATAATTATGAAAGTAAAGCATAAACACGATGCCGAGAAACATGTCGTTGTGCATGGTACAGCAAGCTTTCCCAATGATCCAAACTTTAACAATTTGCACATCATTATTTAAATGTAAAGTAAGTTAACGTAATTAAACTTAATTAAACTCCAATTGGTTCTTTTTTTTGTTTAGTAGATAACGTAATTAGGTTTAGATGATATTCTTTGTATATAAAGTAGTATAATTTAATTCAATTTTTTAAATGTAAATTAAAATAAATTAAACTAATTTATATACAATTTTAGATTTTATTATATTCTTGGTTATTAGAATGAATGGTATATTTCAAAAATTTCTCATCCAAACCAGACGCGGCTCATTCACTTGAAGACTATACTGATTATTATATTGATTTTAATTACTAATTAAATTAATTGAAAAAGTAATTAATTGAAAAAGTAATATTAACAATAATTTAAATAATTTATATAGAAAAGGGAATAAAAAATTATTTCATATTATCAAATAATTAAGAACAATTTCCTTTTGTCCTTGAAATGAAAGGAAATTTTAAAATGACACAAGTACTTTTTATGAAGTAGTTTATTCAACTATCATACCAATGTATATACATTCTGTCCTTCTCAATCAAACGTAAAGTACAAAGAAAAAGTAAGACGGAAAAAAAATTATATGAAGTCTACATTACCGGAATCAATTTCCGCCCTTAAATCCTTTCAAACACACAGGAAAAAAAGACAATGAAAGTAAAGAATGGGCTAACTTCTTTAGTCTGAAGATCGGTTTTCAAAAGAAAGCCTCGTGGCTTTAGTACGGCACTTATACAAAGTGTCTTAAAAGAAAACAACTTTGCCAAGGAAAGGACCCTTAAGCTTAAACCGCAGGTGCTTTAATTCAGAAAAACGTTTAAGCAACTACAATTACATTTAAATACAGTTCAATTATTTGATACGTTTTTTTCGTTTTAAATGCACATTAACTCCGGCAGATTTCGGATTGCGTGAAACCCTTAGCTAAGCACAAAAGTGGGTTAAATTCTGTAATGAAAATTACTACTTTTTTCCCTTAACAAAGAGGACATATCAGCTACCAGGGTGCAGTTGTTTTTGAAAAAATGACCATTGGCGAGTACGATGGTAATCCAGCGACACTGAATTCAAACCCGAGCATCTTACCTGAAAGTGATGACTCGTCGTGTCAACGTCTGATCATCAATTCGGCCACCAATGCCCCCTAAATTACGACCTTACAAGCAAAGGAGTTGGGTGGGCTTTCTTCTCTTGACGATGACCAACTAAAGGCAATAATCGAAGTTTAACGAAAACAACATAAGAAAAAGCGGAAGAATTTGTGGGTCAAAGCGATCAGTAATATGACATCTGTTCACACAATAGATATATGGATATTATCCAACATACAGCTTACTAGACAGTGGTTAAATTAGACAGAAAAATTATGGCAATTTCAAGCAATCTCTGGTGGTTTTTTGCAGACTCATTCATTACAATTTCCTCAATAATGATGAAATCATTACTGCTGAAAATGTTGTAATAAAAGTAATGAGTTGGACCGAAAATTGCAACATGCATGTTGCATAACATTTATACAACATCACTTTTTGTTAGAAATGATAAATGATGGAGTGAGTGTGGTGTTCAATTCTTTTTAAAAAGATAGTTCCTACTCACACTAAGTTGTTTTGCAACGATCCGGATTTCGAGCCTTTTAGCTCATCATCAGGTTGAAGGACTTCTACAACCACGTCTCTCGACATGAATTGCCAAAGTGAACCCGCTGATACCTCCGCCAACGCGACGTTTCAATTAGCAGCTGAGTTTTTTAATGGCGCTCAATTTGAACGTGGGAAACGCGGAAATTATAACACAAATAAATATTATACTAGTAAATACTTAATATTATTAAATTACCATAAAAATAATAACATTTAAAATAATTAGTTTAATTATTTGGGATGTTTGACATTATTTATGTACATATTTAAAATGGGAGGTAGATCAAAATCTGTTATGTTATTAATGCATTTATCACCATGTTCAATTTTACATTTTTTAATTTCAAATTTCTCAACCCAATCTAATTCTTTCCCTTTGTTGAAACTATGTAACACTCTTGTATTTAGATTTGAATTGAAATTATGTTTTGTTTCTTTTAGATGGTCCTTAAATTTCGAAAATTTGCTCGATTTAGGCAAGTGTTTTTTTTATCCTTGTTTTTATTTCTCTACCGCTTTGTCCTATATATTTAATATCACAATCATTACAATTGAGTTGGTAAACCCCACTTTTTGCCAAGTTGTCTACTTTGTCTTTAGGTTTTGAGATGATGTTTTTAAGTGAACCCGTACTTTTAAGAGCTATTCTAAAACCTTCTTGTTTAAAAATTTTACTAACTTTTTCCGATAATTCACAAATGTGCGGCAAACAACGGAAACCTAATTATTCATTTGTGATGGGGTGGCTGAGTACTATTGTTGATTCGTTTAAAGTTAATTTTTTATTCTTTTAACTAGCAACCTATCAATAAATATTTCTTGGTACCCGTTGTTTTTTGCTAAGGTTTTAATTCTTTTTTTGTAGTTATCAGGTGTTAGCGGAAGTTTTAACATCCGGTCTATGAGCCAAATGAAACCAGCAGCCTTTTGGGACCATGGGTGGGAAGAATCCGCTGGTATCATAGTGTCTGTAGTTGTAGGTTTTCTTTATACGTCTATTTCTATTAGGTTATTTCTTATGGACAGTTTTAGGTCTAAAAAGTTCAAACAACCATCTTTGCCAATTTCCAATGTAAAATTTATATTACGGTGTAGAGAATCACATTTTGTTTATGAAGCGTTTTACAAATTTCACCATAATCATCGGGTCAGTCAACTGGAGATTTTTAACGGAGATTGTTTGGGGGGGGGGTATTTAACTAAAAGGGCTAATCTCTTTTTGCCATTGCGAGTGGGTGTTGGATACTCGCATACCTCGTAAACCGAAAAGATAAAGGACAAACGCTTAAAACCTTCTCGGAAAAAATTGAATGAAAAAAAAAACTGTATATTGCTGATACAAAATGTTATCAAACAAGCAAATAAATATTAAGTGGTTAAACATGATGGTGGCACTTAGAACAGGTTTAGAGTTAAAAAAATGTATACGAACTGCGGAGAAAATAGGATTCTACAGATCACGGTATGATCTTGATGAAAAAGCAAATTCAGTTGTTACTGCCAAGCTTTCGACCTATTTTAAGGCATCATCAGCGCAAAACAAATATATCTACAAATTGTCCAATTGGAAGAACGAGTGGGCATTCAAACCTGCCAAAGCCTTTCTGATGAGAAGATCTACGATGACAAATCGAAGTAGTTAAGGACAATGATGGCAGGTGAAGAACGAAACGAACGTTTGTAATGTGACATAATAATGAAAGCTCAAAAATCAAAATCGCCAAATCGAAAAAAGAATAAAAAATAAAGGAATGAGTTGTTTTTAAAGGTCAACGCAAAAAAAATAGAAAAATTAATCGGGGTCCAAACAAACAAATCAATTTACAAAGACAAACAAATCGCAGATTGAACATACCTTTAGGAGGTAAGTCGATTCTATAGAATCAAGTTTCTACAGTTCCTGGGTAATTAAAGCGAGTATCCTTTAGAAAAAATGTATAAAATATAATGGATTATTTCAATTAACAATGTTTAGTTGGAGTGAAATTACATGTTTTTTTTACTCAAAATAATTCATTACTTTTGAAATTATCATTATGAAAAAAGTCACTTTCATAGATTTTAAGCATTTATTCTAATAAATATTCTCCTGGTACTAGATTCTTCGTTTTTTTCTAAATTACATTAGTAAACAATAATTCTTACATTTATACCATCAGCGAATGCAGCTGCTTAAAATATTTAAGGTAGAACAATTTTAAGTGATAACCATTTGATTTTAAAGTATTAAAAGAATTAATTAACGCCACATGAAATTAATGTTAGCTTTTGTGAAAAGCAAAATTTGACATTACAAAACATTTATAAAATGTACGAATTGTTACAAAAAAGCACCGATGTTTTAAAGATTTATTTTCATCCTGTCTCTCGGTTGGGCTAAGCACAGAAACAATTTTCCTGTCTGAATAAATATCGAGAAGGTTTGTTTTCAATTAATCTCATATTTACTTCGTCCACCATCATTCTTCACTTGTTGTGGCCACATGAAAATTGTTTGTAGACTCTCATAATCTCGCAAACAAGATGAAAACGGATTAAAGATGCCTGTGTATATTGCCAAACAATACATACAGCCGGATCAAAGCAAAGGCACGTAGGCGGTTTGTAACGCATAGGTAAATAGAACTAGCTGTTTTTCTTTATTTTTAATCAATAATTAATAAAATAAATTAAACACATCTTAAATTTTTTTGCTGTAGAGAATAAAAAGTATTTCTTGGGTGTGCTTTTAGATGTAGAGGCCTTTGATACTGTCCGCCTCCTTGGTTTGCTTTATAAACTTAAACGCTTCCTACCAACTCTCTATTAACTTTTCCTGAAACCCTTTCCAACCGACCACTCCTTTGTAGTGAGGCAACGACTTCTTGAAAATCAGACCGGTAAAAACCGACGGCCCACAAGGGAGCATTCTTAGTCCCTCCCTTTATATTATCCTTACCGCTGACCTACTGCTCAGCCTAACTCTATCCTCACCACCTACGTGGACGAAAAGAGTAGAATGAGTAAATGAACAAAAATCTATTCAGTTTATGTTCACATTGAAAACGCAATTTTGTTAACTACAGGATCGAAATCCGTGATGAGCAAAATACTAAACTAAACTTATAGATGACTTAATAGCGACCACATACAGAATGTATCTGTCCCTGCCAAACCAACCAACATCCAGCGCACACGATTATTCCAATCAAAAGCCCTCTACAAATCTTCAAAGCTCTTTACTACGTTACTAACCTCACTACCCGCAACGACCTCAACATTCCTTTTGTCAACGAACTGATCCGATCCCCATTCCCAAAGTTTTACACCAACCTCTCAATTGTTCCTAATCCTACAGCCCGTGCACTCTGTACACTTTCCTACCTCGAGAACCCTTCTTTAATCTCTGTCTTTAATCGACAATGACCTTCAGACCACCTGACTCTTTATTCCTGCACCTTGAAAGTCAGCTTTCGCATGTGTCCCTCAGGGTGCAGTGCACACGGTCACAATGGCAATAAATATGTACAGGTTACAAATAAAAATAAAAAACTAACAAGTAACCATTTGTCTGTATCTATCAGAGATAATTCGATACAATATAAAGACAAATGGAAATATTGTATTTTTTTTCTATTATAAATAAATTCACTATTTTTCGTGGTCCGCTTGGCCAATTAATAACATTCAATTAATTAAGGTTTTTAATTTAGATAAAAAAGTCAGTGTCACGAGCGGGATTCGAACCCACGACCTTCGGCATGATACGCCGCTACTTTACCACTTGAGCTATCGTGACTTCAAGTGGTTCGTGAAGTCACGATAGCTCAAGTGGTAGAGCAACGGCGTATCAAGCCGAAGGTAGTGGGTTCGAATCCCGCTCGTGACACTGACTTTTTTATCTCAACTTAAAACCTTAATTAATTGAATATTATAAATAAAATTAGCTATTACTATGCACCGTCTTTAACCGTCTATGTGGTACATTTGTTGTTTTTATACGTTCCATTCACATAATTTCTTAATAATTTTTTTATTTTAAATGGGCCTACAAGCAATGAATTCATATCGGCCCCTCAGCCCCTGCCTCCTCACACGCATAAATTCAGGGTGATCACAATCGATTCAGCCACACTTCCCGATCTTATAGGAAATTGAACGCTGAGTAAAAAATGTCCTATCAACCTGTGTCCGCAAACCCCTCATTTCCGAGCTACAGGCAAAAAACACGAACACCACGTTTTTTGTCCTTATTCGTGAAATTGTTAGTAAACCGTTAGCCTCACCGTAAAACAGCTCAAAACAACATCTGTAGAGGATTAATTTCTGCGTCGAATGAGATTACAACCAGCCTGATCGGCCGAAAAACTTTTATTTTTGGCGATTTTTCGAAGTTCGGAGGTGAAGGTGTACACAAAATTTACCATTTCTGACATTTTCATCGAAAATTCACAACTTGAACACCCTATCAAAAAATTTTCCATTACAAATTAATTTTATGATAAAGCAGTGAAGTATATTATAAATTTTTGTGCCTTGTTTTTCTCGTTGTTGTTTCTTCTTTGATACATGTATAGTGGGTTTTATTTTGTTTGTATTTAACGCAACTTATTTTCTTAAAATTGTAAATAATGAAGAATAAATATGTTTTTCTAGTTTAATTTTTTTGTATACGAGTTGTGTATATTTGTGAAAATCCATGAGCACGTGGTTTGATAATATTGATGTCAGTTTGAATTCGCAGGTGGAAAACAGTTCATTTTTGTGGAAAACAGGCAGAGAAGAGTAGAAAATGGAAAGAGGTTGGTAGAGACTGCGGGTGAAGTATTTTCTTCAAAAATGATGCGTGTCCTAAAAATGACTTATCTTAGGATTTGAGGACGTGTTTATCCTCCTGAGCCCACCGGGCTCAATACATCATTTTTTACCGCAAAGGCCGTGGATTCTGCGGAAGTTATTAAAATTATAAGATTCCTATTTTCTATGACCACAAAATTTAAACAGGTTGGCATTGATGTTAATCGCGACCATTTCACTAGTTTTTCCTTTCTATTAAACAACTGTCTGTCTACTTGCTTTTTTAACATATACATAATAACTGTTGCTGTTAAATTATTCATCTGAAAACATAAATGTAAAGAAGAACGCGGAGCCCGAGTGGCTTAGACCATCAGCCCCTCGGTTCCTAATTGACCACGATGTCACGGGTTCGAGTTTCAATGTTGCTCATGAATTTTTGCCTTTTGTATACACAAGGTTGTGCATTTGCAGACGCACGATTGGAAAAACAACTTAACAATTCATTCATGAATCTTGGATAAAAATGTCAACCTTGGTACCCAAGACGAAAGGGCGTCTGAACTGTATTGGCTACGCTAGCATTTCTGTGTTCGAATCGCAGCATACCTTATAAAATTTCCAGTGAAAATAAATGGTAATATTCGTCAAGAGGTTTGATCATTTGACCACAATATCCAATTGGTGTGACAATTTTCATTGCGGCCATCACACCCATTAAGTGCCAGAAAAATCCAGATGCAACGGCGGAAATCGAACCACGACCAAGGGGCCTGCTAGCCGAGAATCGAATGCCTTAACGGCTACCGCTGTCCGGACATAAAATCGTAAAATACAAAACACGAAAATAATCGGATATTTTTCTCCTATTTGAAAATGTTAAATAGTCTATTTAGATTGTTTGTCATGTTCTTTATTTCTTGTGTTATTAGAATAATACGAATAATTCGTTTAACATATTTAATATTATGCACAAAAGTTGTAGGATGAGATGGGGAGTTGTTGTCCTAGTGGATCGAAGTCACGATATCTCAAGTGGCTAGAGAAGCGGCGTATTGAGCCGAAGGTCGTGGGTTCGAAACCCGTTTGTGACACTTGATTTTTCATTTCAACCAAAACCTTACATAAAAAGATTAATTAATTGAAGAAGTAATTTTGTCAATAGCCCACTAAATTTAATGGATTATGTGCAAAGTAGAAAATAGTATGCTACATCTTTTGTACCTTTTAACAGAAGAAACATGAAAATTGTTCGTCGATGAGTATATTTCAACTACAGACGATTAGAAATGTGGGTGAAGTTCCAGTTTTGCAATAGTTCAGATGAATCGTTCGATTCAGCCGCCTGCGCCGCTCCGGCGAGCCAACAAATTTCGTTCGAAACGTTTTTGTACGTCGATCCGACCCACTTGGACCCGGGATGGCATTGTCCCATTATTATTTATCGGCCGAGTTCCCCAGGGAAGGAAAGGAAGATAATGAAAGGAAAGGAGCCGCATCGATTACCTCTCTGGAATCCCTGAGAAGATGGTCCCGCCTCTCCCTCCGATTCCCTTCTAACAACACCTAGAGTTTATAACATGTCTTAAGTCTAGAAGCGGCCGAGGATCTATTTTCTCGAACCCGGAAGGGTGGTCTAGATCTTTAAAGCTTTAAACAATAAGTCACTTTCGGCGTTCAGGAAGACCAATAGACTTGACTTCGATTCTGGAAAAAACACGAGTGTGCTATACTAACGATACTAACAAATAATTACGTAATAAATAAAATAATAATATTTTTTATCTGTGAAGAGATACAATACAAAAAGGAGATAAAAAATATGAATAACACTGTGTTTAGAGTACATATTAAATAAATAAATATAAATATATATATATATATATATATATATTATATCAGAGTTGGGCAAGTTCTAATCTCAAATTTGATAACGATTAACGATTAATTTAATCGTCAGCTAACCGTTAATCCAATTTGAGATTGATTGAATTAATCGTTAATCGTTAATAAAATTTGAGATTGATTAAATTAATCGTTAATCAAATTTAAGATTGATTTAACTAATGATTAATCATTAACATTTAATCATTAATCATTACTGCATTAGGGTTTTATCAGATCCTTTTATATTAGCTATGGTCTGAAAATAATGAATCTTTGTAGTATTGCAACTTTCATTTTGGTTTTTATCTGAAACGAAAAATTAATTTTCTGAAGATTTTGGTTTGTGCATGTGCGGTGGCTATTACAGGTCAACTATCAATGAAGTTGGTACCAGCGCGTTTAGGATCTCACCCTCATAATCTTTCAAAAAATCATCCAGTGTTTGTTTACATTTAAAGAACCTATAATATCAAACGTGAATTGTGTGGCTTAGAAAAATGCGGAATCATTTCCCTTCCCCCTTCAATAACTAAAATTTATTTCACGTCACTTTACATTATTTAAATTTTTGATGGACCATCGATTTTTTGTTCTTTGACTGAATACGCCCAAATTTACGGTTTGAAGATCAAGGATTGCCTTGAAATCCGAAGAAGGCTCGTATTGTAATATGAATAATATTTAGTCGTGCATTGTATGACGAATAAAGTATTATTCTATGATTATAATCAAAACATAAGTCAAATCAGAATCCTTATTCTCCACTAAACATTATATTATTATTATTATTATTAAAATTCCAAACTATTAATGGTTGATCTAGAAAAACGATTTATATTTAATCATGATTAACTGTACAGATCAAAAATATTTAACGAATGTATCTACCCTTCACGTGACGAATGTTGTACTTTTTTGTTGTCAAAAATTATATGAGTAAAAGTGCGGTGCCGCGTCGTTATGTAAATAATTACGTTAAATGACAATTTAATTAATCAATAAATTAATCGTTAATTTAATCATTAATAGTACGTTCGAATAATGATTAATCGGATCGAAAGTTCGATTAACTTTTTTATTGTGAATAGTTTGACAATTAATTAATCGCTAATTGTGATCAAAAAAATTAATCGATTACGCCCAACTCATATATACATATATATATATATATATATCTTATATCTCCCTCTCTCTCTACATATATAGTTCTCCAAGAGTTTCCAACTGCACTTCGCATGAGAAATTACTTAGGATAATGCAGAAAAAAGTCTGAAGGTGTGAATACTACATTCAGTTTTAGCCTCAGTTCCGTCCAATATTTTTTTCAGTTCTGTCACTTTTGGCGAAGCAACAATAGGTGACAGAAAAATAGGTGCCACTGAAAAAACGCCTGAAGAAAATATATATATATAGAGAGAGAGAGAGAGAGTGAGAGAGACCCCCGAGAGTTTCCAACATCACTTCGTATGAAAATTTACCTAGGATAATCCAGTAAAAAGTCTTAAAAATGATCTAAATTGCACAAAAATTTAAATGGTTATTTAATTCATTAAGCAATAATAAGTTTAATAATATTATGCAATAAAAGCGATTAAGGAAAAGGAAATAATTAATAATTGGAATTATTGCAACAATAATAATTAACAGAAAAATACTTAGGTCCTTCTTCGACCTTAAAAAGAATAAATACCCTTCAACTCAACTTTGAATACAAATATATCGAAATTCAAAAACAGGGTGAGTTTAACTTCTGTTCCCATCCCATTTTTTTATGTATTGGTCGTTTTTGGGCAAAACCCCAAGAAACCTTAACTTTTATATTTTGTCATGAACCATAAAGTTTTGATCAATTCTCCATGATGGCGGGATACAAATATGACTATTTCAAGTACTATCAAATACTTACCATTGTGAAATTGTACAGGTATTTTTGACGCTGAATTCAACGGTGTAGACGGTTTTTTAATTTGGATCAAATGTTCTCAAGTTATTTGCAAAAGGGTGTTTCCAACCATTGTTACAACATACAACTGAGATTTTTTTTAAATACCGGCACTCATTACATACATACACATACACATGTAATATAGCCGCGAAGTTGAAATACCCTCGAAAAAATTTATAAACAAAAATCGAGAATCAGCCTGGTGGAAATTTCGGTCGATTTGTCCAAAAAACAAAATAATCTCTCATTTTTGTTGGTAATGTACATTTTTACGATATGCACAGTAAAGTGAGGTACGCACTTTCAATTAAATAACGGAGTAAAAATATGTACAATTAATTACCTGAACTGAAGGTGTGAAGGCTACATTCAGTTTTAGCCTCAGTTCCGTCCAATATTTTTTTCAGTTCTGTCACATTTGGTGAAGCGACACAGGTGACAGAAAAATAAGTGCCACTGGTTTTGCCGGTTTTATTGCAAGATGAAAGAGGAAAAAGGAAAAACGCCGTGAGCGTTAGCGCAAGATTTTGAATCAACAAGAAGCGTTCTACCGAGTAATTACCACTTACTGTGTGAGAGAAAATTAATGATTTTAAAAATTAGAACAGACAATTCGAATAACATTGAGATTGATTCCTGGCAACTGGGAAAAATGTTCAATACCGGTATAATTATAAACGCTATAATTGCATCTTTTGCTATGTTGAACATAATTAAAGTCGAGGCATTAGGCGATAGCTGAGTAAACTGTACGATAAACTGCATAATTGCGCAGGTTACCGTTGCAAACGGGGTTTTGAATGCACGGACGATCTGCGTGAAAATCCATCTAATATGAACAGTTCACACGTTTATCGCTCAGATATGACGTCACACGTGATAAACTGCACAGATAAAAAGTAGGTATGTAGCGCCCTTAAGTCGAATAACCCAAGACTTAAACTTTAGGGTGATTGGTTTTCCAGGTAAGTGTAAACTATGAACAAAATCATTCCAATCAATTTTTGGAAATACTCGAAGTTAAACTAACCTTGTGTAATCGTTATATCACACATTACGGCGTAAAATGTCTATAATGTACAAATATCTGTAGATGATTCTCATTAAAATGAAAAACATAAGAAGAATTTTAACAATTTTGAAATATTTTGTACTGGGTTAATGTTTATGTTGAACGTTGTCTTTTCCAGAAGCGGAATATTCCAAAGTTATTAGGGCTAGGAAACACTCGCGGCTTTTTTTGGCATCGAGGTATAAATTGTCTCTCATAAATTTTCGAAGCTATTACAGTCAGGCCAACGTAAAAGAAGATTAATCCAGTATATATTTCATCTGATTTATTTTATGCATAATTTACTTTATTCCAGGGTGTTGATGATGGTCGGCTGCAGCAAAGTCATAAGATTTAAAACCGAATAACGATCCGTCGCACAACCTTTTGTGATTCAGTATAAACATGTAATAATATTGCAATGATATTGATAAATGAATTTCTATTTATTTATCTTTGACTCCAGGATATGACCTTATCACTGGAGAAATACTAAAACAATTGGCAAAAAAGGGTAGTTAAACTAACATACCTATTTAATGCTGCCGTCAGACTGAAATATGTTCTCAGCATCTGGAAATGTGCAGAAGTCATTATGATAAAAAAAACAGTAAAACCGGCCAACGAGGTCAAATCATATAGACCAATATCGCTACTACCAACAGTATCTAAACTCTTTGAAAAGTTATTATTAAAACGAATAAAACACATCGAAGAAAAAAGAACATCATTCCTGACCACCAATTTGGATTCAGAACAAGACATTCAACAATAGACCGAATTCACCAAATAACGGACTTAATAGAAAAATCTCTTGAAGAAAAATAAATTTGTTCTGCTATCTTCAACAAGCTTTTGACATGGTCTGGCACGAAGGACTCATCAATAAACTAAAAAGTATGCTACCAAAGCAGTATGTCGATATTATCACTTCCTACCTAACTGACAGACTATTTAGAGTCAAACAAGAAGATCAATATTCTAAATTAAAAACAATAAATACAGGAGTGCCACAAGGTAGCATATTAGGTCCACTGCTTTACTTGTTATACACCAGTGATTTTCCAAAAATAGATGGAGTAAAATTGCAACGTTTGCAGATGACACAGCGGTGATATCACTAGCACCGACTATCACCCATTCAATCAAAATCCTCCAAAATGAATGTAATAAGATAAACGAATGGGAAAAAAATGGAAAATCAAGCTAAATCAGCATAAATCAGTTCATACAATCTTTACAAACAAAAAAGTGGACATATACCGTAGCTCACAATCGACCATAGAGCGATACAGCTAAATTTCTGGGTATGACCTTAGACGCCAAGCTGAGATGGAAAGAACATGTGAAGAAAAAAACGACAGAAATAAGTTTAAGGTATAGACAACTATACTGGTTGATAGATCTTGCTATACAAAATAAAATATTATTATATAAACCAGTCATAAAGCCTATGTGGACATATGGTATTCAACTATGGGGTTGTACCAAACACAGCAATATTAAAATCATACAAACACTCCAAAATAAAATCTTACATTACATTGTCAATGGACCTTGGTACATAAAGAATAAGGACTTACATAGGAATCTTAAGATCCCTGAAGTCACCGCGGAAATACGAAGATTTGCCGCAAATACCAGGCTCGTCTCAGCTAGCACGAGAAGTGGAAGCGACCAAACTCTTACATAGCCGAAATATACGAATTTAATACGAAGATTAAAAAGAACAAAGCCATATGAACTTGTGTAGTTAAAAATGAATAGTGAATAGTGAAATGTAAATCTTATTGTACCAATGGGTTTATAAGAATGTAAACATTTATTTATTCTATATTATTATTGTAAAATTAATGGTTGGTCTAATAAGACCAGTTTTAATAAATAAATTTAATTAAAAAAAAAATTATCTTTGTTGGCCGATCTATCCAAATTCTAACGGTGCATATCAGAATGTTTGCGTGTAATACATAAACGGTATGGTAAACCCATGTAAAACCTAAAACATCGAATCGAAATTAATCTCTGTTATGCAATAGTGCTTTCCGATAAAATTAAACAGCGCATTATCTGCGCCATACCTGGGCAAAGCGTGACGGTTGCCGACCTTAATAACGCACCCACCCAACTCAACCGCCGGATCCTGGAGAATATTGAATGTTTAAACAGGAACGACGACCGCGATACACATATTGCGCCCGGGCTTCATTCAATCAAACTCTAAACGTGCACACATTTAAATAAAAGAGATAATTTTAAAAGAAAATATAAAAATAACTACTTACCATATAATAGAAAATAGAAATTGAGTACTAGTATCAGTTTCAATAAGGAAATAGCGAAATGTGTTTTCTTTTATTGTTTGTTGTGCGATCAACCAGCCTTCATACGATGTTGATTGGGATTCGGGTTGTGGTCTTCAAACATACAATGTTATTATATCAACGCCCAAGCTTTCGACAAGTTTTATTGTCTTCTTCAGGGGATCTACAGAGATAGGGATATAATCATTAAGATAGTGATAAATTGTATAAATAGTTATAAAATATCAGTTTTTTGTTACTTACAGATATAAAGTCAAAACTTAAACACATTGCACATTACACGATATGCATACAAACAAACTATATACATATATAATAAATAAATAAATAATATATCACAATATATCAAATCAAATATATACACAAAAAGAAGGTGTGGCCATGGGAGGTACTCTTTCACCGGTGCTTGCGGACCTTGTAATGAACGAGCATGGATTGGATTGGTCTTAATTTTGGATTTCACATC
Organism: Cimex lectularius; assembly: GCF_000648675.2. Lineage (NCBI taxonomy): Eukaryota > Metazoa > Arthropoda > Insecta > Hemiptera > Cimicidae > Cimex > Cimex lectularius. The sequence goes on along the minus strand of NW_019392729.1, from coordinate 285,592 downwards.
AAATTTCTTAAGAAATATGTTGATGACTTGTTTTTGATTATAAAAAAGAGTGAGCTGGTGGACATTTTGAAGGCGTTTAATTCTTTCCATCNCTAAATGATTATGTCCCTATGTCTCTGTAGATCCCCTGAAGAAGACAATAAAACTTGTCGAAAGCTTGGGCGTTGATATAATAACATTGTATGTTTGAAGACCACAACCGAATCCCAATCAACATTGTTTTCTTTTAGGACAAATCAATACTACCTACATAGGTGACCATGGTTGGTCTATTATTGGCATTTAGCAAGAAAATACACTGATCCATTCATCATGATTTTAGCCGTTAGGCAAACTCATTTATAGCAACCACGATAACAGTTCTGGGTTCAATTCCCGCCATTTCATGTAGGAATAATTTGAAAAAAAGATGTAAGGAGAAGTTTTAACCCTTCTGTATGCCAGGATTTACATTTTTATGAAAGTAAAACATCACATAATAAAATACAAAACAAAAAATTACACATCACAATTTCTTTAAAAAAGTTTGATCTCTACAAATCTTATAAATATTAAATGTTTAAAATAATTAATTATTATAATTTAGAGTTCACTAAGTGATGAAATTCAGTGATGTGTATACCATTGATATTATTGTCAAATCACAATGGAAAATTGGATACGTTACATATGTGTTAACGCATTAGTTTAATGTCCTTCTGAAATTGAAGAACCGGTAGATCTGTATTGACATGTAAAGCCTGTAAATTTAATCAATTAAACAAATGTTGCGGAGGTTTGAGAAAAGGGGCGAAAAAGAGAAAATAGGAGACCTGGTTTTGTATCAGAATTGAAACGAGAGTGGATGCATTGCCTGATGAAATCTTTTCCAAACCCTAGCCGAGTTTGGGGTGTCTATTGTGTCTTTTCAATTATCTCTTTCCCTTGAAGTATTGAAAATACAACGGGCCACCCATCCTCCGGTTTTGTTCTAAGATTTTTTCCGGATGACACAAAGCAACGACGCACGGCTAGCTAAAAAATAAGCTTTATCTCTGTAATCTAATTTACGTTTATTGCTGCGGAAAATTCACATAATAAATTCATACTTTCGAAGCATGTAAATTTTAAAACTATTACTCCTTTTTTCATTTAATATTACAGAATTTAGGACGTATCTTTCTGACGATGAAAAATTGTGTTGTGATATTTCTCCAACTGGATTGGGAAGTGATGAACCTGTAATTTGTTCGTTACTGATCATTTTGATCATACATATTCTCGTGGGGCTTTAAATAGGTTCACAAGGTTAATCCGAGTTGGTATCCGTTCCCTAATTTTGCAAACTTTCGGATCATACTAGTCAAACCAGCAAGGGGAAACCATTAGCTTAGGATAAATTAAGCTCTATTAAAATATGTGTTGATTAGTGACCGTTAGGCGATGATTATTCGGCAATCGTAAGATGTGGTCTGGTGTGATGTAGGTTTCAGAAAAATATTTTCTTTGTCGTGCCAACGTTTCGATCTTTATTGAGATCATCTTCAGGGCCTTGGATTTACAAACATTGTTTAAATTTTATCAAATACATGTCGGATGGGGAAAAAAGTGAATTTATACAATGCAAAAAATATTTTTTATATACAAAGTATTTCTACTCACTCAAAGGGTTTGTTTTCTGCGTAATTATGCCATTCTTGCGTGTCGTGTTGAGAGTGCCAGTGAGATTTTGCTGTTATATGTTTATAAATGTTAGATTTTGAAGGAATGGGGAAGGAAGTCGGCATAGAAAGACATTTTTGTATAAGAAGTCGGCTTCTTTGAGGTGAAAAGAGCCGACGATGGGAAAAAACGTTGGTAATGGTTCCGCCAGATTATCCTTTCAGGATTATATAGACGGGGATAAATACGAAAAGGAAAGCTAAATTGTTGAAAAATTAGACTATGTAAAAATGTTTAATGTGTGGAATGTGATGAATGTTTTATATGTAATATTATATGTTTTGTGTGATGTGATGATATATGTATGTTATCTATATTGAATTTGATTAATGATATTGGCGTAGCTGCGACTGAGTTTATGTGTATCTGTTCTGTAATTGTTGCTGTGTTTATCTCTGTTGATATAAACCATTTCTAAAAAATTACGTTTATGTTTGTTTTGTTCTGTGTGTAATATTTTTGGATTGTTAAAATCGAAATTGTGTTTGTGTTCAAAATGGTCGGTAGCGAGTGCTGTAGGATTTTGCTTGGGTTTTTTGTAATCATAGATATGTTGCTTTACTCTCTTATCCCGATATTGGGAAGTAAGACTGTTGTAAGTTGTCGGACAATTTAAACAATTGATTTTGTAGATTATGTCAGATTTATTTGTTATTGGTGTGGGACTTTTCATTTTGGAAAAAAGTGTTTGAATTGTTTTATAGTTTTTGAAAGGTATTTTAAAGTTATCGGAAGAGAAAAATGTGTTTAATTTATGTGAAGGGCCGTGACTGAAAGGCATGGAAATGTATGTTGGTTTGTTTGTATTTGATAGATTTGCTAGTTAGATTAGTTGTAGTTGTTAATTATTCTGTTGATTATTTGTTTAGGGGTAGCGATTTTTATGGAGGATCTGTTTGTATATCTTTATGTTCTTGTGGTGAAAAGATTCATGGCTTAGGGCAATAATTATCGGAAGTAGTCCTTTTAGCCGTATTTATTATTGTATGAAGAGGACGGTGAGAGTAGCGATCTGTGTTTCTTGGTTTTTGATACCAATCTGTCATTAATGTGCCGTCTGGTTGTTTTATTACGAGTTTATCTAAAAATGGTATTGTTTCGTTGTTTTCGATTTTATGTGTAAATTGTAGGCGTGGGTGAAAGCTATTACATGTATCTAATTTTGTTTGAATTTGATCTGTGGGAACTGCTGGCGATATATCATCTACTTCTTTAGTGAAGAAGGGTAATGTGACAGGAAGTTGTGGTATAACTGTGTTTAATAGAAGTGTCATAATTATGTCTGCAAGTATCGGTCCTAGGTTGCTACCCATGGCTGTGCCAAATAGTTGTTTGTAATTGTGTGTATGTAACATATCTATGAAAATATATCCCTATACTCTCTTCGAGCCTTACTTACGTAAGGCAAGGTCTGAGACAATAAGCTCAAACATTTTGTCCTTTTCTGTTTCACACTTCGTTTTTTAGTTTGATATAGGCTCTCCCTACGGTACAGAGGGGTGGCCGATCTTCCGCGTTGGACCGAGAGATCAAAATTCCCAGTTTTTAGTTTGATATTATTGCTCTCCCTACGGTATAATGGGGTGGTTGATCTTCTGCGTTGGCCCATAGACCGTTAGGTCACGAAGAAATTACATGACAAATTTGATAACACATGCAGTTTTGGCATTCAAACTCGCCCACACAGGGAGACTAGAAAGACCAGGAAAAACCAAACCTATCGAACTACGTACAATCACATCTCCCCTCACGACCATTTATTAGTATTTTAAAACAAAGAGAAAATCGATAATGTATATTGTTTTGTGAATGCTGTCTTAAAAATAAGAGCATTTATAATGAATGCATTAAGACACATCAATTTTACATATTTCTAAGTGTCTCTAAAAGAAATGTATTTAAATTTCAATTAATTAAGGTTTTAAGTTGAGATAAAAAAGTCAGTTCGAACCCACGACCTTCGGCTACATACGCCGCTACCACTTGAGCTATCGTGCCTTCCATCCACTCGGACACTAACTTACCATCTCAACCCCACCTTTTTGCCATTTTTCATTCATCATTAATTAATTGGTCAAGCGGACCATGAAACTAGTGAATTGGATGTATTTAAATTGTTAACTTTTATACGAAAATGAATTAATTTTGAGCACAGTAAATATTAATTAGTTATCAAAGACAAAAAATACATATTTATTATTTACAAATTTATTTATCTATTGGTAAAATACTATAATTATATAATTGATCGTGTATAATTGTTATTTATAGTTTGAATACTGACAGTTAGCTATTGATTATTGGTGATATGTATATTGTTGTTGTACATTATATGTTGCTTGTTATATATTGTACCTTATCGTTACTATTGATTATATGATTGTACAATTANTCATATTTAAAGTGGAAGGTTTATGGGCCGACAAACAGCTGAGGTCATCGCCGGCCCTCCGCGTGTATTCCTTCTCTTTCCCGTCTTTCTCGCGTGTTTTGTATGGAACTGCAGCCATTTGATCATCTCGATCTGGTTACTGACTCTCTGCTTTTACTTGTGTTTTACGTCGTTATTTTAAAATGCTAGCCTCTTGTTAGTACCTCAGGTTGTCAATTTAAGAATAGATACACAACATGCAATACATAACATATATATCGCCACAAACATAGAAGTCTGGTCACATTCACTCCCCCAGAGTACCCGATATTCCTCGGGACGGGGTTTAAACCCACTCCATTCGCTCTGATAACTTACTTGTACTCTCCAGACGTCACTCACTCACCCCAGAGTACTCGATATTCCTCGGGGCGGGGTTTGAACCCACTCCATTCGCTCTGATAACTTACTTGTACTCTCCAGACGTCACTCACTCACCCCAGAGTACTCGATATTCCTCGGGGCGGGGTAAATAACCCCTTCCTTTTATGCTTAAATTACATTCATTCCAACAGAGTAAAATATAAACAACATACAATACTAACATAAAAGTCTGGTCACATTCACTCCGCCAGAGTACTCGATATTCCTCGGGGCGGGGCCGAACCCACTCCATTCGCGCTATTAACTTATCTACAATTATAATTATACATTTACTCCGTATTATTTTTTCAAGGATAACAGCCCAAAGTAAAAAAGAGGAACGAGCCGTGTAAACTTAAGCAATTATTATTTACTTAATTGTTTAAACATTGTTAAATAATTAAGCTTATAAAATACAGTACTGCAATTATTAGTCACTAATTGTTAATTAATTATTAGATATTGCTTATTGTTTGTTAATAATAATGATATATTATTATATTGTAATTGTTCAATAAATACATTTATGGTTGCTCCCGTTATTGTTTGTTAATCATTAAATTAATTGTATAGTTGTATACTTAAAACATTACAGCTTCTTTATGTGAGCAAATCCAAACCGAAGATAACAGAAAAACATATATATGCATGCATAATATTTATATATATTTATTTTTAAATTATTATGAATTGTATTAGAAAATGTATGATTACAAACATAATATCGGAGTATATGGTACCAACATTAGTGTGTAGGTACATTGCATGTACATACATTAAAAAAATTTAAGTGTTACAAGAACCAGACCTCTGTATATTGTTCTTTTACAACAATACAATACATTTTGATTGATTGATTGATTGATACCGAACAACAGGTCCATCGATCCGCAGACCTCAAGACGAAATTTAACATGATTTGTTCATTCACGTTACTCTACGGTTTTCAATTATTGTATACTTTTATTATTTACTAGTCTTTTGTATTCTTATTAGTACCACGTCTTCTTAGAGGGATGTGAAATAACCAGTTGCGACTACGCTTTAATTAGTCTTGTTAATATATTTCCTGTTAACTTTCAGATCGTTAATCTTGAAAACAATTTACCTTCTTAAATTAAACTTAAACTCTAGACACTATAATTGTTTTTGCGAATTATTCAGAAAAAACGTTAGATTTCTTTTATTTGTAAGCGATAGCAACAGAGAGAATGTATAATTAGCTCCTTTCCTTTGTTTTCATCTACATCTAGAATCTTCCATTGTTTTTCCGTAATTGATTAAATTTCAAGAGAACTCAGAAGTTGAGCTGTAGGAAGCAAAGAGAAAGCCTCTATGATTAATTGCATTAAATTCTAATCTGACTGATCCGTATAAAGTAAGAGATTGTGGAAACATTCGGCGGTAGCGTTAGTCTGAATTATGAATGTCTAGAAGGGTGATTGTATAAACAGCCGTGCAGCAATAACAAATCTGTAGTTCAGCAGGATCAGAGAAACTTAAATTATATTTGTTTCAAAAGAGGCCTTCCTTCCGTAATTATCCCTGCGGTAGTCTAAAGGCTTGGCTAAGCTCCAACTTCAATGTAAAGCTTCACAACTTGCCCCTTTGTTCCCGTTCCTCGAACAAGCTCGAATTTGCATTGCGATTTTTCTATTTAATCAAATTTCTTATCACCGATCATGTGTTGGAAGCGTTTAAAAAACGTTTAACGACGAAACTGTGCAAAAATGAAAATCCACCGAACAGTCTGTCAAAAGTCGCCGTCATGACATGAAAGAAGAGAAGCTCGGGTCATTCATCAAGCTAATCACTTTTTACTAAAGCTTCTTAACAAACAAGAAAAAAGGCTACTTCAAAATTAAGACGTCAGGATATTACAGAAAATCCACCTCAAAAACAGCCCCGGCATTGAAGACTGGATCCGGAGGGCCGATCAATTACCTTTGATTAAAAGTACAGCAGAAGAGGAATTCATTACGTATTCATGAAGATTTTCCATGGTAATGACATTGTTATTTTGTCCTAGCGAGGAACTGTGTTCGGGCGAATGTAAACATTCATGAATAAAGTTGTGACCACGTATTTACGCCGTTACGTCACTCTAATTGATAGCTTCATCAGTTTTATTATTGTTGCCTTCATGTTTTTAATTTCATTACTTGCACTTGGTTTAAACAGGTACATTGTTTATAACTATTCAGAAATATGAAGATGCGGTCTGGTGTGATGTAGGTTTCAGAAAAACGTTTTCTTTAACGGGCCAACGTTTCGATCTTTATAGAGATCATCTTCAGGGCCTGGGATTTACAGACATTGTTTAAATTTAACATAGTTTATAACCCGTTTATTTTTATAATATGTTTATGTACTCGGATAGAAAATTTCGATATTTACTTTTAATAAACGCTCGCAATCAAATGAAATCGTTTTTGGAACTTTATAATAGTACAGAAATTTGATTGTTGGACAACTTAGATAGTTCAAATTTTATTAACTGCTTGAATATTTCTGAGTACAGTTGGCAAATATGCTAATATGTAATTTAATTTAATGATGACACTACTATTATTCATTCATCAAATATTTAAATGAACTTAATAACTATTACTTAAAAAATTTTGTATCTTGGCTGGATCAAAATTCTCTTATTTTAAAAAAACGAACGTCATGTCCTTTTCATTAAAAAACATACTAGATTTAAACAAATATATCATTATTTTAAGTTCGGCAGAAACATTTTAAATCGTTCATAAAAACTTCTACCTTTTGTAACAAAAGTAAAATACTTAGCTGTTGTACTGAACCAATATTTAAACTTTAGTTTTCAAATTGAAACAGGTAGAAAAGTTTTTCAGAAATTTCGAAATTCTTAGAAGAATTTTACTTTTATCTACTCTAAAATCAGTTTATTTTCCATTAGAACAATCCGTATTACGTACTGATATTACGGCATGGAAAGAACTAGTAAATATACAGTATAAACCAGGAACATACAACACAAAGTGACTATACAAGGAATTTATTTTTATATTTTAAAAGTATTATTTTAAAAATGTTCATGTCGTCATATGTTAATGGTCAATTAATTAATCAATCCCTAATTTATTGCTATGATATACCACAAATAAACAGTTAATATAACTTTTCTCATAAAAGGATACTTTAATAGATTTATGAAAATAGAATTAATATCAGTAATTTCAAGTCAGAAGGTCAGTGACAAAATATTTCCACATTCGTACAATTTTGATTCAGAAGATTTAGTTTCGCAGTTTTTTAAAAATCTAAATTGATATTATTTTTCACTTGTTTTATTACAATAAAAAGACATTGTTAATTTTACAATTCCTGCTGTCCGGCGTAAATATTTATTTCTGACGCTTTTATAACTTAGAATCCAAATTTTTTTAAACTGATTACACACAAATCACTTATATAATTATGATTTTATTAGAACAAATCTGTTGTTATTACTTGGTGAATTTCGAATACTCTGGGGTAGAGAGAATAAACGTATGAATGTAATTTATTAGCGTAAATGAAGGGCCCTATGCCCAGTTTCCCCAGAGGAATATCGTGTAGTCCTGAATATTGTGAATGCTAACCAAGCTGTCATTTTTTTGTAACTTGTTTTTGTTTTGCTGTGCATTTATGTTTGTTAAGAGTGCTGTTTTATCTACAAATAACGAGGCTGAAAGGAATAAAGAATAAGATAAAGGTAAGAAAGAATTTGTTACCATTATGTTATAAAACATCATAACTAGGCTGGAGAATCAGTGAAAATTAATAGGTTTAAAACGCGATAAAGATAAGAAAAGAAACGCCTAACTAAGAAAAACAGCAGTGGCGATGACCAGTGTAAATATGTAGTTTGCCAGCACTAAAATTAAAAAAAAAATTGTGCAAAATTTTTCTTTAATATTCGACATCAAATTCAAAAATTTTATATTTTCCATTATGGCGAAATAACGATTTATTATTATATATGTTTACTGAATAGTGATTTCAATTAAATTATCAACTCAACTTTAAATTCTGAAATTACCAGATAATGTTACCTGTAAATTAGGCGAATTTGAAATAAATTTGGTTTGGGTGTGTAATTTGCTGCACAAATATATGGTAATTATTGGGTAGGTTGTCGCCTAATTTACTTGACCGTTTGATTAATTTGTGGGAGTTTTGTTAAAATCAATGTGGCGTGGTGAAGCTCATAAAGCATTACTAACATAAATGACATATTCGTCCTTGTTGAATGATTTGTAATTACTTTAATCGGTAGGTTTGTGTAATAAAGTAATACATATCATTAGAGTACAAAATACTAGTTCACGCAATTGTACAAGATAAGGATGAAAAAGGGGTTGGTATTTGTTTGTACAAAAGTAATGGTGAAATTCCATTTCTTCGGCCGAAGTAGGAATTTATTATAGTAGTTAGGGGAATTGAAGTTTTTCCGCATGACTTCTGACAGCTGCTGGTGGGCTGACTAATGCGAGTTTGTGGGATCGCCTTCTCCTCGAACTTCCGCGAGGCGGCCCCCTTCCGTCCCTGGGCCATTGCCCAGAAAGCTGTGTTTATTTTTTCCTTCAGTTTTTTAAATTTTCGTCTCCAAAGTGGTCGATTTTGGGGTTTCGGTTGAAGAATAGTCCTGGGACGTCAACCGATCAATCGTGGCACATTTTTTTCGTTTATCGTGAATAGAACGAAAGACATAAAATTCATAAAAATGCGCCAAAACTAATATAAATAGTTAAACATATAATTACTAATCATTGTAAATCTTAATAGAAGAAAGATCACATCCTGCAATTTTTTAAATTATTTTAATTATTCCAAATTAACATTACATTTACTCATTCTTTTATTTTGTTAATTACATTTCTACTGAATGAGCTATTTTAGAAATCCTGGAGAAATAAAGGTGTACAATAAATTAATTTAGTCGTTACTGATCACGTTTGATATGCTATTTTATCTGACTTCTGATGTCACCTATGTCGTACGAGCACCGGGGAAGAAGCCAACAAAGTAACATTATTTGCCTCCTGGCCTCCTGGAATGGTACTAGTTTCATCTTTGTTGTTGATTCGGACGACAAAAAAATTCTTTCGATTCTATTTGTTTTAATATAAATTATAGATTGTAGTTCTGATGAAGGAAATAAATAGGCCGAAAGTTTAATTACAATTTTTGAGTTTATTTGTTTGCTTTCGATACTTGCTTTGTTCAACCATCCTCGGTAAGCATTTTTCTTCCGAGTGTCTGTGTGATTTGTATGAAGTTAAGCCCCTTTAGGGGTGGAGAGCTTTTTTGTGGATCACATCTGTTTTATTTAATTTTTTTATTTACTGACTTGTGTAACTCATTGTCAGTAAGAATTGTTTCAATAGGATTACATTGTTAGGTTTATTTTATTTGTTCCGTATTTTATAAAAACCAAATTTACCAAGGGCCCTTTGTTAACATAATCATAAATTATTCTATAAGAAGCTTTTAATATTTTCATCATATTATATTCACATAGAAACCTGAACTTAAACGCCAGACTGAAAATTTCATTTCCACTCAAAAATTCCCAAAGTAACTTAAAACAGGGACCCAATTAGAATGAAAGTGTGCTTTCAAAGTCTTTTTGTAAGAATTTCTCTTGAGTTCTGGGGTAGAATGAACCTGTAATTAGGTCAATACTTACCATTTTGATCATCCCTGGGCGAGTTGGTCTGACAGACGCGTTTCCGAAATTAGTCATCTTTAGTCTGTCTGTTTGCTTAGCACTGAAGATGGCGAGATGGCGAAAATCGTCTCACAGACAAACCCAGCAAGAAATTACTTTCTACAAAAACTACCCTTCGTTGAACATTAAATCGAACATAAAATTAATTTATAACTATACACTTGGGGGCCGCGGTAGCAGAGTGGTTAGGGTGAGAGACGCTCGGCTCGTAGACCCCGCGGACGTGGGTTCAGTTCCCGCCGTCGCCTCTGGCCCTTTTTTCACTATACCTTTCCCCCCAAAACGAATACGCATAACATATTGTCTTTCATTGGCTAAAATGCATGGTATCGTACATAAAGCCATTTAAAAAAAAAGAAGAAAAAAAAACTACACACTTATGATATTGAAATCTGAAAACTGATCGTAAGAGAAATTAATGTTGTTGATATCTCACTGAAATCGATATTGAGATGTATCAGTATGTATATACAAAAATTAATTTGCTGGGATATCACCTTAACGAAGTCACTGCATAAAAAAATTTTACTTTTATTGTCTATAACCAAGACAATAATATCAAGATACAATACAATTAAAAATATATTAGTTACATATTATAATTCATTATATAACAATTTGTAAGAAGGGAAAATAAAAATTAGCAAGACAAACTTAATATTCTTACAGGTTAAGCTAAGAAATAATGTGTGGTGATTAGTGACCGTTAGTCGATAATTATTCAGAAATCGTGAGATGCGGTCTGGTGTGATGTAGGTTTCAGAAAAACATTTTCTTTATTGTGCCAACGTTTCGATCTTTATTGAGATCATCTTCAGGGCTCAATAAAGATCGAAACGTTGGCACGATAAAGAAAATGTTTTTCTGAAACCTACATCACACCAGACCGCATCTCACGATTTCTGAATAACTAAGAAATAAGGAGTACATTGAAACAGGTTACGATAAACTTCAATTGTCAACATATTTTTCTGAGCGAGATGTATTGATTAATTATAAATGTTTACCTTTCTTCAATAATATTTTTTTACCAATTGGTATTCTTAATTTAATAGTAATATTAAAGAAAAACAAATTTCTAATATTATTTAAAGCCAGGATAAGATGATTGATAACAAATATTGTATTTCCATAAAATTTCATTTCTTTAAAAAATTTAACTCGATTGATTTTTACAAATCTTTGATATTTTGACAATTTGACCAGAAAAAAACATACATAAAAGGTTTATAGTGGTTGAGGTGAGAAGGAATTGAAATTCTATCAGAGTGTGTGCGTTTATGGGTTTATCTGGTTTATCAATACACCACTGATTGAGAGTTGAAAGGGACCTCATTCTCTTCCATTCGCAATACTGATTGTCATTTCCCGATATAGCGACTCTCTCCTTTAATCCCTTTCCGCAAATAACTCGAGTCGGTCACAGTAGTTTACTGCTGCGGAACCCACTTCATTCTCACAAAAAAGGTTTGGTCAAAAATAAATCAAAGTGAATAAACCATTCATTTTTAGATATTCATTTCACCAAGTTCAGTAGAAATTAGATTAGATATGTTAGACTAAAACGTAGAGAGTCAGGTGGTCAGAGACGTTAATGATCAGTTATAATCATCCTCTTTAATTTTTAGTATGAAAGTCTTGATTTAATGACATCCGCAACGGAATGTTCAGAAGGGATTTTTAGTGCTATTAGCGTAGTCAAACAAATTTCCCCTACATTTTCTTGAATACCATATAATTGAATTATTCAGTGGAAATCCCCAAGGTGGAACAATGTTTAAAAGACGTTTACATAATGACATACTCAACATCTTGCAGTAGAGATTTCATCTCAAGTGTAATCAAGAATCGTTTGAATACGGAAATGCGACACTTAATCAATAATATTTCCGTGTAAGTAAAATCTTTGGTATATAAAAGTGTAAAGGAAATTTTATTTCCGGTTAAAAATTTCTAGTTTAGAAAGATAGGACTCATCATCATTTAAACTGCTATCCCATCACCACATACGCGGACAAAATCTTCTAGCTCAAAACCGTTCCTAGCTACCTCAAACACTCAATACGAACAATTCTCAAAAGAATACGAACAAGAAAGACTGAAAGAAGAAAAATGTATAAATGTACGTACATTGAAAAAACAGTCTTACCGTCCGTTGTGCATCATCAACAAGGAGATACAGTTTTTCATTTAACACTTAGGACTTTAGCAGACACAAGGCTGACGCCGAATCCCTACATAAGACTTAAAACAGAAGTCTTGACAACTATGAAGAATCTATAAGAGCGTATATATCCCTATAGCAACGTATGGAGCAGCATCCTGGGGAAGAAAACCGCAAGGTAAAACCAAACAGGTAATAGAACAAACCCAGCGAATTGCTTTACTGAGGGTAGAGAACGGCTTCCTCTCACGCTCTCCAAGTGTTAATGATAGCAACACCTATTGACTTGGTCCTAAAAGTCCATAATGCAAAGAGAGAGCTGAAGAAGGGATTGCTACCAGGACTACCCGGCTTAGAGGAACATTAAGCGAATTGGTTAAGAAATGCACCCAACAGCCAGCGCCAAACTTTTCTGAACGAATGGGTAACCGACACCTGGCAAAGCAGATGGGAAAGTAGTATCAAGGGCAGGCTTACTTATGAGTTCTTTCCCATCATTAAAGAAAGAAAAAAGCAGAGTTGGGTGCAACCAGATTTTTAGTCCACACAAATGCTTACGGGGCATGGAAACTTTGCAGTTTATCTGCACAAATTCAAGAGAGCTAATACCCCAAACTGTTAGTTATGCAATGTTCGTGAAGACGTACGACACAAGCTATTCTTCTATATGGCCTCCAGAATTGAAGGAACTTGTGAAAAGCGAGCAAACGTATCATGTGTTCAAACAGCTTACAAAGAGCATCCTAGGGGGAAGTAAACCAAGTACCTGAAAAAAAACTTTCTAAACCACCTGTGATTAAACTGTGATATATTTAAGTGTATAACCTTAGTACAGATAATTCCGGGCTGGTTACTTCTTTAAAAATAAGTTAACATTGTTATATAGTACCTAAAACTCTGATTGTTCTTTATTGCTTAAATTAGTATATTTATTTTGTTTTGTAATTTTATATAGTTTTTATAATTTTAATTTTGTAATTTTATGTAATGATTGTATGATATTACTGTGCGAAAAGGAGTAACCAGCAAGGGGGAGACCTATTAGATTAGGTCAATTTAAGAAATACGGAGAGGAAAAATATATATACCCCTAACCTTCCTCGTGCCCCTCGTTTAGAGCGAGGCTTAAGGAAGGCGTTATGCTTCCATTTTCCCCCATACAAGAAAATAAGTCAGTCTAGTGGCCGAGGTCCGCCGGTATGGGGTCTCCCTCAGGTACGGCGGGGCGGTGGATGGGGGAAAAAAAAACTACGAAGAATTCTAGAATCGAAATGCGCTTGACCGTCGACACTAAACTAACCTCATATGACTTTACGGAGAACTGTTTGGTAATAGTGGAGAGGAACTGTGAGTTCGTGCTGTCCAACATCCAGATCATCGAATCCTTCCAATCAAAAGTCCTCAGACGAGTTGTCAAAGCTTGTTACAACGTCACTAACCTCACTGCCCACAACGAACTCAACACTCATTCTGTACACGAACTGTTCCAAAAGTTTCATAATCTCCCAACTTATCTTTACCCTACTTTTTGAGCTCTCTTTACACATTCTCATCTCGAGAGCCGTCAACGCCAATCGACGATGGCCTCGAGACCTCCTAGTCCTTTATACTAAGGGATAGCACGGCAGGTTTCTCGCGTCTATGTCCGGCTGCACCGCGCTAGTGTTTCTGCTGTCACCGTATTAAAAAACGTTTTAAGATCCCATTTGTAATGATATGTATAGCTTACAATTAAAATAATTTAAAAAAAAAATTCTCTGCAAAGTTTTACTCTTTAGTTTTGCAATTAGATCTATATTAAACGAAAAAATATTTTACCTATGTTTTTCGAGATCGAAAAGGAAAACGACTCTTTCCGTTAAAATTATAAAATCGATATTAGTTATTATACTATCCTACCCTTTATATACAGATTTTAACTTTTTAATAACTAATTTAAAATAATGGTGAATTTACTTTCCAACTTGAGATTTTCCATTAAAGAATACTTTCGTTTATCTGATGGATTCTTATTCTGCTGAACGGGAGGTACCTGCTGCCTTTTTAAACTTTTTTTCCTATTTCTTACTTTACGCCTGATAGCCCGAAAGTTCCAGCTGAAAGCGTTTTGCACTCCGCTTTATTGGAAAGAAACCCTTGGTCGGTCCGAGATGAAAAAAGTATAAACAAACCAGATGGACGTCTCACCTGTTTTTTTTTTTTTTTAATATTGAAGTTTTTCGTGTCGATTCGAATCTTCTACCGGTGTAATTAATGCAATGTGGATCGGGTTCGGAACAAGTATAAAAAGAAGAGTAGGTAATCAGAGTAAAGGAGGAGTAAAAAATCAGCTGTTCTCATAGTGGTATTACACTCCTTCGGTCATTAATGACCCTTTCGCTCTACAAAAATAAACCCTTATTTATAATGCTTGTTTTCCATTTTTTGTTGAAGTCGTGAAAATTCTTGTCACCATCACTTTATCGTCAGGAGGACATTTTAGAAAGCTTAAAGTAATATCAATTAATTTTTAACGTTTTGACTACGAACGTTAGGCGTTAAGTATTTTTAATTTTATAAAATTCTTTGTACGCTCATTTATGTGATATGCTACTTATTGGAATGAATGTATTTACCTGTGGCTATGAAAGAGCTTATTCCGCAAATACCCTATAGAATATAGGGTACTTTCGGATAGTTTGAACGATTTGGGTTGTGTGAATTATGTTATTAGAATGAATAGAAGGGCCTATTACTTCCGAGGAATATCGAAGACTCTGGGGTAGTGTGAATAAATGTGTGAATGTACTTTATTAGCGAAAATGAAAGAGCTTGTTCTCAATTCCCCAAGGAATATTGAGTACTTTTAGGTAGTAAGAATGAATGTGTGAATGTGATTTATTAGCATAAATGGGAGAGCTTTTTCCCCAATTACCGAGGAATATTGAGTACTCTTGGGTAGTAAGAATGAATGTGTGAATGTGATTTATTAGCGTAAATGAAAGAGCTTTTTCCCCAATTACCGAGGAATATTGAGTAGTCTTGGGTAGTAAGAATGAATGTGTGAATGTGATTTATTAGCGTAAATGAAAAAGCTTTTTCCCCAATTACCGAGGAATATTGAGTAGTCTTGGGTAGTAAGAATGAATGGGTGAATGTGATTTATTAGCGTAAATGAAAGAGCTTTTTCCCAATTACCCGAGGAATATTGAGTACTCTTGTGTAGTAAGAATGAATGTGTGCATATGATTTATTAGAGTAAATGGGAGAACTTGTTCTCAATTACCCGAGGAATAATGAGTACTCTTGGGTAATAAGAATGAATGTGTGAATGTGATTTATTAATGTGAATGGACGAGCATATCCCCGATTATCCCTAGGAATGTCGAGTAATCTTGGGTAGTGTGAATGTAGTTTATTAGCCTAAATAGGAGAACTTTTTCCCAATTACCCCAAGAATATTGAGTACTCTTGGGTAGTAATAATGAATGTGTGAATGTGATTTATCAGTGTGAATGAGCGGGCATATCCCCGATTATCCCTAGAAATGTCGAGTAGTCTTGGATAGTGTGAATGCTAACCGTACTATAATGTTTTATTTTGTCTCTGTGTTTCTGTGCATTTGTGTTTGTGATTTGTGTTATTTCATCAGAAATTGATGAGGCACAGAGTTACAGAGTCTAGCACTTGGATAAAGAAAAGACAGAATTGGTTTCGTAATTTGGCTTTTAAAAGAAATGTGTAGAAATTTTTAACATTGTTTTGCTCTGAGGGTGACCTTAAAATAGGTCGAAAGCCTGGCAATAACAATCGAATTTGTTTTTTCACCCAGACGATGCCAAGATCCAGATTATTCAAAGGATTCTTATCGCCATGCCCATTCATGAATTCTAAAACTGACCAAATCTTACTCTCTTCATTTTATCCAGACATTTATTTGTTTTACAACTTTTGTTTTGTCGCTTTTTTGTAAGATGTTGTAATTGTTTCTTAGATATTTTTATATATTAAACCACTAATTTATGACCCTGCCCATACTCGTGTTCACCTCGACAAGTGATATAAGATCACAAAGCTTAGGCGGAACGTTTCGGATCAACTTATACATAATTGGCTTATACATTTTTCGACATATTCACGCCATTTTCAAGTTGGTCACTTGACACGACAATCAGAAACAAGGAGAGATGAGAATTTTCTGCACTAACCAAATGCCAATTAATTTTATACTAAAAATATAAATATGATTAAGTAACTTTAATTTAACTTTTATATTTAGCTGACGAGAAAACATACACTAATTAGGAAATATGCTTTTTGATTGTTTGTAGTTGCCGGAATTCGAAAATTGGCCAAAGTTTGCTGAAATCGTGAAGGTGTATCAATTAGTTCTAACTTTCTTTCTCTCCACAAACTCAAACTTTCGTTTAAACTATTTAAGAACTTCAAACATCATTCAATCTTTATCACATATTGATATTTACTTTATTCAATTAAAAAATTCAAAGTTTATACTCATGTTGTAAAAATGTAACTTTCACTCGTTCAGACCGCAAAACAAAACTTTTTTTTGTATTTTAAACAATTAATTATCACTAATTGTAAACAAAGTTTTTGTTCGTTGACAAACATTACCAACAAGCGTTCTGTACAGCCAATTTGTTTTCTGCATGAAAAACATATTTCGTAACTCAAAAGATATTTTAAATAAATAAATGAACCTACATAAATTTGGCCCACGGCACGTTTGGCTTAAATGGTCTGCAAACAATAATGGTAAAAATGAATTTGTATTATTCAATTTGTATTAGAAAAAGGACTCTCTTGGGAATAGACAAGATCGAAAACCGAATTCAGAAATGTAAGGGGCAAATTCCGGCGCGACCCTTTAATAATGCATGAGAAGGAGAATGTGCGCTTGGAAAAGTTTCAATATTTACCTAAGAGGATTGTCGGGGGTGAAAGCGATCGAAGTGGTGGATCTGATTGCCTAATGCTTTGCCATTTGCTGCATATAGTGCTAAAAGCTGTTTCCCATCCCCAGATCTTATATTCACACCTATTTAGTCAAGAGAACTACATAAAAAAGCAATTTAAAAATAACAAAGAGAGTTCTAATTACCTTCATCAAATAGAAAACCATTATATATTTTTAAAAAATCGTGTTCAAAACAGTCCATTGGTCAAGCTATAAATTGATATAATTGATTAAAATTTTTCCTCACATTATCACATTTGTGGTGACCGAAATCGAATCGTTTTTGAGATATGCCATAAAATATTAAGCTGAAAAAAGTAGTTATGATATTATGATAAAACTTTATCAATAGAAAAAATCAATACATTTTTTAAAAAAATCAAGGATCAGGTTTAAAAAACAGAAAACAATTTTTGATCATAGATACTACCAACTACCCCATTCTCTACCTGCTTTTGCGCGGACTGAACAGGTTTTTCTTTCAATTCAATACTTGTTCATAAAAATCATATTTTCATGACTAAATCATATTACTAAAATGAATTTTGGTTTTCATAAAAACAATGACATATAATTTTTTTCTATTCTAATTTGTGTATGTATTGTACAAAGCTAATTATCATCTCATTAATACCTTTCTTGATTGAAAACATATTTTCATTATGTTAAACAAAAAAAGATAGATCCAAACCCAACGAAACAATTCTACAAAAAGTACTAAAACATACGACCAACACAAAATGTTGAACACGATTGACGATGGATGAGGATTACCTGTTGCTGGTTTGAAATCCTTCAAGAACTTTCTCATATCCTATTAAACTTTTCCTAGAAGATACGAAACTAAAATATTTATATCATTTTTTTTCTCAACAAACCATAAATACATTGTTACATTTGTAGAAAAAAATATTATTCAATTAATCTATTATGTGCTTGTTAGTGTGGTCCTGCAGACCAAAGTAATTACTTTGATTATTATTCAAACTTTGGCTGAGTTGAAAAATTAGTGTTACGAGTGGAACTTGAACCCACAACCTACGTATATATACCCCTATTATTCAATAATATTCTCGCAAAACTCAATCTACTTTTTTAATTGGATTTTATATGTTTTAAGATTTAATTTTTATTTATTGAAATTTCTCTTGGTGTAAGCACAAATTATATCTTCATTACGGTTCATAAATAACTGCCTTACAAAAAATCGAGAGTGATGAGACTGTTTAGCCATTGAAGAGGATCGCACGCGTCTAACCAATGACCTGGATATGTACGGTCCAGATATGGCCTCCAACCCAGCAATTGAGTGAAAGGTGTCCGTCTTTCTAGGAAAGAGAAGAACATTTTCCATTTATGAGAATAGAACTTTTGGTGGTACCTTATAGGCTCAATGTATTTGAATTTTCATTTCAAAAAGGGTTTGCGATCTCAAAATCCAGCGTTCTCAGGACATTTAACATGAAAAATATTTTCGCCAATGCTTTCTTCCTTATTGATATAATTATTGCTAAAATGCATTGTTTTTATTAAATATTAATTTTTTATAAATGTGCATTAATATTTTTATTGAATTATTATTTAAAATTGCTTTTTATAATATATCACATATTCATTATTTGTTTTATTTGGTACATTTGACTAGTAGACCGGTGAGAGAATAAAACACAGTGGTGGGCTTCTGCAGCTCCTTTAGGTCTTGATTTTTTGAAAATAGAAATTTTGTATTTGCCTCTACACGTACGTTACTTCGAAGTAACGAATTAGCTCAGAAAGTTTTCGGTGATAAATCGCAGAGCGTCACTGTCCCATTTTATTTTCAGCCTTATTCTTGTTTTATATTTCCGTATTTTTATATTATAAAACCTTTTTTTTTTCTTAAATTTTAATTTTTTTTAACGATTTGAGAATAAGTTAAATCATTCTTTAAGTCTATTGTCATCCTAACCTACGGTCTTAATAAATGCAATCTGGACCTCTGAAACTAAAAATACAATAAAAACATGATTAAAAGAAAATGTTAGCGTCAGTCGGATCGGCAGAGAAGGACGAGGTGGTACACCCATGTGCTTTAATCTCAACCCCACGAACTTCTTCATTTGAGCTTTTCTCAAACAAAAATTCTAAAAGGTACAGTTCAACAGCGAATAAGTGTTAAAGACAATTACGGCTGCAGCACAAAAACATAGGGAGAAGTTAAATCTGTCAGTTGCTGTGCTCTTCGGAAACGAGCAAGTTTGTGCAGCAGGAACAGCGGAAGGCAGTTTGAACCAATTTCATACTGAGTACATGATTGTTTTGTTCATTGGACGTTTTTTTAAATGAGAATAAAAAGAAAGGAAAGGAAGCGAATATGATAAATTACTTCCACTCTATTCTCTCCTTCGATACCATGTATTCGCATTTAAAGCTTGGTTTCTCCTCCAAAAGAAACATCAATCTCAGTAATTCATACATCATTAAAAAGGGTATTAAATGAAAAAAATATTGTGTGATTCGGCATTTTCTAAAATTATTTTTAAAAGAGAGGGAAATGTTTTAATTTTTCTGAAAATTCCGGATTTCTGATAAAATTTACATTTCCTTTTTATGAATGAGATATGAGCATGTCGCAAAGAAATAAAAATAATGTAGACCTATAGGAAATTTTTCGCTATTTTCGAAAAAAGAGTCAAAACGTCGAATAAATTAGATAAAAATGAAAAAAACGCGATTAAAAACACATAAAAATCATTTTGAAAATGGAAGAACAATCATAAATCCATATTGAACAGAGATAGCACATCCGCTCTGGCATCATTTTACTCCATTTTCAATTAAGTTTCATCCAAAAAAAATCCACACAGATCCGAATCCACCTTTAGTGGTCTTAGAATAGATCGAAATTTTGACAATAACAATTGAATGGCACTCTCAACACGACATCCAATGATGACAAATTTACACAGAAAACAAACCCTTTCAGCCCTGAAGGTCTCGCAATAAAGATCGCAACGTTAGCATGATAAAGAAACGTTTTTCTAAAACCTACGTTACACCAGACCGCATCTCACGATCTCCAAATAATCACTAAAAATTGATTTTTTTCCAGACCATACCAAGATCGAGCATATTCGTCCATGCTAAGAACACACTCTAATTCACTTGCGATATAAATTTACTACCTACAAAATACCACCGGTCACCATCTGCCGCGTTTTAGATAACCTAGAGACCTGGAGTACATCGAAGAGACATACTCATTTTTGAGCAATATTCTTATATATATTCGATTTAATCAAATATTCTACTTACTAATTCAAAGCAATATTCTACTTAATCAAATCACCAATAGATTTTTAATCGTATATCATTTTCTACAGAATCCTACCAAAGGGAAAACAACATAAACAATTTTATATTTTATTCTACAAATTTGTTAAACACCTCAAAACTTCTACCTTGGTTAAAAATTGTCAACAGACCCATGAATTTGGACGTAATAGGTAAGTGGCAATAATTTAATGAAACAAGTGCGTTATAATCCTTTTCAGGTCATTCCAACCTAACTCTGCTTTGGTATAGGGGAATTCGTATTTAACAAGAGGCCGACCAGCTTGTATATCACGGATTTGGACAAATCCTTTCTTGGTAATTATACTTTTTAAAATATTGGACACGAATCAACCACTTCTATAGACGATTCTAGCAACCACGAATAGACCCTGGTTTCGCACAAAAATTGAAAGTTGACAATTTTCGTGTTTTAATAATTTCTTTCGTCGTTCTACTTAATCAAATCAACTATGAAAATATTTTATTTTATAGCATTTTTATGTAGATTAAAAATAGAAAAAGCCATCACAGTTTATCAATAACCAAAAAACTTTGAAAAACAAACATTTTTAAAGTAAACTAGGCTGTAGAATTTTTTTTCGTGAAACTAATATTAAATTTTATTACGATTAATTAAGGTTTTTAGTTGAGATGAAAAAAAGTTAATGGCACGAACGGGATTCGAACCCACGATCTTCGGCTAGATACGCCGCTGCTCTACCACTTGAGCTATAGAATAACCCATAGAGCAGCGGCGTATCTAGCCGAAGATCGTTGGTTCGAATCCCGCTCGTGCCATTAACTTTTTTTCATCTCAAATAAAAACCTTAATTAATTGTAATGATTTAATTGGTCAAGCGGACCACGAAATTAGTGAAATTAAATTTTATTTTAGCACATATGCATACATACACATACACATACATAAACAAATAATAAACAACACATATAGATAATACTTATAATATATATGTATGTACATATATGTATATATATACACATATATATACATACATATATATTTATGTATATATATATGATGTAATAATATAATAATACAAATAATATAGTAATACCAAATAAAACATATTAAAAACAAAACCAATTAGTTGGTTGATTGTTTTTATGTAATTAGTTCATTAAATTATTAATTTTTGTTAATGTTAATTTTATTTATTTGATTTACAAACGTGAAAGTTTCGCTCATCTGTTAATTTTCTAAGTGGTAACTGTATATTGCGTTTTTAAATGTTTGTTGTCTTTGTTTTAATATCAGTGCGGAGGGAGTTTCACAATTTACAGGAATAGATAAAAATTCATTTTTGTTAAGTGGTAGTCTCATTAAAATCGGAGAGGGCGAGAGAGAGAAATAAAAAGAAACAAAATAAACTTGTTTTATTAATCACCAATACGGCGCTCAAAATGCTAAACCTGCACGACCGAACAGTCATGTAGGAGTAGTCTATTGAAAGCGCCTTTCTAAGGGAAAATTTTGTGGCACTTTGTTATTTTCACCCTTCGAGGTGAGTCAAACCGTTTTGTAATACCTTCTACATAATGTCTATTATAAAGGCACGGGTTATATCTGTATTCGAACACAAATCCGATATAATTATTGAAAATATTAATAAATTTTTTTAATGTTTTAAAATGGTCAACATAATCCAACTATAGTGGTGATTAAGTTTGCTCCTCAAACTAAAAAAAACGATACTTAAAAATGTGTGTGTGAGAGAGAGAGAGAGAGAGAGAGAGAGAGAGAGAGAGAGAGAACTAGAGAGAGTAAGAGCGAGAGAGGGAGAAATAGAAAGAATCAAAATAAACTTGCTTTATAAGCTTGTAAGCTTGCAGAGTCTCAGTTCACTGAAAAGATAAGAAGGGAAACGGAACGTTTTACATTCCCCGACCGAGCCCTTTATCCTTGCGTCCTTTTCTGAATCGTTACAACTGATGAACTATCTTTATTCGCTGTTTTGCATCTCTTTTGTAACTCGTTCCGGAATAAGGCTTCTCGAGGAAGTCGTACGGCTTGGATCAATTGCGGGTGATACTTGCCAAACTTTGATCGGATGTTCTGCCATAACGTGAGTTTAGAACAATAAAGGTTCATCTGACGTGTGAAACCCAAAACGTAGACGATATCTCTCTTCGTCGAAATTCTCGGTACGTTCAAAATCCAATTAGTTTTAAACAAATGAACAAACATGAAAAATTACACCGTCATTTTCATTTTTTCTTGATAGCCACATTTCTTTGGTGTATGCGCCAGATATCTCTGCAGATAATTAGTATAAATACGCCAAAAGTTTTCTGTTTTGCATTTATCTTGCTTCTTTTCTGGATTACAAGCTTTATTCTCCACTCGTCTCAAGAAAATTTTACGAAACAAACGTCATTTTCATTTTTTGTTTAGCGTACTAGCTAATTTCGATATTTACAAGCTTTTTTCATGCCTCAGTTCATTGCATTCTGTTAAAAAATGAATAAATAAATGATTAAATGGTGTTTATTTTCATTTAGATACAACCTTAATTTATATATATATATATATATATATATATATATATTATTACAATGAAATTGAAAACAATCTTTTTAAATTTCGATGCGAAATTTGCATTAGAGTAGCTAGCTTAGAAAATTTGCATATACTGCGAGTCCATCTAACTTAGCAAGTTAGTTTGACTCGTCCAACTTAAACTGGGTCTTGAACCCCAGAAGGCTATGTCTTCCCACCATCTGGAACTATTTTTTAACCAAAATTCTTTCTGTAGATACTACATGCATTAATCTATCCTGCTATGATTAAATAATATATTTAAAATCTAAGGAAAGTGAAATTTTGGGGTGCACAAAAAACTATACTTCTCCACGTTTCTAAGTAAACCATACATTCGGTGCATTTATTGGCAGTATAAATAATTTTTTTGTACTAAACATTGTAAATGTTCTACTTGTTCATAAGCTTTACCACCCCTGTCCCTAGCATATTGCTGCACATTACATCATAAAAAATCTTATATTTAGCTGTTAAACTGTTTTGGCTATTTATGATGAAATCCATCCAAATATTTCCGATTCAGCGATTTCGTGCAAGCAGTTTTTGCTCAAGATGGGATGTGAAGTTTAGTGGGTGTAGTTTTAATACACGTACTATGTAACGCTTTGAACACATCATTCCACCGATTTTCCTAAACATCACGATTTTTGTTTTTCTAGAAGTTCCACTTTTCAGCATATTCACTTTATCTTTTTATCATATTTGTAAAACTCTATTATCATCGGCGTCTGTAAAGTATTTATATTTGTATTGCCAACTTACAACCCACAACTATTTGCTTCCGGAAGGTCGTTCAGAAACAAGGGAAAGAATAGAGGAATTCGGTGTTGCAAAATAAACTTTGGTTTGCTTTAACTATCTTAGTTCACTCATCTAATGATTTCGATCAATATTATCGATGCAACAAATAGGGAATATAAATATTTCTTAGGTGGCGTACAAAATAATTTGATGGTACTAGTTATTGCAATTATCATATCATCTATGGCCCAGAGCCTATTTCTTAAACCTGCCTGTTAATGCTCAACAACCCTAAATGTTGTCTTAATGTTGAAAGTTGTTGTATATCTTACAAATTGAGTTTATAAAGAAAATGTCAGTACTGTTCTTGCATGAAAGCAGTTTCCCCTTCTTGGCAAATGGAAGGCAATAGATTTATGGAAACTATCTTTTAATTTAATTAAGTTTTAATAAATAGCGACGAATTAATTCGGAAGAAGTTTTAAAAAAATCATTTGGTAAACTACCATGTATTTTCTTTGGTCGGCCTCAGCACAAATGACAATTATTCCGAATTAAAAGCAGTGTCAGGTCGGGAATCTACAATTAAGGGTTCTACCCAACTAACAGGCATTGACTCAAATACAAAGTTAAATAGTCTCTTAAAAAATTCAAGCCATGCGGTTGTCTTTCTTTTCTGACTACACACAATTTTTTCTTGTTTAAATTAACTATTGTCCAGAATTCTCTACTATCCTGCACTAGATCTAATTTTCCGCCAACTAACCTGAAAAACTCATTTTTTATGCTTTCATTATGCCATTTTACAGCTTATTGCATATTAAATAACTTTCTTTAACCGTTGTAGAATTTATTTCTCTGTATAATTAAAAAATTCCAAAGATAAAATTTTCGTCTTTATACAGTGTCACAGCAAATTTTTATCAAAGGATATGCTTTGAGATGACCTACTTTAAAATGCACAATCAAATAATTAATCATCTTTAAAGCTGATTTGTTTTGGTACATAAGCAATACGCCAACAGTTTTCATTTATCGAGCTTACTTTCAGTTTTACAAGATGAATTTCCGCCAATAATTTCAAACCGGTATATAGAAAATAGATGGAAAACCGACGAAAACAAATGTTTCAATATCATCTTGCTTATTTTAATATTTACAGGACTTTGATTTTTATCTTCCATCAATTCCTTGGATTTTATTAACAAAAAATATACTGTACATAGGTCTGCAAGAAAACGAATACATTTTAAACTTGTTTATTTGAAACAAAAAAATTAAAATACGAAGTCTTTTAATCACTCGGAATTTGTCTATGTAAAAAACACAGTTTCTATTAAGAAAAAGCGTATCGTTGCGATGACAATTATGAAAAAATATTTAATTTGTTTTTTCTTTTAAGTTAACTAAATCCACAATGCAATGTTACGAATGCGCTGTCTTTTGAACTTCTTATCAAACCAGATAAAACATCTTGATCATGATGTGGTGATTATATCATGGTACAGATTGAAATTGTTTCATTTTTGTTATTTCTAGGCCTTTTTATTGTAAGACTTTTAAAAAATTGAACAAATGTGCACCGATTCGGCATCTTGTGCATTTCTCAAGTACAATTATTTATTTTCTTTATGCTAAAATAATTAATCTTAAACCAAATTTCAAAAATATTTGTCGATATTTATTTATTGTAATTATATTTCACATTATTTTTATTTTTAGGAATGTAGAAAAATACTTTTTACTAATATTTATTTATCGTATTTTAATTGTTACATTTTTAAAGTTTTTTTGTACTTTAGCTATAAAATCATTGTACTTTAGAAAGGCTTAGGATGCCAATGCTTTTACGTCTGAACAATCTATTAAAGTATTTTCCATAAAATTTCCTAGAAATAAAAAAATATTCAAAGGCAATGACACAAATAACAAATAAATACTGAACGTAGTTCAGATGTTTTCTCGTCTAGATTTTATTGAATTATACATTTGTTTTAATTATTGTGAGGGAGGAAAGGTGATGATTTTTTTCCGAAAATCAAATTTTTATTTTCCTGATCAGCTTCCTTATCTTGTAATGAATTATGTATACTAGTTATTAGATCAATAAATTTTATTAATTAAGCATTAATGCATGTGGAAATTTGTAAAAACTAACAGTTAGTGTTAGGGATTATGTGCCAGGGATTACCGATAACGCGATCGCTTGGACCGAGCGGCAGATCTCCAAGGATTGCCGTGCGGTAAACAGCCACGAGTTAGGAACGGATCAAAATTCTCCGGAAAACGTCTCTTCCGGATTTATTTTCTTTTGCGTGGATTTCCGCTTTTCGTATTTTTACAGGGCGCCTTCCTCACCAGACCTCGGCGATCGAACGAGCGCTGTTAGCGTGCGTTAGTAATTTTCCGAAAGGATATAGAGGTGGCTCTCCAATTCTCCGGACGTTTTTTGGAGCGTATATCGGCAGGACTGGAACTCAGGAGTGCTCGGCGACGGTTGCTGCTGGAACTACCCTTCATAAGCAAAATTTTTCTTTCACAGAAAAGACAGCATGCTGAAGAGATTTTTGTTTTGTACTAGTTGTAAGAATTTATTATTACTAATTTAGATTATAAGGTTTTGTTATTTTTTTTAAGTTAGTTCAGATCTGGTTTATGGATTATTATAATAAATATTATAAGTTTCTTTTTTTTAATTGTACTTTGTTTTGAACAGAAATAATAAACCCCCGATTGTAAAGTTAGTTTCGCATATATNATAAATAATAATACAATAAATAATACAAATTACCATTTTAATGAGAGAAACCTGAGTTTGAAAAGGACAAGGTAAGTTTGCTGATCAGCATCCACCGCCTAGTGGTTTTGCCTGGAGTGCGCCCCCTCCACCATAGCGAGTGTCCACCATGGAGTCAGCTAAATTTCTTATACGTACGAAATAGTTTATATTGTTTTCTCATATTTTTAGTTCTCTTTTTATTTATTGAATCTGTTTTTGGTATAAACAAGAAAAATACTTTTAGATGAAAGGGTTCCCCATTACGCACATCCTGGAGAAATTTGGGGGCATAAAATGGAGTGGCGCCGCCCAACTCAGTGATATTTCATTGGTGTTTAATTTTTGTTTCTTTGTTTTGTTTTGTAAATACGCCTTTCATTACCACCATCCATTTCCGACGAACTGCCGGAATAATTTTGCTCTGACCCGAAATAATTTTGGTTGTAACAATATTTCTTCAATAAAATGTTTTTAAAAGTAAAACTTTTTAGATGTTATAGTTTCAAAAAGCTTCATCTTATCTTTGCTGTTTTGAACTGTTCGGAGAAATAATCTAAACTCGTCTGTCAGAGCAAAACAGTGAGCCAGACAATCACAATGAGCGGAAATAAGAAACCAAAGGTTTACCTTTCGCAGACCCCGACAGAATATAGTTTTACGATGCCAGTATTGACTACACTGAAAAGAAAATGTTATATTATATAGAAAAATTTCTCACCTCCTCTAGGTACGTAAATATTCAAGTAGAGGCAGTCTTCGCTTTGGTTGACGAGAAGCGGGAGGAGTTTTTCGAGGTAGGTGAGTCTGCCCCTGGGAAGTTCGAGAAGGGCCTCGGTCCGGTTGCCGATGTACGGTTCCCTCTGAGGGCAGACGGGCGAAAAGGAGTCGGCTAGTCGAGGACTTCGCCACATGGAAGGCGTGACAGGCGGCATGTATCTCAGTGAGCCGAGGGGCGGGGTCGCATAAGGTACACCGAGGAACACCTCGACCGGAGGGTGTTGAATGAGGAGCCCCCTCAAGGGGCCGTACTTGGTCCGGACGACACGGGTGCTGTACTTGTGGCCGGGTACACCCGCTAAGCAGAGCAGCAGAGTCGGGATGAGCGCCCAGCTAGGCGGCATCGCGAGTCGCACCCACTTTTCTCCTTACCTTCCTCATCGCCCCATCTCCTCAACTCACACCCGCATCGTCCTCTAAAAAAAACACCAACAATTAATACTTTTAATACAAATCTAGTATAATCTATTTAATCTGATATTCTGATAAAAATACAAGCTGAAATGTTAGCCACAATGGCAATTTTCAAAGTACCCAAAATATAGATCAGTTCTTATGTTTTGTTTTTTTTTATTAATTGAAATACATTAGAACTACCTCCAAGTAGGTAAAATGTACAATGATCAAGGTAATATATACAAAATTAAAACCAAGAGTGGAGAAAACACCCATTTCCAATGTTACTAAAGTATTGTCGTTTTAATTATTCAGAAATCGTGAGATGCGGTCTGGTGTGATGTAGGTTAAAAGATTATCTTCAGGGCTCAAAGTGTTTGTCTTCTGTGTAATTGTGCTTGGGTGTCGTGTTGAGAGTATATATTGTCTGTTTAATTGATACTTTTGTCATTATCACTTTCACTATCATCACCACATCAGGTTCGATACATAAAATAGAGCAACAAGTTTGAATACGGTTTATGTTGGAATATTTTGCTGAACCCCACACCTCCATTCCGTAAGTTCACACCGGCTTAACTATGGTGTTGTAAAGCAGCCTTTTATTTTTAAGAAGTAAATTAGAACGTATAGTTCTATATCTTGTCATAACTTTGTCGTTCGTCATTTCATTCGTGTCTAAGGATTCCAGGTCAGGCGTTTGTCGATTTACAGTCCGAGGTACCGCACCCTGTCCGCAGTTGGAAGGGGAATATTATTTAAGAAAACAGGAAAGTGAAGGTAATGTGAGTAAATTTGTCTGTGTTAAATTTCATCCTTTTCGTTTTACACCAAGACTAGAAGTATGAGGTTTATTGGAAGTTTCGAGTGGAAATGACCAGGTCGGAGATGCTAAAGAGAATTGCTGTATCGTCTGCAAATGTAAATGAGATGGCATGTCAGCTGCGAACACCTGGTATAGTGTAATGGAAACGCTACTCTGAGGAACACCAGCATGGATGGGTAAATATTCAGAGAGGGAATGGCCTTCGATGACTTGAAGTTATGAAATTTTAAAATTTCTTTACATTGCATCTAAATCACCTAAACACCCTAGAATGCTGGCTCCGTCGGTGGAGAATCAAGATCAACGAAACCAAATCAACGAACATAATATTTACTCTAAACAAGAAAACACTCCCACTAGTATACCTCAACAACGTCCCCATCCCAATTGCGAACCATGTATGATACCTCGGACTCTTCCTGGACAAACGACTAACGTGGAACCCCCATACACGACTTAAACGCACAGACTGTAATATACGATTTTTCATGCTTAAACGACTACTCGACAGACGATCAAAACTCTCACTATTAAACAAAAGAAAACTTTACATTGCCCTCCTGGCCCCCATTTGGACATACGGTCTTGAACTTTACGGTACTGCTACGTGTTCCAACCTCAATCGAATCCAATCCCTTCAATCTAAAATCCTCAGAACAATAGTACAAGCCCCTTTCTATGTATCCAATCACACCATCCATACCGACCTAAATGTCCCTTTTGTTACCGAGCTAGCCCAATCCCGCTACAAAACGTACCATTCCAAACTACTCCATCATCCGAACCCTTTCGTCCAAAACCTGTCATCCACCACATTACCTAATAATCCCAACAGAAGACTGAAGCGTCGGTGGCCCCGCGACAACCTTAACAATTGACATCGGTCTCCTACGATGGAGTACATCTCGCTCATCGTATTGATTAACTAACGGCTACCATCACTGGATGGTAATTGTTCAAGCTTTCACGCTACCGTTAATAATTTTATATGTAAATACTATCCGTTTTACTTGTTGCGTCGAAGAATGCAGTTGTAAAAAACAAAAAAAAAGTTAAAAAAAAAAAAAAAAAAAAACATTGCATCTAGGGTAAACAGACCAGCTGACCTTTTATTGATAATTTCAGTTTCACCGTGCCGTTGAAAAGATTTATGTCTTCGCGAAGGAATTAGCTGTTCTTTTTAACGAACATCATTGCTGGTTGTCTTTCATTATAAAACTATAATATATATTGCTGATAATACGACAATAAACAAGGATGCATCCACTCGCGTGCATTGTGGACCATAGGAATGATATTCTACTTTCTCTGCGGACCATTAGTTCTTAAATAAATCGTCGTTAACGTTCCATACATTCTCTCCACGCCTTATACTACATTGTGTTTTATTTTGCACTCAAACTGGATATGGATTTGAATTGCTGACTCTTTACGAACTCTGCCACTTATGAGTGTAAATTTTTCCCCAATCTACACACAAAAAATAAGCTAAATATTACGTTAGTAGTGTTGTGAAGCTTAAATTTAAAAAACGTATATAAACATATATATGATAAAAGAAAAAAAAGCATTTTAATAAGTGGCTGGTCGAAATGTTCTTTTTGTTCTAAATAAGAATAAAATAAAAGAGGATGAGACGAAACGATAAAAGAGGATTTTCGAATGAGGTTATAAAGAGAGAGCGGGACATAAACTCAAGTTAACCTTATTCTACTCAGCCCAACGCTTCGGCTATTGCCTACTAACATAGGTGATCGTAAATACCCTCAAATTAAATGCTGAATGTATTGTTCAAAGACAGCTCAATTACACGAAACGACACGCACTTCGACCATTTAATTTATGAAAACAGTCGACGAAAGGAAGGTGTTTACTTGGTAAATGATTGCCCTTGATTATTTTTCACGGATTTCCAACTTTATGACTGGTATAAAACCACTTAAAATTATTAAACTTAAACATACTGTAACTTTAAATCAATATAAAGTTTAAAATATGCAATAATATAGTGAATAATTTTTGGATGAATTTGAAACCAAACAAAACAAATTCTCATATTAAAATGGGATTATATTAATAGACTATCCTCCAACTAAAACCGAAATGGACATATTAACAGCCTAATGAAGGCCAATAATCATGGCCCCAAGAGACAACATGAACAGAATATTTGAGTTTAAGCAAAATTTCCAAAAAAAAAAAATTGTGGTGTTTAGTGACCTTTAGCCAATGATTATTTGGAGATAGTGAGATGAGGTGTGGTGTGAACGTAGGTTAAAAAAAAATTTTCTTTATCGTGCCAACGTTTCGATCTTTATTGAGATCATCTTCAGGGCTCAAAGTGTTTGTTTTCCATAAAGATGTGTCATTCTTGTCTATCGTGTTGAGAGTGCCCAGGCAAACTTTGAGCCCTGAAGATGATGTCAATAAAGATCGAAACGTTCGCCCGACAAAGAAACTGTTTTTTCTAAAACCTACGTCACACCAGACCGCATCTCACTATCTCCAAATAAACTTTGAGTGAGTACAAATATTTTGATTGAATCTAAAATTTATTGCATTGTATAAATTCATTTTTTCTTCTTTTTTTTTGTCACATCCTATAAGTATTTTTAAAATGTAAACAATGTTTATAAATCCCAGGCACTGAAGATGATCTCAATAAAGGTCGAAACGTTGGCACGATAGAGAAAATGTTTTTCCAAAACCTACGTCACTCCTGACCGCATCGCACGATTTCCAAATAATTTTCTAACAAATTTAAGTTATAAAAAAATGGGAAAAAGCCAAAAACCCTTTACCAATACCGGCACAAACTGCTGGCAAAGTGACGGATCTAGAACGCAGGAAGGTAGTGGGCTGAGGTATTCGGTCCTTACACACCAGTACCTTCCAGGCTACTATCATGAATTCAATTGAGAGATGTACTCAGTTCAAATAAACAAAGGACACAAAACAAGAAAATAGCTCTCATATCAGATAGCCAAGGGACCATCAAAGCACTAAATTCAAACATTAGCTCAAAGAGGGGCTGAATCCCAAAACTAAATTAAATATATTAGGTGTGCAAAACAAAGCCACTCCCTGCTGGCTCCCAGGAAATGTGGAAGTAGAAGGGCAACGAGAGAGCGGGCGCTCTTGCAAGGCAAGGAAAATGCCATACAGCTGATAGGTCGTGGGTACTTCTGGTATTAATATGTATCTTTCATTTCTTTTCATTCATTCTGTTATTTCATTTCAAGTTTTTTCTTCAACAAATCAAGCAAGAAAAACTTCCAATCTGGCAGGATTCTTGACCGGACACTGAATACTAAATGTTCATCTGAAAAAGATTAGTATAATCCATGGTGCTGATTATGCAAAGGAGCAGAGGTTACACCAACACTCTTACTAACAAACTGTTAACCAACGCCACTTTTGAAGGCGGAAGGGTTTTGAGATGTACAACGAAGAAATTGAAGAAGTTCAACCAATGAAACTAGACCTACGAATCAAATTACTTGTGAAACAGGACTCACCGGTGTGCTATAACAGAACGGGGAATTCAATAGTTCTCAAAGGGCGCATTATATTGCCCCCAGAACATTACATCTAAATCTAGTCCATAGGTTTGTCCTGAAAAGACCAGAATTTTATTTTATATACATCTATTTATATTATTTATTTCGATTATAACTCTAAAATTTTGAACAGCGTATTATATATTCATATATCACTTAGCACTTAAGACGGTAAAATAATTAATCAAATCTAAATTTTAGTAACGAATAATATCTAAATGTGTGGATTTTTATATTTAGAAATAATTGAAAACCCGAATGCTTTCATTGGCCCCCACCCATGTAATGGATAGACGAAAAAACGTTTTGTATTTGTAACAAACCTGGCCTTTTTAAATGTCAGCTTTCCAAGGAAAATCCAATCGAAGAACAAGTGTTATTAGATTGTATAACAGTGTTGTGTTCTGTTTGCATAGAAACGGCAATCTGGGTTAGGTATAGGCCGAGTTTTTGTCCGAGTGTTTTTCGACAAACGGACCAGGCTGGCCGGTACGGACGGTATAGACGGTTTTTACGTAGTAAAGCCCTTTTGACCCTTTTTGCGCAAGCACTAAAGCGTCTAATTCATTTTTATCTTGTTATACTCCCAGAGGGGCACTTAAGGGCCGGATGTCTGCAGGGTTTTACTACGGTTAACGGTTAAGAGGACCGGCCAGGCCGGATGACCTTCTGAAAACGTTGGACGATGATTAAACAGTATGATAAAAGTATCATCTGCTCTTGTAGGAAATGAGAAACAGCTATTTCTCAGTGTTTATCGTCCATTTACTTTATTTCACATTTCATTTTAGACTTTTGGAATCAATTTTCCATCTTAGGCCAAAAATATAAAACCAATAAACTGAATTATATTCAAACTACACACTACATACAATATTAATAATAATCATTATCAATATATGCTTAAAGGGTGTCCTTTTTAGATGGCCTGGCTGAATTTATGTTGAACAGATTACGTTATCGGAAAACCGAAATATATATATTTAATATATTTAGTTTAGATTTAAATGTTTACCACTTTTATAAAGATATTGATTTTTACAACTTTAAATTTGAATTGACAATGTATACTTTTTACTCATTTTTTAAAATGGTTTTATCGTGAAAATTATGGCGCAATCAGATTTTAAATTTGTCAAAGAATAGCAAAGGTACAGCACAGAATGTGGAAACGAATATCTTAATATCGTTATTCAATATTTTTATATTCTGTTTGGTGCTAGTCGGTTTTTCGATGTTTAAGAAACTCGCGAATAAGTATTTTTCAGAATTTCGTTTTTAATTTTTTCTGAGCTTTGTTGATGGTTGTTTTGAAATTTTTTATACATCTGGTCTTATTGTATTTAGACAGTACGAAAAGAAAGTTGAGCTAAATTCGGACTTTTGTTTAGCTCAATGAACTATAAATATTCTTCAGTAAATTTTTTTCCGTGAAATAAAATGAGCCAAAGGGTTCATTTTTTTAACAAGATCGGTTGATACGCATGATACTTTCATCGAAAGTGGCGGAATTGCTCGTCGTCCACTCAAGTTGTGCTCCGAGAAAATTCCCAAACACTTCTGTTCAACCACAAATCGCTAATTCGTGTTGCACACAATATGGGGACATGTGGATTGGCTCGGGGTCCACCAAAAAGCCGACAACCACTTTGATGAGGAAACAAACATTCTGTTGAATGTTCTCAAAATTTCATACTCTTTCCTTCGAAAGTTTAGATGTATTTTAGGTTTTTCAACAAGTCCTCAGAAGCAGAATGAAATATTTTCCCATACATGGTGTAGACTGGTGAATTCAAGTTTGTATTGGTGGAATTTTCGAAAGTGTTAAACTAACTATCCATGTAATCACAAAGATGTTCACATTTTGTATTATAATTTTATTATTCTCTGACCAATTTAAAATCTGATTGCGTCAACGTTTTCCGTGTAAAACTCATTTCAGTGGTAAAAGTATCGACCACTTTTTCAATCACACACACTCTGGATCAAGACATAGTCTTGAAAAAAAAAAGCAAATTCAGTTGTTACTGCCAACTTTTCAACCTATTTTAAAGCCATCATCAGTGCAAAATAATCTTAACTATGTCTGTAGATGAGAATTTTTACATTTTTTATAGGCGATTTCGAATTTCCTTGAATGCCGACTTAATGACAGCCTTTGAAGAATAAAGAAATAAATAAAATAAATTTAAAAAATAAAGAAAAAGAATAATAAAATATAAAATAGGTATTTTTCTGTTTTTCTATAATGTTACCTGGTCAAGAAAGATTCAGCCAGGCCATTAAAACTGACACCCTGATACACGATATATGATCTTAATTAAATTCAAGTAATTAAGGTTTTTAGTTGAGATAAAAAAGTCAGTGTCACGAGCGGGATTCGAACCCACGACCTTCGGCTTAATACGCCGCTACTCTACCACTTGAGCTATCGTGACTTCGATCCGCTAGGGCACTAACTTCCCATCTCAACCCCATCTTTTGAATTTTCCCTCCTTTTTGCCATTTTTCGTGGGTTCAAATCCCGCTCGTGACTCTTGACTTTTTTATCTCAACTAAAAGCCTTAATTAATTGAATGATATTAATTGGTCAAGCGGACCACGAAAATTAGTGAATTTAATGGATCTTAATGAAAATTTGCTGATGTTTATATTTTTTGGGAAGATTGTCATTCAGAATTGATTTTGCTGAATGTTTTAAATCTAAAAAATGTAAATTGGCCCGAAAATAAGGTTGAAAATAAAATAAATTGACTATGACGACTAACAAATAGCTATTTTTTGTATTAGATCTGAAGATTTCGCCACCAGACCAAAAATATTAATAAATTTAAAAAATGAAAAGATATATCATTTTGAAATAAATTGCTATATCAGTGTATCAAAAATACTGGCGTTTTAGATATCCTTTACCATAAGCCAAGTCTAAAATCATTAAACGTAAAAACCAAAATACACTGTATTTGTCAGGTGACTTTATATCATGAATGCACCCCAGATACGAAAAAAGCGCGAACACTCCTTATTTCAATTATTTTATTATTATATTAATTATAACAGGCTTATTTTAATGTAAACCAAATTACCCGAAATCAGAAATTCATGAGTTTCAATAAAAATCTTTATTTATGATGGTTTGAAAGAAAATTCAACAAAACTCCGGAAAATAATTTAGTCAAGTAAAAATTTATTCTATATCTGATTTCGTTTAATTTGGCTTATAATAAAATAAGTCTGCTTTAATTAATATATTGAAAAAATGCATACAGTTTGAAATATACAACAAACTACAAGTGTCGGAATATTTTCTCTTTGAATTATACTGAAAATGATGAAGATTTGAAATATTTCACAAATATATTATAATACAAAGCTGGTAGATTATAGAATTAATTCATTGTTTACTATTTCCCGTTTTAGGCTATGTTTGCTCACATTTTGACGTACCATTGATGTTCTCTGAGGCAAAATGTAATTAAGCACCCCCACGAGAACTGGCTCGACCTATCTTGTTTCACAATTAATATATACATGATAAACGAGAGATATGTTTTAATTTACCGTAGGAATAGAATAGTTCGTAATTTCCAAGGGAATTACTTATATAATTATGTAACTTATTATATAATTAATAATCTTATATATACTTATATAATTACAGTAATTTCCTTGTACGCTAAACGTCATGTTAAAAAGCATTTTAGCTAAAGGCTAAAGAAGAATTTTTGCCGAAAATAGGAGAAAGAGACTTCTTTTTCGTTAACACATTAGAGAACGCGTTCAACCCTTTTTCAGTCTACTTTTCTCTACTTTTCCCGTAATATGTTTTATTACGCTGTGTCTTGCGCTCTTACATAATTTTTCTCTACTACGAACCTTTTCCTCCTCTTTTATTTTAACTAATCCAAAAATCTACATACTCTGATCTCATGTTATTTGTAAAATACATAATAAACATACAAATCTTAGGTTATTATTTTGATAAAGAATAGATTGATTTGATCTCGTTCACTATTTAATTTAATTCGTAATTTCATAGATTTCAATTGTAGTGAATGTTTGTTCACAATTGAGGACCTTGTATATTATGTGTGGTGATTAGTGCCCGTTAGTCGATGATTATTCAGAAATCGTGAGATGCGTTCTGGTGTGTTGTAGGTTTCAGAAAAACAATTTCTTTATCGTGCCAACGTTTCGATCTTTATTGAGATCATCTTCAGGGCCTGGGATTTACAAACATTGTTTAAATTTAACAAATACATGTAGCATGTGGAAAAAATCGAATATAAACATAAAACAGCAATATCACTGGCACTCTCAACACGACACGCAAGAATGGCACAATTACACAGAAAACAAACACTTTGAGTTAGTAGAAATACTTTGATTTAATAAAAAAAATATATTTTGCATTGTATAAATTCACTTTTTTCCACATCCTACATGTATTTGTTAAATTTAAACAATGTTTGTAAATCCCAGGCCCTGAAGATGATCTCAGTAAAGATCGAAACGTTGGCACGATAAAGAAAATGTTTTTCTGTAACCTACATCACACCAGACCGCAGCTCACCATTTCTGAATAATCTTGTATGTTATTACTTATAGCTTCAAAGTTCCGCCAAAGGATATATTCGAACCAGGACGAAAGTTTATTCGAGTATATTGATGTTCCTTTTTCAATTTCGATAGAAGACAAATTATGAAAGATTAGAGGAAAGCTCAAGTTTGACTGACCCTTACAAGCGGTGAAAGATAACATAGATTCTTGGAAGTAAAGTCACAACAAGTTCCTTGAAAATTAAAAGTCCATAATACTGTGATGATGGATCAAAGATTAAATGGGGTATGTGCAGTTAGGTATGTACGATTATGGGCGCCTTACATAGTACAATGGAGAGACGAGTAGCGGGGACGGCAATGGACAGGTAGTGAATAAAAACCTAACTTTCCGAGTCGATTAATTATTTTTAATAATATACTCGAAATCGTACCTTTGAGTTGAAGAGATAAATAATAGACCGTCCAGGTATTAGAAGACAAAGCTGAGGGGTTTGTCATTTGCCAAACGATGATCCTTGAAGACCTATGGACGCTTCTCGAGGATTAAGTCCTTATGAAGGTGGGGGAGTCACAACAATGTTTTGTTTTAGTCCAGATCGCCACGCAGTCCAACTTCTAAGTCGACATCAATGTAGGAATACAAAAGGAGTGCTATGGCCCACCTTTGTCCTGACCGTCCGTTTCCACCCACAACGTGGGCGATCCTACAAAGGGAAACCGCAAACGAAGAAGACCTTACTCAGGCGGAAGTAATTTATTATATTTATTTACCCCTAACACGCCCCATAATTTCGATTTATTAAATATAGTTTACCGTTACTTATAAACAACCGACTATTTTTATTTTCCGTGTTGTTTTCTTTCCTACATTCATTTAAAGAACATCCCCACAAGGGTAAGGGTAAAAGGCCGAAAAATCGCCAAATAAGATACATGCAATCGTACTCTGCCAGAAGAGTTCATAAAGAAGAATATGAAAGGTGCACAGATTTACAGATTTTCGGACAGTCAGGCTAAAGTTTTAAAATACGGATGTTTTTAACTCCATTCAAGTGTAAGAATGCTAAATTGTCTAATAGCCCTTGGAAAACATAGCCCCGTTATGTTAATGGTTCCGGGACCTGAAGGAAACGAACAGACCAAACAACTTTACAAAGAAGAGAAAAGAGCGCTATCCATAGTGGTAGAGGTAGGTACCGAAAGCCATATCCTGGTGGTAGAAGACAAAGGATAGGGTGAGGAAAAACCGTTTAGGAAGATTTACGCAAAAAAAAACGTATTCAATGAACGCTAACGCGGTCATTACTATTTTACTCGTTTAAAATGAATATTTAAATAAAATTTGTTTTTAAAGCACCAGGTATGAAGCAAGCAAAGATTATTTTTTATGATGTCGTATTCTAACAAATTAGCTAACACCATTAGCACAGGAACCACAATTAGGCGCACCTGTGAGCTATAGTGGGAGCTGGATTAACGCCTTGAGAAAGAAAACTCAAGCACGAGACAACAGAACCATATATGAAGAAAGCTAAAAGATTTATAAATTTTTCAAAATGGAACTATCTCTGCAGTTAATGTGAGAAAAATTATAGGCCTCGGGGCCGGCTGAACTACCTCTTGAAGAAAGTGGGAAAAATAGATCATGCCAACTCTGTCAAAAGAAACTAGAGAAATCTTCTCATATTCTTTGAAAATGTTAAGTACCAGCCCGGTTTTATACCGCAACTACGTTAAGGCAATTCTTACCAGGGAAAGTGCTAAGTTTTGTAGCAAAAAGTGCACTTTCCAAGGTATGGTTTTAACCATAGGAGTTCCACAATATACCTTGTTACGTTCGTAATATAGTATGAATGTATTATTATTATTTAACTGGGGATGCCTCCTAAATTATTATGCCACCTAAGCTAAAATTGGCGGTGGGTCAATTAAAATTAAGACGGCCTAGGATAGGCTTAGGAAGAGTGCAGGAAGAGAGGCGTTAGTCGAAGAGAGGACAGTGTGCGTCGAGACGGATATCCCTACGGCCTGGCCGGATCATAGAAAATCATCAATTCCTTTTTTTTTTTTTTTTCAATGGATACCAGGGACTGGAGGAGTTCTCTCCTGAACACTGCAGCTGAGCTGTACAGCTTATTGTACTTTATCCCTGGCTCCATATTTTTTTTTTTTTTGGGGGGGGGGCTCGCAACACAAATGTGAACTTGAGCCCCCGTTGTACCGGTGTTCTTCCATCGAAGAAACTCATTTTTGAAGTTGGTTGGGACCAAATTCAGGTTCGCTGAGATCCGATCCCGCTCCTTCTATTGATGAGTGCCGTGTCAATTTCTTTCAATTGCGGCCACCGGTCCCCTTAGGCGTCAGAAAAAGTCCAGAGTGGGGATCGAACCCACGACCGCGGGATCTACTAGCCGAGCGTCTGACGCCTTAACCACTCGGCTACCGCCAATCAATTCCTTGCTAACGAAGGCGACCGCGGACCCACTCAACTTCAGAGACGGTGGTCCACATTTTCCTGGAAGCAGGGATTTTCAATCGTTGGGTATGATATGGTATGATGGAAAAGGTTACTAGGAAGCGGGGTTTGTATTCACCAAACAAATCAAATTCAATCGTTGGGACAAAGAAGCATATCTGGACACTGGTTCCCAGGAAAGTTTAGTTTTTAAGAATTGTTTATTTAGATTTTAATATAATTTAGGTTCATTTAGTGTGTAAGTTTGTTAAAATGTTACCCGCAGAGAATTAAGATTGGTCTATGTTTAATATTTTAGTTTCCTTTGTAATAAATGTGTTGTTTTTTTCTTAATGTAAATATTGTGTCCTTTTTTGTCTTAGTTAATTTTACTTTTATTGACTTTTCTTGGATTTATTTTTTTTTTTTCGGTTCGCTGTTTCCGGAGTGAAGCCGGCAAATTCTTGGCGTAAGAACCTATGTAAATTATAGTGTTGATAAGGTAGGAATCCCTACGTGATAATTTTGACCAGGTCGGTAGGTAGTCGTTTCATTAGGCCACGTCGTGACGCTGAACGCCTGGTACAGTGCTGGTGGCCTGCCGCCGACACCTTGTCACCATGCGGATTGCCGAGCATAACCGTCTTTCACCCGACCCCCAAACATCGAAGAGTGCCAGTACCATCATTGATGCATTGCGGATGAACTTAGATAACGTCGATATGAATTTTTTGGGTTTCTCAAGAGCGTCAATTCCATTGTCATGTTGATAGCTGAAGTCGCGGAATTGGAAAAAGTGTATATTGAAATAAAAGGATGTGTCATTTAAACAGTGTTGAACGAATAAATTGCTGGATCGGCATTGCGTCACTCATTATTGGATCCGTCCGAATTACTCATACTCAAGTTAAGAAGTGACTCAGGATGAATTTACCGACTCCAGACCAACACCCAGCGTTCACAACCAAATAAATTCAGTTATTATTATATTAGTTAACACAATTAAGAGATTTCTAAGAACACCATGTCGGTAGTAATTAATACGGTACAGAGAGTAGAAAATCAATTTGTCCTAACATGTTCTTTCCCTTTGAATATAAACAAACTTTGTTTAAATATACCTCAACATACATTTATTTAATTTGGCCGCCGAAACGATTTATCGTCGTTGTTTAGCCGTTTAATTAAACGACTTGCCTATCTGTCGCAGAACGCTGACTTTGAGCTTTTGTCGGCAATAATTTTAAAAAGTGTTGGACCCAGATAGGCGAGTTTGGTAACTAAATGGTGTCGTAAATCCCCATAGAGAGGAACGTATTTAGAGGGAGCGAGAGACCGTAAATCCTGGCAGATAACAGGATGCGCCTACCGGTAAGAGAACAGGTATCCTTTTCCTGCACGCCTAATTGGTTTATGATGCCCGAACTTGGGCAGCGATTTTTGCTGGCAACAAATTGCTTTTAACTGCCCGCCCTTCCCGCAGCCCTCGAAATAATTTGTTTGCTTATTGAATCATCCCACTTAAATGCGGCCGCAAAACGGCCAGCTGACATGGCGGTTTAGCAAATTACAACGCCTACTCCGTGAATTAAATTTGGTTTTTTCCACCCTCTGAGAGATTGCCGGATTGGCAGCTTTTACCTCGCCATTCTAAATCACGGATGACCAAGGGGTTAGCTCTGCGTATTGACGTTTAAAATGTTTAAAGATTGAGATATATAAATATATTTCCATTTTGGTTTCACAATCGTTCTTGTTTTGATCTATCGCGTTTCCGTTTCCACTATCTTCAGTGGTGGGTATATGTCATAGGCAAAACCAGTTTTGCCTAAGGCCTAATATCTTACAATACAAGAAGGAGAGATTTTTTGCAGTTACCCAGGAATCAGAGTTGTCGGAAATGAAAGAAGTCCTCGCAGGTATGCCAATAACTCTCGCTTCACTGTTGTACACAATTTTTATTTCTGACATGCCCACAAATGAGAATGCACATACCGCAGCATATGCATATGACACCACCATATTAACAAATCACCCCTTCTACACAAGCTTTCCTTATGTTATATAACCCCATTTCGACAATTGAAAAGTGGATAATTTTTCAAAAAAAAGTTTAACCCCTTAAAGTCACAACACATCAACTCTCGGCCGTTAGTCATATCCTAGAACACATACATGTAGTCCTTTTTAGATAGCTCGGCTGAATTTCTCTTGGACCCATGACGCTATGACAACAAAAAATTCGTGTTTAATAATTTTTAGTCTAGTTTCAAATTTTTACCTTTTTTGTAGAAAAATTATACAGGATACCTCAGGCCCAGTCCAACTTCAAAATTTCAAATCCGACCATACACACCCGGATAGAATACACTACAGGATTTTATATGCTGAAGACAATGGAGCAATCGGATTTTAAATTGGTCAAAAAATGACAAAGTTATGGCAAAAAAATTTAAAAAACGCATTTCGTTTGTCTCGTTATTAATTCCAATAATTTGCTTCGTCACTAAAGTAATCATCAATTGTCACATTTGATTTGCGATTTATTAATCACATTTCATGTTTGAACAGCCTGCCTTGCGCAAAGATGCAAAGATTATTATTATTATATAATTATTAAATACATATTCAGTTGTAGATGAAAACAAATGAAGTAAAAAAATAAATAAGTAGAAAATAATACCAAAAAAGACAACAAAAACGTAATTTAGTTATTCAAGTTTAACTATTTTATAATTTAAGTATTACACTAACAATAAGTTGCAAAGCTGTAAAATAAAGGTCATCGAAATACTATTACCATAGCAGTTTATAAATTGTGTTTGCTGTAATCTCTTCTTTCAGATTTTTTTTTAAATTATTACGTTCATTTGTTTTTTACAACTACAAATATTGAATTAAGTAAATGTTTTTGATTTATGCTGAATGTGTCGTCAAGAAGAAGTTGCCTAGTGACAAAACTGCTTCACACCGAAACCTCGTCGTTAAACACTCACTGAAATGATCTCAGGGGCCACTTTTGCTTAATCGTTTGAGATGATTTCCTGGTACAGTTGGAGTGATAATGATCGTACAGTAGATATTGTGGCATAGTGACCGATGAAATTTTTCATATCGGGGTTTTGATGAATTCATGAACAAATGGAATGTGAAGGTCGTTATCGATAGTAGGATTTGCAACATAAAAAGATTTGAATTTATAGTTTGATGGAGACTTGTCAACTGAATAGATTAGATACTATGGGATTGGATTCTTTGGTTGAGCTCCACATCACAAACATATTCCAGAGGGAGGTCATTATGTCGTAGAAATTATAAGTTTGTATTCAATGTCTAATTTTGATAGTCAAGTAGTCTTATCAGTGCATAATTTATAACGTCTGTTTTTAATCTGTTGTAGAGATACAAAGTAAATCATTTATCCATGTAATCACCATCATAAGGCACGAGGTCAGCGGTAGGCAATGGAGTTCCATTTATACACACTGGAGGACTGATACTTTTACGGAAGATAAAATTTATCTGTATGCTTTTAGTTAGATTTTGTTTTCATTCTCTATTTTGAGAATCATGCTTTTAATTCATTTAGATGTTGTTGTAAGTGTTGAGTGTTGATGGTTTATGAAGGGGTCCGAAATTCGTGTTTGAATCGCTGTGTCAACAGCGAATATGTGATGAAATGTTAACAGGAAATGGGAGGAAAACCCGCCCTAAACCGTACAATAGGAGAAAATTCACAATTCACTCCGTCAGATATGATCCCTGTATGAGATAGATTTGATTTTATTTAAAAAACAAATTCACTAGTTTTCGTGGTCCGCTTGAACAATTAATATTTTTCAATTAATTAAGGTTTTTAGTTGGGATAAAAAGTCACTGTCACGATCGGGATTCGAACCCACGCCCTTCGGCTAGAAACGCCGCTACTCTACCCCACCTTTTGAATTTTCCGTCCTTTTTGCCATTTTTCAAATGTCGTGTAATCGGATTGGATTCTCGGCGACAAATGAAATGGCCACGGAGAGCTTTAGTGAAGTATACTTCATTTTAATTCATTAAATTCACTAATTTCTTGGTCCGCTTGACCAATTAATATATTACAATTAATTAAGGTTTTTAGTTCAGATAAAAAAGTCAATGGCACGAGCGGGATTCGAACCCACGATCTTCGGCTTGATAGTCCGCTGCTCTACCCCACGTTTTGAATTTTCCGTCCTTTTTGCCATTTTTCAAATGTGGTGTAATCGGATTTGATTCTCGGCGACAAATAAAATGGTCATGAAGAGCTTTAGTGAATTATACTTCATTTTGCTTGATACATTTTATTTGGTTTCGTGTTCCGCTTGACCAATTAATATTTTTCAATTAATTAAGGTTTTTAGTTGAGATCAAACGGTGTATCTAGCCGAAGGTCGTGGGTTCGAATCCCGCTCGTAACATTGACTTTTTTATCTCAACTAAAAACCTTAATTAATTGAAAAATTAAAAACAAAGTTCATATCCTCGCAAAAATGATATTTTCAATGGTAAACTCTTTTTCAGTTAAATCAGTCAAATAACACGCGAAATAATATCAAGTGTGTCAAAAAATTCGATCAATTACATCATCAAAGAATTGAATATTAACGGTTGCTCTGACCAATGAATCAGCTGTCGTGTCGTGTATCGAATTTTCTGTTTAACCTGCCGTTTATTCAGCCTTGATCCTGAATTAGTCCGGCTGTTTGATCTCCCATAGACGTACATTGATTATTAATTGAAACCTAATCCGTTTAGCGTTTCGAACAACATACGAGGAAACGTAAGGCCGAACATCAAACAAATTGTAAACATAAGATAATAATTATTGCGTCTTGTTTATTCGTAAAAAGTAAGAGAACGATAGAAAAAATCGAGGTTATTTAAAAAGAAGTAGAAAGTTTTCTTTTTTATAACTGAACGATTGGGCCGCGAAATACTGCCAGCGTAAGCTGACTGGTCACAACAGGCTTTCGCTCCATCGCACAGTTGAAAGAAAGGCCCAAAACTTCTGACATGGACCAAAAATTAATTTTTTTCTATTCCAAACCCCTACCTATTTGCACCCTCACAATCTCTTAGGTATAAGAAAATGCAGCAATTTTCCTGAATACAAAATAGCATCGTTGTGTATATAAAAAAAGTACTAGAAATCGACAAGTGAGGGTTAAACATTGGTGAAATTATATTTCTTTCATTACCTTTTTCTTGGTTTTCTAATGATGTTAGCTGTTTTTTTCATACTAAAGAGGTATATTGAAACTGAATAAAAAACTTAGGCCTAATAAAATACTGGGTGTATTAAATTGACACTTGATGACCCTTGATAGTTTAGTAAGTAACTTTGAGCATGTTTGGGTGTATTTAAAAAAAAGCTCCAAATTGCTCCAAAAAACTGATTTCACAAGCTTCTAACTTAAGTATTTGATGAAAGAAATACGAAGGAATTATATCCCCGCTCGTCCCATTTTGTCCATATTGGAACAAGCGGCTTCTGCGGTCAAGGTCTATTAATAC
This sequence comes from Cimex lectularius, assembly GCF_000648675.2. NCBI lineage: Eukaryota > Metazoa > Arthropoda > Insecta > Hemiptera > Cimicidae > Cimex > Cimex lectularius. The sequence continues at coordinate 240,729 of NW_019392729.1, read as the reverse complement.
CAACCGTTGTTTCTTTTCAGTTTTTATATTGTGGGTAAAGTAACATAGCATTATTGTCATTCTCGTTGCATTCTCGGTACTAACGTTTTGTGACAATGTTTGAGACTAACGGTGATTTGTTTAATTTTTTCCAAAATCCTACTGATCCAAAAAATTATCTACTTCTTAAGGAAGAAATTTTAGGAATATTTCAAATGTGACGTTTTTTCCAAATAATATTATTTTATTTGAAGAAAAACTAAAAGTTGAACGTTGAAGATCATTCGCCCAAAGATGAAGATGACACTTTTATGGATTGTACTAAAGCACCTGAATCGCTATCGCTAGGAGAGACCACCACTGATAATACAATGGAGTTAAATTAATTCAACACCATTGTAATTTTCTTTTGTATATTATTTGGTTTATTTTGTATATTCTTTGATTATTTTGATTTTTTTATTCGATCAATTTATTACCATTCAATTTTTTGTAAAAAATAAAATTTTAAATCATTGTTCTTATTTGCCTAGTTGTTTTCGTACCGCTCCAATCAGTAAAATGACTTCACTAATCGATTCTACAATAAAAAACAAAGAGAAAACTTTCCACTATGAAATATTTATGGAGGAATGTCAGGGTAAAAATGCCGTGTCAGAAAAATCGCACTATTTGTCCCACTGTGCGTCGTCGATCAGTCAGAGCTCTAATTGACCGGTATGAAAATTGATAGTATTGACTATTTGTTAAATTTGGTGTATTTCTTAGAAAAGTTAATAGTTTAAACAATTAACGTTTGACATTGTCACATCAGGATGATCTTCAAGATTTAAGATGATCTCTTCTTATGATGATAAAGAAATTGTTTTTCTGAAACCTACATCACACCAGACCGCATCTCACGATTTCTGAATAATCATCGACTAACGGTCACTAATCAACACACATTCATACAGAATATTTTTGTATATTTAATGAATATCGCTTATTTGAAGGATTTTTACGTAAAATCGCATTCATCGCGCAAAATATTTCAAATATTATATTGGTTTTCGAGGGTTAAAAAAATCTGTAAATTAACAAGTTGACGAAAATTTGGTTTAATTCGAAGAAGACTGAAACAGGCCGCAACGACGGTAAGAGAAGATTCTAGTAATACCGACAAAAAAATATAAAACATTCAATATTTTAGATAATCTCATTTCAATAATCAATTTAATCACAAATTTTAAGTGACCGTAGGCACAATTTCACGGAAGGAAATTTAGAGAAATACTTTAGTTGCTTAACAGTAATTATATTAATTAGTATAAAATATATAATTTAATTATGTAAGTGAGAAAATATTTTTCCTAAATGTAAATAAATTCTAGGGGCGTCGGTGGCCACAACGGTTTAGGCGTTGACACGGCGCTCATCACTGTAAGGTAAAGTTCCCGGGTTCGAATCCGACATATTTACAAATGGGTTTTTTTTCAAAAATACCGGCACCCCGTGAGTTCAAATTGGGGGGGGAAACAACTCTAAATAAATAAAATAAATATTTGTGAATATGAATTATTTTAGTTTTAAAGAGTTTTAATATCTAGTTCATTCAATTATCTATATTTCTGTTTAAACTTACTATGATAGTAAAAAATACGGTTCACTGCATATTTTAACATATTAATACTGCATATTATTGCATATTTCAGGGCTTTCAACTGCACATTTTGGCAATCTTTACGGCATAAAAATCCGGTCTTTGCTCATAACATATTATTTTGACCCATTTGGTGATTGGGATGATTACTAATAGAGTGGGGGTGGTATGAGATTCTAATATACACAAAGTAAACAATCTTTAAAATAATTTAAATTAACCACTTGTGGCAAGATTTTGATTTCCATTTTACTCTGAGGTTGTGGGGGAACATAACTTGCTCCACATTCTGCTCTTAACTAGCATTACTATTATCAAGGATAGGATTACTTATTATTTATTAGTAATATCAAGGATATCATTCTTTAACATGGGAACATTTTTTTTAAATTTTGTTTAAGGAATTTTGTTCACTCGTATGTGCTCCTCACAATGGAATCACAAGAAATCCTTTTCTTCTGTGTGTTCTTCTATTTTTTTTTTTTTTTGCATTTGCTTTGTCTGGTCAAAGTGGACTCAGTTAAAGCGGTAGTTCAATTATGAGAAAATCCTTCGGAATTTCAATACCTTTATTCATGCACTGATTGGTTATCGTCCAAAACAGACCCGGTGGTCCATTCACCCGGGATTGAACCGGGCTCTCGATCTTCACCGTACTGGGACAAATTGACGTGCAGCGTCAAAGGGAGCGACAAATTAGTGTTGCGTAAGTTTCACGGATCAAAGACGGGGAATAATTTTCACCGACGTGCTTTCATTAAGCCTGCTCATTGTTGTTGAACATCTTTCTACGTGCGCTTGACTATTCTGACTCGAGCACATTTAACATTTCGGTCCAATTGAATCCCCCTACAAACATGACAAGCTGCTGATTTTACCTATAAAGAAAAGCTTGGAAAAACGACAATTTTATATAAAAGAGTATATAAAAGCATTCGCATTAAGAATCAGTACGAAATCGGGGCAAACCGCTAAATTGTTCACAATGTAATATTGTACCGGAGAACAATTCATCATACTTTAAAGTGGCCGGCTTGAAAGAAAATCCTGCAACTTGGTAAAGAAAATATAAATAGTGCTGATGAAAATTAATCAATCGGCACTTTTTGTAGTTGGCAAACTTGTAAGAGAAATTCGAAGAAATGTGCCTCACTTTATGTTATTTGCACTTCTTAGAGTGTTTTTCCGGAGAAACGGCCATCAGGCAATAAACATATTTTGATCGGGACGGGATAGAAAAGTGGAGATCTTCCAGGACATTACCTTACTCCCAGCTCTAATTGGAAATAGTTCGAAAACTTTCTGGGACGAGCACTTTCATTAAAGAGGAGCGTGTTATCTTAGGTCCCTTCTCCCTAAGCCCCTACCGAAGATAGAAAGACTTTATTGTTTGTTTGGCATTTATTGTCATATAAATTTTGTTTTGCGGGAATTGCTGACTATTTGGGAACCCCGAAAAATCAACCTCCAAACGCGAGGGTTTCTTTCATGTCTAATGCAACCACACACGAATGTCATGCTCTTACATCCGGCGAAATACACACACACACACACACACACACACACAAACGCATACTGATTGACACGCACTTAATTTATACAGTTTAAAATTAAATCCATCATCTTTCTACGTAACCTACAGGGAATTAGGAGCTACCGTCGTCAAAATAAACATTAAATAATGCTTCGTTTACTTTTGTACTACTTAATACCATTTGCACAAAAGTAGCATTATGCCTTTCCATTCTGCTACACCTAAACATCGCTTTATGTTAATCTTTTTCCTTCGTTGATTTCATTTGATATTATCCTTATTATTAAATTCATTAATTCCGTGGTCCGCTTGACCAGTTAATACATTACAATTAATTAAGTTTTTAGTTGACATAAAAAGTCATTGGCACGAGCGGGATTCGAACCCACGATCTTCGGCTAGATACGCCACAGCTCTACCACTTGAGCTATCGTGACCTCGATCCACTCGGACACTAACTTCCCATCTCAACCCCACCTTTTTGAATTTTCCCTCCTTTTTGCCATTTTTCAAATGTCGTGTATTCGGATTGGATACTCGACGACAAATGAAATGGTCACGGAGAGTATACTTCATTTTAAATCATTAAATTCACTAATTTCGTGGTCCGCTTGACAAGTTAATACATTACAATTAATTAAGGTTTTTAGTTGAGATAAAAAGTCATTGGCACGAGCGGGATTCGAACCCACGATCTTCGGCTAGATACGCCGCTGCTCTACCACTTGAGCTATCGTGACCTCGATCCACTCGGACACCAAGTATACTTCACTAAAGCTCTCCGTGGCCATTTCATTTGTCGCCGAGAATCCAATCCGATTACACGAGATTTGAAAAATGGCAAAAAGGAGGGAAAACTCATAAGGTGGTGTTGAGATAGGAAGTTGATTTCCGAGTGGATCGAGGTCACGATAGCTCAAGTGATAGAGCAGCGGCGTATCTAGCCGAAGGTCGTGGGTTCGAATCCCGCTCGTGCCATTGACTTTTTATCTCAACTAAAAACCTTAATTAATTGTAACTTATTATTAAATTCTTTCGAATGACTATACTCAAACATTTAAATTAGTATGACAGTGATAGAGTCATAATATATTAGAGGAAAGATACAGCCAGCGCGAAGTCGTCCACAGACAGTATAAATCACTAATCATTACGAAGTGTTCTTCCGCGCTTCAGAGAAACAGGGCTTCTCCCAAGATGACCAAGGCAGGGTCGATCTAGGTCTACAGACGAGAGAGACGATAGATTGATCTGTCATCATGCTTTACAAAACCTCAACATTACGGGATATAAAATAAGAAAGCTGAAAGGGCAAGTCCGAAATGTCTCAATTTTTTCCAGGGATGTAAGAAGGCTGAATGAAAATAATGTCAGGCACCTGGCTCGTGGACCTCTTATTACCAGAGCTCAGTAAATGGCCAGGTTTCAATTCGCACGAGCACATGTGCATTAGTCATTCGAATATTGGCGAAGGGTTGTCTTTAGAGCCGAGGTGAGATTTGGCCGCAAATCTTCAGATGTGCGTAATTTCATGTGAAGACGCTCAGCATAATGGTACGTCCCGTGCTTATGGTTTCTCAGGCGGCATTCCATGGTGGGTCATTGATGTGACAGCATTTCCTGGAACGCCCGCACCGAATTGGTTGTTGAACGAGGAAGATCTCAAATTTCTCAGAGATACTTATAACACATAATCGAAGAACATGTATTGCCATTTGGCCCCCCCACCACCAAATCGGTGAGAGATTCTTGCTAATTCGGGATAATGCCAGGCTTCATAGAGCACGTATTGCGGATGACGATCTACATAAGTTGGGTATTAAGATCTTGCTGGAGCCAGCTCGAATCCAGATTTGAACCTAATCGAACAGATTTGGGACCAACATAAGCTACGAGTATGTCAGGCCCTAACACTCCAGAAAAGTTGGAGACGGCTTTTCTTGATAAATGAGAAGAATTACTCAGGGTTTTAAATTTTGGAAATAATTTCTAATGAATACAATGGCGTTTAACGAACGTGATTCGTGCCAGAGTTGGAAAAATTCGGTTAAAAAGGGCAAAAAAGTTTTCTTTAAACTTTTAGTTGTTCTTTACTTAATACATTTTTTTTTCGAATTAGGTAGTAAACATTTTCTTTTTAATGTTATTGTTTTACTACCAAACCTATATTTGGTATGCAAAATATAAACCTAAATATATTAAAATTTAAGGTTTTATTATTTAATTCCAAAAAGGAGGGAAAATTCAAAAGGTGGGTTGAGATGGGAAGTTAGTGCCCGAGTGGATCGAAGACATGATAGCTCAAGTGGTAGAGTAGCGGCGTATCAAGCCGAAGGTCGTGGGTTCGAATCCCGCTCGTGACATTGACTTTTTATCTCAACTAAAAATCTTAATTAATTGTTTTATTATTTATTAAAATAATATATATTTTATTTCTTTATTTGGCAATTGTTTCTCTCATTGTTACATTGCGAATTGTATCTAGACGTATTGCTCTTTGCTCATGAGAAATTTAAAACACGAGTAAAAGGCGGTATTGATCTCAGTAAAAGACCCTTGTCGAACATAGGCCACTGAAGTGTTTTAAGCCTTTAAGCGCTTACTTTCATTGGGCGGCTCGAAACTTGTTTAGTCGTCGAGGCAATAAATTTCCACCGTTTCACGGCCTCCAAGGACCCGGCGGGGAGATATTTACACCCGTACCAAGTTTCTTCATTCCGATGGAAATCCTTCCAATTGCTTTCTTTCCATTTACGCGAAGGATGGAATAATTGGTACAACTGTGTATTTGTAATTTGCAGTTTAACGGTTTATCGGGTTGAATAGAACCTAAACTGCCGGAAACAAACTGCTACCGGCCTGAGGTACAACATAAAGTCATGGTGTGCCACATGACTTGCCGACAATCACAATATCGAACCGAATTATAAAACTGAATTAAATGAGATTAGAATGGATAACAGCCGCCCTTCTTCCCTGGCTCAAGAACATGCGGAAGATGAAAGAATAGACAAGATGTAGTTGAAAAGACTCGAGCTTTATGCCGATTCTTTCTACAGCATGTAAAATAAGGAACAAATTAGACTCGCTAGACAAAAAACAATAATAAAATCTTTTCTCAAGATTTTAAAATAAATAAATTATGGAATACTATTTGGATATAATTAAGGGTATGAAAAAACTGAAAACGGTAAATGTATAAATTCAAACATTTACTGATTTATCATCCGGAGTTACAGTTCTCCACAGGAGAGATTTCAGCCCGACACCACGACGGAAATAAAACTTTTCCAACCTGAACAAGTAGTAAACTCTGTCAGAATACGAAATCACCGGTGTTCTGTAACAGCGAAACAGCGAGGGGATGTCCGCAAGGAAGAATACTCCCGCCTCTGCTGTGGAATGTGGTTTTAGACGACCTCAAATCCAAACTAAATGAAAGCGGAGTCTATATTTAATGCTAGGCAGTTAACATCTTGACATTAATCAAGGAATAATTTGTCTCATTATTAAAAGAGCTCACCAAAGAGCCCACAGCATTGTTGAGCAAATTTACCAGAAAAAGAAACGAAATACAAAGCCCATGCTTTTATAATAAGGTGCTGCAGTTAACAAATAAAGTTAAATACCTTGCAATAAGCATTCATAAGAAATTAAACAAAACAAAAATGTTACAAGTTGATCTTCGGGAGGTCATATGACGGATGAAATAAAAAAAAGAACAGCTTCCGGGTTCAACTGAGCTTTCTGCGATTCCTATCGCCATCCTCAGGGCACGTAACGAAGTTTGACAATGAAATTCAAAACATTAATGCTGCAGGTTCAACTTTGTTGTTGTTGTTACTTCAACTCCAACTTGTATTTCATCGTCGAACTTCATTCTACGTGTCTTGAGGATGGCGATAGAAGTCGCCGAAAGCTCGGTTGAACGGGGATGCTGCCCTTTTCCTTTTTATATCATCCGTCATATAACCTCCCGAAGATCTAACTCGTAACATTAATCGCTACAGGTCGATAACTTCAACTTAAAAGAAAAAATTAAAATTAACCATAACCCGCAACACATCATATCGGAAAGTAAATATCACTATGGACCACAAAACGAACTCTAATCCAATCTTGGGGACTAAAACTAAAAATGACCTATTGGCTATATACGGCAGTAATAAGGTTCAAAATTTTCTATGGCTGATAATATTGATTAACAAGCTCCCGAAAAATTATGTTTCATACAAATATTGGAAAATCAATGAACCACAGCAATAAAAACAGCACCGTCAAACGCATTAGAAACACTCCTAAACAGCCTATCTCCATTGGAAACATTTATAGAAAACAATATACAAAAAATTAATTAAGGTTTTTAGTGAGATGAAAAACAGTTAATGGCACGAGAGGGATTTGAACCCACGACCTTCGGTTAGATACGCCGCTGCTCTACCACCTGCGCTATCGTGACCTCGATCCACTCGGACATCAACTCCCCATCTCAACCCCACCTTATGAGTTTTCCCTCCTTTTGCCATTTTTCAATTAATTAATTGTAATGTTTAATTGGTCAAGCGGACCACGAAATTAGTGAATATACAAAAAGCTCATTCAGGCTCCAAAAACAATTCAATTTGGATAGGGAGTACATTTCTAGCTTACAACAATAATTAATTAAATCGGACACTCATTCCAAGAAATGGAGACTAACTTAGAATTACGGTAATATTCCTTATGACATCTTATAACGCGACCACGGATTGTAAGGGAGAAGAAAAAAAATCAGGATGAAATGGAATGCAATGATATGGTATACATACATGCGCCAAAACAAGTTTGGTTATTTTCAGTACAAGTCCAAATGAAATGAGCACTCGATCTCAAGTACACCTCGGCCTTTCAAGGTGAAATACAAGCTATCAAATTTTTCGCTTCAGATAACCTTAAAAGAAGATACACTAACAAAACAATCTTCATTAAAGTCAGATATCCAAGTAACTATTAATGCATTGGCATGTAAAAGGGTCACATGTCAATAGTCAGTGTATGCATACAAAATTTCCAATACAGGTGAAACGTAACAACTTGCTGATATCTAAGGTGCCAGAATACAAAGATATTTTAAGCAACGAACAAGCAGAGAAACTGGCCAGAGAAGGATCTGCATTACCATAGGCTCTGAATTTTCACTTGGGATGACAAAAGCAAACCTAGAATTATCACAGAATGGATAAAAAAGGCGAAGTGGATAATAGTGGAGATGCTACCCACAGTAAGCTAAGACAACCGTCGCCAAGAATTAGGAATTAACCGATACAGTTACAGAGGGGTAAGATGAGAGGAGTGATACGAATATTCACAGCTCATTGTCATCTGAGAAAATGTGTACATAACATAGGTATATTCGATGATGGTTCCATTCTGTAGATTATGCAATGTGGAGGAAGAAAGAGCAACTCATATCATCTTCGAAAATGAAACAACCGCTTCATGAAGCCATAACCAAGGATAAAAAGAAACCCCGGAAAAAGGAATTGTAGGAAATGCCGTAAATGACGTATTACTTCGTAAGAAGAAAGAACTAGGGAAAGTACATTAAGCCAGACGGCTACAGTGCTTAGTGAACATAAAACCACCACTTCCTAGTTAACATATTCATCGTGATCATCAAAATCAGAACCGGAATTTTAACTGTGTCTTAAATGTAGGATCCTTGATTTTTTCTCTAATCAAATCTAATGCAGTTTGGTGCAAAATGCCCGACACAAAATGAAGAAGGCAATTGAGATTAAAGCAGATAAACCGAAATAATGAACTAAGGAGGAATGCCTAATTTTATGGAACCGAGTTATTTTTTAATTAACGCATTTTTCCTGGAAGAAGGTTAACCCACCGTAAAGAAGGGGTGGTCCGTAGATTAAATTCTAAATGAAAGAAATGAGGGATGAAGTTCAGTTATAATGGAAATAAAAAGTAGTTGGGGGTTTCACGGGCCGAATCCTTCATTAAAAGAAGAATTCCAGGTCGCTGTCGTCCTTCAGACTTTTTAGCTGATATTTTTGAAAGTAAAATTTATAACACTTCAAATATATTTAACGGTAATCGCAAGATACCCAATATTTGACTTAAGTTAATTAGTCAATTTTAACAGTAAAACAGAGATTAAAGAAAAGTAAGTCCAGTTTTTAAATTAAAAAAAATATTGTCAATAACAGTTGGTTGGTAGAGTCTTAAGTCTTTTTTCCAGGACAGGTCGAAACTGTCGTGCCCAATTATGAATTTATTTTACTCCTGTTTAATTTCGAGTTACTACCAACATTGTTGTCTCTATAGCTGCAGACATGATGTTGAGCATTGCGGATTAACGAGAGAGAGCCGAGGCAATATGCATTTTGTTGCCATTTTTTTTTCCGACGCGGAGCTGCGAGATTAATATTAAAAGACATTAATACAATTTGTGCACGCTTCTTGAAAAGTCGAGGAAAGTTTCACTCCGAGAAATGAACTTTAATATTTGAAAGCAAACTAAACTAATGAAGATGCAGGAGGAAGTCTGATGAGGGACCGACAGACTATTCCTCTCTAATTTTACTCCTATTCCACCATCACATCGAAACCAAGCGATTTAATTTTTTTTAAATTAATTTCCAAAATTAAGTAATATTTTAATTATTATTTTCCCATCAGCAGATAAAATCTAAAATGTAACAGCCAACAAAAATACTCTACCTAACACAAGATACAAAATAGGGAGAGTTAGCGGAACGCTTGCAAAGATTTAACGGAACGCTATCCGAAATAACGTCTTACGTCCCCCTCCAACACTACCTCCTAGCAGACAAATAGAGAGGGAGTCAGAATTCGAAAGCGAGTAGCGATTGTAAGTAGTCCTCTGCTTTTACATGTATACTATCTCGGTATATATATGTCGGGAATTCATCCGTTGGGCTATGATCCCACTCATCTTCGGAGATCTGGCCCTCTTCAAAGTCGGACATAATAACAAAAACACGACTATTTAACAATTATAATTTTATTTAGTAAAAGATCAAGGCACGGATGCACTCCCCACTGGCACGCATAAAATGTTACTGTAACATACTGGAGGTTCTTATTGCTTCTGCCCCCGCAAAAGTATAGAGCGCACTCCATGGTCTTTCTAAAAACTACCTCCGCGGTTAATTTAGATTCTCAACCAGTGGGGAGCGTCCAAGACGACACAATGTGTTTGCCTTTCAGGAATTAATAACTTTATAATAATAATAATAAATAATAATTAATCAACTTTACAAAAATGTGATAAGTAGANATATATATACCGTACCACAAACATAGATGTCTGGTCCTATTCACTCTCCGGAGTATTCAATATTCCTTGGGGGGGGGGGATAAACGACCGCTTCCTTTCACGCTAATAAATGACATTCATTCCAATATATTAACATGAATTCAACACAGACACACACCAGACACAACATCAGCACTATATAATTTGAAGAATACCTATCGCCCTGAAGTACCGGAACTGCGAACGTTGCCCGCTGCCGTGCCCCGAGACAGGTCTGATGTTATGTTGTCTATATACGTCAAACTTATACAATTGTAAAGGTGCTCGATCTTTATTCTATTCTTGCATAATGAGCACCGAGGCGGTTGCTTTCCCCTCATAAATTGCTCGTGCGTTATTGTATGTGCTATGTGTAGTCATGTCAATATGGCTTTTTCCCTTTTCGGCCCAACTTTTGAGAGATCGACGTCTTTCTTAACCTGCCACCGTTTGGCAGGGTTATTTCCATTTTTACGAACCCAGCGCTTTTTCGTGCGGTCTATTACATAATACTTGTTTAATTATTAAATATTTATTTATGTCGTACCTTGTGTAGCATAATAATTATTAAATAAAACTGTGTACTTAATCCAAAACATAATCACCAACACTTTTGGAATGACATTTTTTACACCTTACACGAAAGGAATTTTTTCGAAATAAAAAAATAATTAAATTTTAATCCAATTTGTTATGTTTATAGCACAACCTATGTACATAGCAATGTAATTTTTTTTAAATAAATAATCAATGGTGTAAAGATCGCTGTAGTGTAAAGAAATGTCACGTCTAGTTTCTGTATGTAGAACTAGTTAGTCGGTGGGCCACCTGACAGGAAAATGGTCCTAGAACACCGCCCTGGATTTCCCGGATCCTTTGTTATCTTTTCTCATGCAAATTAGAGTTCTGTGTATACTTGAATATTCCCTCTGTGCGTATGAACTCGTTCGCCTCTGCTGGAAAGCGTAAGTATTTATGTTTTCTTTAATATGTTCAATTGTTTCATATCCTGCTTTCAGTTGGATGTTTTTGTACGCTCTTCGAGCTAGTAATTCGAGTTGAAATTTAACAAAGTATAGTTTAAAAATACATATTTTATTTGTCATTGTGACAGAACGATGGAACGATCCATTGATACGTATTTATTTTACAATGGACATTTTCTTAAGTTATTACTATGTGTGTTAAAAGGTTCTGTTCATACACAGGATGTCCGTTATAGATGGCCCGGCTGAATTTCTCTTGAAACAAAGACACTATCAAAAAAACTGTACGTGTTTAACATTTTTTCAGTTTATTTCATATTTTTAAATTTTACCAGAGAAAAATTATACCGGGTGCCTCAGGCCCAGTTCATCTTCAAAATTTCAAAGACGGCCGTATACATCCTGACACAGTTTAAAGGATTTTTACGCTGAAAACGCTGCATTCGGATTTTAAATTGGCCAAAAAATGAAAAAGTTATCGCAAAAAGAAACCTGCAGTATAATATAAATTATAAATGATGGGGTGAGTGTGGAGTTCAATCCTATTTTAAAAAAATGGTTCCTACTCACATTAAGTTGTTTCGCAACAATCCGGATTTCGAGCCCCTTCGCTCATCGTCAGGTTGAAGGGTTTCTACAAACACGTCTCTCGACATGAATTGCAGAAGTGAACCCGCTGATACCCCCGCCAACGCGAAGTTCCAATGAGGAGCTGGGTTTTAATGGCGCTCAATTTGAACGTGCGAAAAGCGGGAATTATAACACAAATAACTATTGTAACAATGTTACATAGTTTCAACAAAGGGAGAGAACTAGATTAGTTTGAGAAATTTGAAATTAAAAAATGTAAAATTGAACATGGTGATAAATGCATTAATAATATAACAGATTTTGATCTACCTCCCATTTTAAATATGTATATAAATAATATTAAACGTATATATTTTAATTGTTATTATTTTTATAATAATTTAATAATATTAAGGTATTATTCTAATTTTTTTAAATCTTTTATCTTTAATCACTAATTTACAATTAATTTCTTACTTTATTTACTATTACAATAGTTATTTGTGTTATAATTCCCGCTTTTCGTTTAAATTGAGCGCCATTAAAAACCCAGCTCCTCATTGGAACGTCGCGTTGGCGGGGGGGGGGGTATCAGCGGGTTCACTTCTGCAATTAATGTCGAGAGACGTGTTTGTGGAAACCCTTCAACCTGACGATGAGCTAAAGGGCTCGAAATCCGGATTGTTGCGAAACAATTTAATGTCAGCAGGGACCATCTTTTTTTAAAAAGGATCCTGCAGTATAATTTCGACTAGTAGCTGAATATTTTACTGTATGATTATTTGGATATCGTGAGATGCGGTCTGGTGTGACGTAGGTTTAGAAAAACATTTTCTTTATCGTGCACGAAATACCACAATTTTACTGTATATTCACGAAAATCCGTGTATCCTCTCGCCGAAATATTGGAAGGGTTTTTCAAAAAGTAAAATTAGAGATGTACTCCAGACTTACAATTTTAAGCCGTATCGCTCTCATCTTCTGTAGGGACTTCAGGACTTTGATTATGACAGGCGTCTAACGTTCCTTGCACAAATGTCGATTTGGGAGGCTGAAGAAAACGTTCTTCCGTACATCCTATGGACTAATGAATTCAAGTTTACCTCTTATGGCATACTAAACCTAATAAATTGACATTGAATCAAACCTGACGGGCTATCGTGACTGATAACACGATCTCGATCAACGTAAACTTTATTTTACTCTGTGTCTCCAGGGATTCTTTGCTTTCGGTGTCAGATGTGGGGCTTTTAGAGATTCGAATCTTTGGAATAGGACCAGCGATTTTTCATAAAGAAACTTTTTTTCTCTATCAGATGGCACACAAATTTACCTCATTTATTTAGAAACTGCCACCGACTAGTGTTTGTGTTCACTCTCAAGCAGCTCTTTTCCTTTATACTGAAAACGCTAGGTCTCCAGACTCGAGACTTTCAAAACTTTCCTTACTTGAAATAGTTCGATACGATATTTCTCGGTTCTCTGCTTGGAAATATGTTATTGGCTTCTCCCTGTCATTGCAAAATATCACTAACTGGAACACCTATTTTTCGGCTCTCTTGATTCGGATTAATTCCAACACCGCAGTGAATGTGCTGATCGTGTCATGACCTCGGCGCAACTTTCATTATATAATGAGTTAACCTGTCCTTGAAAGGGTTTTAGGTTATTCAAAAAGCAATATTAGAGATGAACTTCGGACTTACAATTTTAATCCGTCCCGCTCTCATCTTGTCCAGGATCGACAAATGTCGATTTGTGAGGCTGAAGACAACGTTCTTCCATACATCCTATGGATTGAAAAATCCAAGCTCATCTCTAATGGCATACTAAATCGATGGAACTTTCGAAATTGGGTAGTGGAAAATCCGATATTTTCCTACACTTGCTCAGGTTCCCAGTATCAACGTTTGGTGTAGGTTTCGCTGAAATAAATTAATTGGGCTTTATTTCTACTAAATAATTTAAATGGTGCTTAGTTCTCAGTCTTCAGCTTCATGGATGCCCGGAACTTAATTCTTTGCAGGTGAGACGTAATTTCAATCATCAATTCCGGGATAGGTGGCTTCAATCTGTTGGCCTCCTAGATCCCTCGGATTTAACTCCATTTTCCGTCGGGCCATTTAAAAAACAGTGTCTACGTCAATCATAACTCAGCAACCTTAGTTGAAGAACCGCGGAAAAGGAGAGAAAATGCTTGTAAATCCATCTCCCCTAACTTTTTCGCTCTGAGCACCGGTGAAGAATGGTTAAAAAAAAGTAAATCTTTGCATTTTTACGCAAGATAGGTAGTTCGAACATGAAATGTAATTTATAAATAGCAAACCAAGCAACTGTTTTTTTTGTTTTGTCATAACTTTTTCCATTTTTTGACCAATTTAAAATCCGATTGCACTATTGTTTTCATCAAGGATCATATTTTATAAAGGATTTCATAAAGGATTCTTTAAAATGATATGTCAGGATGTGTAGGGTCGTAGTTATAGATACTTCATTGCTGTCAGTAGCTTTAGTACAGGCAGCACTGGAGAAGAGAGGAAAGAATTACATGCCTGTGGTTTGACTGTCCCACGATATTTTCGTACATTTGAGAAGAGTGCTCTGAGTGAAATCGGTTTATTTAGTGTTTTTCCGAGTATTGAATTAAAGATTATAAAAACCTATTTTGTTTTACAGGTATATATCAACAATTATAAATGATGTAATATGTAATTTATTAATCAATTTTGTTTTATAGAACTAAATCATTCTATAGTTTAACCTTACTGAGAAGATAATTATACATAAATGTATATACATTATATTGTCGTTCTGAATAAACTATTGCTATTGGCTAGTTATTGGTATTATTGGTTTTATTTTTCACCTTTTTATAGATTAAATCACTTAGGAATGAAATGTTATTCAGGGGTGACCCTTGGACTCAAAGAAAGGTGCCTCCTCAGGTGTTGGACAAAGCCCGAAATACGACACCGTATTACCAAGATACTGCTTCTTGTATTGATCCAACTTTTTAAGAAAAGACTGTTTTTTTCCTTCTTTATGTTATATTTCGTCCTTATTCTCAACTCTAGTCGGTCCTCCAGAACACACGAAGTGTAACAACATCAACGAATGTTCTGAACAATCAATCTTAGCCGAACAGCCTGCTGTTTGTTCAGTCCTGGCCCGTTATTAACCCAGCTGTTTGATCTGTAGACATCCACTGATTATTAAGTGAACCTAATCCGGTTAGCACTACAACAAGATCTACAGTCGTGGGAGATTTACATTCCTGGTTTGTCCCATTTGTGCTAGTATTTATATTAGACAAGTTGGGAAATTTGTTCTGAAAGAACGTTCAACGTTTTGTCGATTTGACAGACGATTTGTAACAATTGATTTTTGCACCGGTTAAACAAGGCGTGGATTAATTCAGACTATTTAGTTTTAGGAGCAGGTACAAACGTTAACACGAGCCGGCTCTTTACTAGAGGCAAAAAACAACGGAAACTGACAAGCTCCAGCTGTTACAAACAATTCATTTAGCGCATGTTTTTTTTCTAACGCGTTGGCCCAATGGTTCAATCAGTGGCGTGACCTGCCGAGTGAAAGTACGTTTTATGCAGATAAAAAAAGTGCAAACATACGTCAACAGGCACACTGAAATATTAAAACAAAAAATAATTTAATGTTAAAACTTTAAAACTTTTCAACATTCTAACAAGCGAAAAAACAAATAGGCAATTTATATTTTTAAAACCGGTTCTAATAGACTAGCCCATATAGGAAAAAATATAGAAATGAAATATCACATTCCTAGAANTCTCTCTCTCTCTCTCTCTCTCTCTCTCTCTCTCTCTCTCTCTCTCTCTCTCTCTCTCTCTCTCTCTCTCTCATACACACACACTAACTTTCTCTCTACCTCCTTCCCTCTCTTTTCAGGGTGCCACCCAATTTCAGCTGTAAAAACTCCGATTACTCTTGCAGCAGTTGAGAGACGATGATTTAATTGGTAAGATAATTGTTTAGAACAAAATACATTACACCCAAATCAACTAATCGACCGAATTATTGTGAAGGAAGTATCGATGGTTAAGGAGCTTTTCAATTTGTTGTTCCAGGGATATCATTTCATGTTTTCGAACACCGCTAAATCTAAAAACTATGCTGCCCCCACAAAAAAAATACATATAAATAACATAAAGAAATACATTTTTTCAAATAATTAACTTTTAAGTAAGGTATTGGATGAGATAAAATGTCAATAGAAAAAAGGAAGGAAAATTCAAAAGGTGGGGTTGAGATGGGAAGTTAGTGCCCAGGTTAATCGACGTCACGATAGCTCAAGTGGTAGAGTAGCGGCGTATCTAGCCGAAGGTCGTGGGTTCGAATCCCGCTCGTGACACGACTTTTATATCTCAACTAATAACCTTAATTAATTGAATGATATTAATTGGTCAGGTGGACCACGAAAAATAGTGAATTATTAATAATATTGAGCATGTGCGTGAATATGTTATATTTATAATTTTATAAATGTATAATGTAAGCAAAATGTAAGCACCGTATTTTACTTTTGGTAATGATTATTGTGAAAATCCCTTGGATGTAAGAGTGCTCAAATTTTACCAAATCACTGCGACTATAATTAAAACATCTCCCTTCTCGCTCTCACTCTTGTTTTGCCTCTATCTCACTCTTTCTCTCAATATATATCTATCTTCTTCTCTCTATACATTTTTACATTTATCTATTTACTTACTTTTATATTGAACTCAACCAGTCAAATTATTTACAATAATGTAGAATATCTATATACCTCGCTGTCTCACTATCCATCTCCCATTCCATCTCACTCTCTCTCATTCTTTCATTATCTCTCTCTCCTTTTTTGTCTCTCTTCCTATCTGCCACTATCCATCTCCCTTGTCCTCACTCTTCCTTTCTCTCCTCTCTTTCTATCTCTCCCTCTTTCTCCCTTTTTCTTTATTTCTTTCTATCTATCTCTTCCTCTTCTTATCTCCATCTATCCATATAAGTATCTCTCACTCTCTTTTACTCTCTTTCTTTCTCTCTACATCTATCTATTTTTTTATTTCTGTCACTACCTATTTATCTATATTTCTCCCTCCATCTTCAAATTTAAATATTTACATCTATATATTTATCTAACTATCTAAATCTCTCTCACACACTTTTTCTCTCTAACAAATCTGTTTTCCTATAACTTTCTTTTATTTGCAAGGAAGGGATAATATCTTCTTTTTTTTATACAAAAAGACCAAGAAAGGCGATCTCGATTCTAATCCCGGTTGGGTTTACTTTTATATTCTTCATTATTCTTACCCTGGCGTCGGGTAATATATACGGTTCCGAGGTGTGAAAAGAAGGCGGACTGAGGTCTGAATGGGACAGGTCCTATATTTATTACGGGAGGGTTACAGCCAACTCCCATTACATACCCGAAACGCTACCCAGAAGCCTTCCCCTTCACTCAATATCTCGGAAAAAAAGACCGTTTTGTATGTCGCGTATTTCCGTGTTTTTCCCGCCTTTAGACTGACTTGATAAGTCTGTTTTTATCTAGACTGAAAATAGATCTAGGGATCAACAATACTTCTCAGGATGTAAACATAAAAATTTAAAAATTCATTAAAAATATTACATGCTTAAAAAATCCAGATATATCTAAATTGGCGACAGATCAAACTCAGCTGTGATTCTTCAGTCGCTTTGACACTGCCAATTGAATAACTGAATTACAGTTTCTGAAGAGAAGCCGATTGAACAGGGGGCAGACGGAGGCTAACTTGCCCAATGTGGTTAGTCCCTTTCCAGTGAGTCAATTCACGGTTTTCGTTTTCCAACTTACCAATTCCTTTCCTTCAGCTAAACAAATCGGAAAAATAACTATAAAATGAAACATGTCTGAATAATACCTTGAGTATCTCTTTTAATGTTATAATAAACATAGGACGGTACTGTAGTTACAATTTACAACTAATTAAAAATAATGTATTACGAATTTCTGACATAATAATGTTGCGTAATATACAAGTAATCTGTTATTTAAATTAAATTCACTAATTTCGTGGTCCGCTTGACCAATTGATATATTACAATTAATCAAGGTTTTTAGTTGAGTTAAAAAAGTCAATGGCACGAGCGGGATTCGAACCCACGATCTTCGGTTATGTTTTTATCTCAACTAAAAACCTTGATTAATTCTTATTTAAATTTTAAAGTAACTTTTTACTGTCTCGATAATTCACCTTTTCTTAAACTCTCTGTTAAAATTTCATCTTATTTATACGAATTATTTATAAATTAGGATAAATGTATTTAAACAAATCTCATAACACATTGATACAGACCGACATACACACACTCAGCATATGAATGTGTAAAACCGCTGAAAAAACCATTCCTCAAACTTATTTGGAGTCACTCAAACCTGTGAAACTAATTTCAATAATTACGCTGCAAGGTTTCTCATTATATTTATCTCCCCTCGCTAGGCAACTGCCGTGAGGAACACTTTTAATATGGTTTCAACACTAATGACCAGCCTCCGTCAAATCATCCTACAATAGCATCTGCTCATTTATGACCATTTATGGTACCATCGCTCGTATATTCCCTTCTACCCTCTTGCAAACTAGGCGAAAACTAATTTCGGGCCGAGTTTCGACTACTGACATAGTGCTGGGTGTCGATCCTGTCAAAATGGCGATAACTATTAGTCTATCATGCATATGTCACAATTTTTAGCATGCCTTTTCGACTTCACATATATCTCGGTTGAATTTTCAATAAGTTCACTATTTTTCGTAGTCCACTTGACCAATTAATAACATTCAATTAAATAAGGTTTTAAGTTGAGACAAAAAAGTCAGTGTCACGAGCGGGATTCGAACCCAAGACCTTCGGCTTGATACGCCGCTACTCTACCACTTGAGCTATCGTGACTTCAAGTGAGTGAGTGGGTGTATTTTCAATGTTACAGTTACATATGTGTACGTTATATATATACATCATCGAACTGCTGGAACCAGACCTTCTGCACCTCGATCTAAGAAGTTCTATTGTGCACCTCTATTTTTATAACTCACTAGCCAGCTTCAGGTTTTTAATCAACCTTCCTTGCCAGCAGCTCCTTAGTGTTGGGTTTTAATTGCGGTTTTTCCTCTCCTAGATGCAATAATCTGCCTAGGACCAACACCCTCACAAAAACTTAAAACGCAGTCACCGGTTCTTCCAGGCCATATCATTACAGAGCTCTTTTTCTGTGCTCACATCAACAGATGCATGTGCCTACTTACTCGGCAGTGTCGTGTCAGGATTCCAACCAAAATCCTGCTTATGTAGGGGTTGCCTTCCAGTAATTCCGGAACTTGCAAAGTTTTGCGCATGGCCCTTCGATGAATCTCTTTGCATCCATCTTGCCGAGAGCATTGCTCCACTGCTCCACCAGGTTTTGAACTCATTAAGAAAATTCATTATAGATCGTCTTTTTTATGGCAAGATGATAGGTCACAGGCACGGTTTGGTGACTAGAAAATTCATATTTGTTCCGTTTGTGGCTAAGTTGTCCATTGCCTCTATATCTGGAATGCCCAGGGGCCCGTGGAGGGTCAGGTGATGTCACTGACTTCTGCCAGGGCTTCGTACAATTTCATACGCTCTTTGCCTTTAACTCGCTTGAGGCTAAAGCGTTGAGCACTGTGACTGTCAGAAAAAATGGCTATCTTCCTGGAATGTGCACGTAGCCTTTTTATTTCTCTGGCGTAGTGATTGATATGATTTCAGATTGAAAAATTGTAGCGGATTTAACTACGTTTAAATTCAATTCGGTCTTCGGATCCATCCCGAAAACTCTAGCTTTTGTGGCTTTATCAATTTTTGAGCCATCTGTACCAGTAGGAATTCGCCTTTGTCTTTCTCTTGCCTTCTGGTTAGAATACCTTGTGCTTAATGGTGAAGTTATATTTGGGAGTAGTGGCATCGATAGACACTAAGCCAACTTGTCTTTGAATGCCAATTACTATACTGATCACTTTAACGAAAACTACCGGTCCAACACATCACCGACCCGTATTTCATCATTGGTCTCATGACACAGGTGTAGACCAATAGGAAGGTGGTTGTGTAATGCTGGAAAACGTAAAGGACTGATGGAATCGTTCGGAGACATGGAAAGATAGATCAACCAAATTAGAGTAGGGGCACCATTTATAAACAGTTTCAATAATATTTTTAGTATTAATAACAATAGAAAAATGTTTGTAAATTAAAACATTGAATTGAAATAGCATGTGAAAAATACTTTTTTTTAATTATGAAATTTGAGAGGCCACTTAAAACAACTTAGAGTAGTCAAAAGATGACACTCGTGCAATATTAACTCATTTTGAAACCTTTTCATATTAAGCAAATATTTTAAGGGCTAATTTTAAATGTTCTTAACTTTTATTCAAATATCACGTCATTTTTAAATAGTAAGTAAATAAATCATAGATCAACAAAAGGTCGTAATGTAGTTTTATTACAGAGTCCAATTTTGCAAACACAAATTTTGCCTGTCAATCATGATTTCATAAACACGAACAATCTTGGTATGGTCTGGATTAAAAAACAAATTCAATTGTTATCTGCCAAGTTTAAAGTCATCAGAGCAAAACAATCCAAAAGATGTCTACAATGTGACATAAATAAGTTTTTATAGATAAGAACTGAAGAGTTTTACAGTCCATGCCAATGTTGAGACTGGTTTTCACAGAAATTTGAACCATCCCTAACCATCTATCCAAAACCTAATTATGTCAATTTGTATATATATCTTTAACGTTGTTTTGACCTGACGATGCCCTGAAAATGGTTCAAAAGTTTGACACATAGCAGTTAAATTTGATTTTTTTCATCCACACCATACCGAGATCCAGATAGTTCGTGAGCAACAAAGTGGTTGACCCATCTAACATTTTAACAATAGTTATATATTCTATGATAAGTAATTTATTTCTACTGTCAGTCTTCCTCCTACGGGTTTAAAATGAATTTAGTAGACAAAATGTCTAAGATGTTCAGTCTCATGTGGATTGATAAATATTTGCACCTTTGCTGTTCATCTTATATTGTCAACATATCATAAAAGTCCAGCCCGTATCATTAAATAAATATAATAAAGCACCAGTGAATTGTTACAGAGCTTACATACGTAAATATTTCTTTATACATTAATGATTATTCAATGCAAGAGCAGCACTAACTAAAAATTATTAGATCATAAATGAACGGAAATCATAAAACCCCAGCACCGAACAGGCGAAATGTCGAAATGATACACCAAATGTCAAATAAACATGATAATATTTCAGTGGCGCTAAAAGCAGTCCATTAGAAAACAGAGAGAATGAACGATAAATGTAAGTTACCCCTAATAACGTTCATTAAGAGCTTTTTAGACACATTTGACAGCCATTTCGCACCTATTGTGAACATAATGTAACCCACACTGAAGAATCTAGTTAATACGTAAAATTCTACTCCATAATACATTTTATAAATAATACATTACTCGTGATTTTAACTTTTGTAGTAGAAACGAGAATTTTCTTTAGACATAACCAAAATGTAAAAGGAGAGGCATGTACATGAACTGCGCGGTCCCTATGGGATGAGTGGATATGTGTGGCGCATAAAAGTTTTCCCCTATGTGGCGATAAACTAGAAAAAAGTACCCTTAAAAGCCGCACGTATTCCGCCGCCTCTTTTTCTGTAATAATATAATAGAAAGCAAGAGCCTGTATTAATTTCGAAACTAAACGCTATAACTTTTTTATTCGACCATACAGCGAGTCAAAAATACAACTGTGCGGACATAAATATTCAAAGCTCTTTCTAAAATTACATGCTTTTATCGTAATAAAATATTACAAATAGATTAATATTACTAAAGCAATATAACCAATGAAGCAGAAAAGAACTTATAAACAAACCAATACGATTAATTTCATGACTTACATATATATTCATAATTAAATTGCATTTAAAATATCAAATCAATAAAATATTAACTATAATCAACTTTAGTTAATATTTTATGGTTTAATTGTTAAAACATGTGTAATGAATAAATGAAAAAAGTATATT
Organism: Cimex lectularius; assembly: GCF_000648675.2. Taxonomy (NCBI): domain Eukaryota; kingdom Metazoa; phylum Arthropoda; class Insecta; order Hemiptera; family Cimicidae; genus Cimex; species Cimex lectularius. The sequence goes on along the minus strand of NW_019392729.1, from coordinate 218,569 downwards.
TTGTTAACTATCATTTAGCGGTAAAGTATTTTCCTAATAAGTCCTAATAAGTTATTTATTACCATGTGTATGCAATAATACATTTTGTAATTTTATGGAATGTCGTACATATTTCCAATGCACTATGTCATTAAGGGAGTGAGCATCCATTATTGTTCTCCCAACTACACAAGGGGTAGTCCGTGGCGAGGAGGTCCCGGGGCCATTTACGCTTTAGCAGTCTAATGAGATTATAGGGATGGTTAGGGATGGATTATGTTGGACATGGATTGGGCTAGCGGGTTGGGGTGAGCGGAGAGTTTATCGAGGCACGTGCAAGGATAAATTTATTAACGGAGGATATTTTGAGGTCGTTGTGGAGGGTATTGAAGGCATAGTAGGGAGCGTTGTCTATTATTGTGAGGACTTTGGATTACAAGGAGTAAATTAGTTGGGTATTGCTAGGTTTAGCGATGGCCCATAGTTCTAGACCATATGACCAAATCTGTTTCAGTACTGTTTGTATAGTGTCACTATGTTTTTCGTCGACATGTCAGATTTTCTTCCAATTAAATTATAGAGAAGTCCTAAGCTTCTCTCTTTTTATTTGTATGTGTCGGTTCCATGGTGAGCGAGTGTCAAGATAGAGCCAAAGGTAGCGGCGTAGTCGATTTTCCGGATAAGAATTTTGTTAAAGAATATTGTGGGAGGGGTTTTTTTCGTCGGGGGGTAAATGGAAAATGAAGACATTTGTTTTCGTTAAATTTGATTCACCAAACTTGGCCCCATTTGGCTATTCGTTGGACGTGTGGCTGGAGCTCGTACGAGCCAATTGCAAGAACGGGATCAGAGGAAAGCTATATCGTCAACAAAGGCTGCAAGGATGGTAGAAGGTGCAGTTGGGATGTCTCAGATGTTTAGGAAGTAAAGACTTTTTTTAACATACAAAAATAATATTATTTACATATATTTGAAATCAATATATGCAATAGTATAAAAATGGACGTTTTAAATATTTCCAGTTTCGTTAATCACGCATTTTTACAAGATTAAAATTTATTTCAATTAGTTAAGGTTTTTAGTTGAGATAAAAAAGTCAGTGTCACGAGCGGGATTCGAACCCACGATCTTGAACCCACGTTGGGCGATGATTAAACAGTAAGACAAAAGATTCATCTGATCTTGTAGGAAATGAGAGACAGCTATGTCTCAGTGTTTATCGCCCATTTACTTTATTTCGCATTTTATTTTAGACTTTTAGAATCAATTTTCCATCTTATGCCAAAAATATAAAACATAAACTGTATTATATTCAAACTACACACTACATACAATATTAATAATAATCATTGTAAATATATGCTTAAAGATGTCGTTTTTAGATGGCCTGGCTGAATTTATGTTGAACAAATCACGTTATCCAAAAACCGAAATATATATATATGTAGAATATTTAGTCTAGATTTAAATGTTTACAACTTTTAAAAAAATTCACTAATTTCGTGGTCCGCTTGACCAATTAATGCATTACAAATAATTAAGGTTTTTTAGTTGAGATAAAAAAAGGCAATGGCACGAGCGGGATTCGAACCCACGATCTTCGGCTAGACACGCCGCTGCTCTACCACTTGAGCTATCGTGACTTCGATCCACTCGGGGCCTAACTTCCCATCTCAACCCCACCTTTTGAATTTTCTTTTTTCTTTTTTGAATTTTTTGAAATATGGCAAAAAGGAGGGAAAATTCAAAAGGTCGGTTGAGATGGGAAGTTAGTGCCCGAGTGGATCGAAGTCACGATAGCTCAAGTGGTAGAGCAGCGGCGTATCTATCTCTCTCTAAGATCGTGGGTTCGAATCCCGCTCGTGACACTGACTTTTTTATCTCAACTAAAAACCTTAATTAACTGAAGATTTTAGTTGGCCAAGAGGGCCACGAAAACTAGTGAATTTAATAAGTTAAAATGAAGTATACCTTCACTAAAGCTCTCCGTGGCCATTTCATTTGTCGCCGAGAGTCAAATAGATTGCACGACATTTGAAAAATTGGCGAAAAGAAGGGAAAATTCAAAGGATGGGGTTGAGATGGGAAGTTAGTGCCCGAGCGGATCGAGGTCACGATAGCTCAAGTGGGAGAGCACCGGCGTATCTAGCCTAAGATCGTGGGTTCGAATCCCGCTCGTGGCACTGGCTTTTTTATCTCAACTAAAAACCTTAATTAATTGTTCAAGCCAACCATGAAAACTAGTGAAGTTTATAAGAAGAATAATTATAGTATTACTAAGAATTTATAGTAAATTGAATTATTTTTTTTAGAAATACACTTGATGTTTCTTCTTAATATTTGACGTTGTTTAATTAAATATTTGCGCTACTCTGATACTTCTTACTTTAAACTCAGAAGGTGTTACAACTGCCAACAAAATTAAACGAGCTTGTGAGAGAAAAAGTCAAGTCTTCACAAACAACCCATTACTAGAATGCTTTTAGCAAATTTAACTCATCCGCCGTGTCGGTCTGTAGATTCCCCGGGTTTTTTTTCGACCTTTTACTTTTCCCTTTTCACTTCGATCTTTTATTCATGAACTCCGACTAAGCATAGTTTATCTAATGGGGCGAGCATGCGCCAAAATGGTTGTTTTCCTCCCGGTCGCGGATGAGATGACGCCTTTTGAAGTTAAAACGAGGCAGTTTTAAAATAATGCAAACAGAATATAACAACCGTGTTTTAAGGTTCATTTCACTATAAACCGAACACGATTTTTCTGGTCGGGACATTTTTTCCATTACGTCAAACAATGTTGCTTTTAGCGATTATTTCGTGCCGCTAACTTGTATTCACTTGTCATAATCCCTAAGCCCATTAACGTGATTTTATACGGTTCATTCTCATTTGATGTACATTTGTATAATGAATTGCTTCATTCAAGTAGACGTGAGCAGACGTTATTCGATCAAATGATGTCGCATAATCTGCATGAATTAATTCTATAAGCGGAGCACACGCACACGAAGAAAATGGAACTGAATATGGTTAACCCGAGAAATTAATGATACTGGCATAATTAACAGAAATGGTTTGTTCCAGTTAAGGATAATATATATGATATGATACATATAGAAACCAGTACGGATCCGATATCACACTTAACGAAGAAGATACGGAAGACTCTCGATTTTTTTTTTTTTTTTTTTTTTTTTTGTTTCAAAATCACTGAATAAAATAAGAAATTGATAAACACATTGGACCGTACTTTACCAACGTTTTAAGCTACAATGAAGATTTTGTTTAATTAAGTATATGAAGTATACTGAATAGTATAACTATTCAGAAATCGTGAGATGCGGTCTGGTGTGATGTAGGTTTCAGAAAATCACACCAGACCGCATCTCACGATTTCTGAATAATTATCGATTAACGGTCACTAATCACCACACATTTTTTTATAACGTATGTTTTTTTTTTATACTTAATAATAAATTCGTCAGTTTTATATACTCTTCAGCTTAAAATTAAGTTAGCAATAAGTGGATAATATTATTATGTAGTCTTAAAATGAAAAAATAAAAATAATGAAAAATCTTTAACGAATAAGTAGAGGATTACCTAAAATTGAAAAACCTATTTTGGTTGATGATTTGTTTTTAAGATTTGTTTTAGACACTACGCATAGTTTTAAAAATAAAATTGTGAAACACAAGCTCGGTGTATTTGGTTATATTACACTTCAGCATTATTGGGATTTTACCGTTAAAAGTATAATGAATAATAAATAACATAGTCGTGAATTTCAACTATTTTTTAATGTATTTATTCAATTAATAAGAGTGATCAGTGACAATTCTCCATATTACAATCCGAAATTTTTTAATCGGAGTTTGTAAAATTGCTTCGTATGAGACAATTTTGGATTTTTTTTAGGACAGAGTAATCCAAGTATCGTACATAGGAAAATTCCAATTAAAGAGTATTTCCATAATCAATCAAATACTACCCTAACTATACCTAGCTTAAGTACTTGCCAGTAAAAGTGCTCTTTTGACAAAAAGAGAGGGTTACTTAAAATAAGTGTCATTCCTTGATTTCTAAAGAGTTTAAAGTAACCATTTAAAGCAATTATCTAAAGAATATTAATTTTATAATTACATCTTTCAATTAATTAATCTTAATATAAGGTATTGGTTGAAATGAAAAAGCTCGAGGTTGAGATGGGAAGTTGGTATCCGTGGGGATCGAAGTCACTATAGCACAAGTGGTAAAACAGCGGCGTCGTGGGTACGAATCCCGCTCGTGACAATAACTTTTTCATTTGAACCAATACCTTACATAAACTTCACTATTATTCGTGGTTCGCTTGACCAATTAATATCATACAATTAATTAAGGTTTTATGTTGAGATAAAAAGTCAGAGTCACGAGCGGGATTCGAACCCACGACCTTTCGCTTGATACGCCTCTACTCTACCATCTGAGCTATCATGACACTGACTTTTTTATCTCATCTAAAAACGTCGATCCCCTCGGGCACTAACTTCCCATCTGAAAAATGGCAAAAAGGAGAGAAAATTCAAAAGGTGCGGTGATGGGAAGTTAGTGCCCGAGGGGATCGAAGTCACGATAGCTCAAGTGGTAGAGTAGCGGTGTATCAAGCCGAAGGTAGTGCGTTCGAATCCCGCTCGTGACATTGACTTTTTTATCTCAACTTAAAACCTTAATTAATTGTATGACTTTATATAAAGATTAATTAATTGAAAGAAGTTATTTAGTCAATCGGACCACGAAATATAATGGATGTGTAATTATTTATGTTTTTAGATACCGCTAATTTTAAGAGGCTGAAATGTTATGCGTATATAATTAGACTTATTTATTTGTCAAGATATTGAGCGATGTACAATTTTTCAATATTTAAAATATTTTTCGCGAAATAATTTAATTTTTCAAGGAAAACTGGGAAAGGTACATCATCGTAACTTGTTTTATTATAATTAAATTCCACAATTGCTGTGAAAGCATGAGAAATAAAAAGCTTCTTTTATATAACTGTGTGTAATAAATGTGGTCTTCAATTAACTTGAATTAAAATAATTCTCTTTACTTTTTCAATAAAAGCGTATACTTTTCATGATAATTAACACCCTATAATATCTATATGTTTAAAAATTCCATACCTTATGAAGAGTTTTTATACATTTTTGCCCAAATTATGTTAAAAGAGTTAGAGAAATTGCTTATTATTCTTCTGTTGAAAACAAAATATCAAGTTACATTTTCGTTGTCACTACGGAGTCTAATTTATAAGATTACCGCGTAGCTTTTACGTCGCCGGCGCAATAAAATATAATAAATACAAAGCTCCGAGAAAAAAATTTTGAATATTGTGAAAAGGAGTAACTGAGGAAATCATTAGAAATTGCCGGGGAAGTAGGGTTAACAGTGGAGCCCCACATTGTTCCCACTCGTAAATCTTACATCCAGCAAAAAGTTATTCACGCTTGGCGGTCCGTGACCATTGTCGAAATACACTTCGCTGCATATTTTATTCAGTAAATTACTGAATGCTGACTCGGGAAAGCGGACAGCTCGCGGAAAATTCGTTCTTTGTAGATAATTTTTTTTCAATATCAATTGAACGTTGTGCAAACATTTTCTCACTGTATAAAAAAAATCATTCATTGATTTTCCGGGATTCGGATTCTAAGTTCAACTACAACTTACTACTAACCTCATACTGAACAGTTACCTGGTTGACCGGTTTTCCGAGTCATTGAAACAACTCCCTCTCTTCGCATTTTCCTATCTATGCTGGTATTCGACAGGGCAGCGTTCTGTTCCCACGCTATAACAGGTTTACAAAGCTGAAATTCTATTTTTTTTTTTTTTTTTTTTTTTTGGGCTTCCGACATATAGGTCATTTCAGCCCCCCCACTAAGTCTTTATATTCTATTCTCAAAGCACTACTCATATTTGCTGACGATAGAGCGATCCTCTGTACTAAATCCGATCCTGTCATTTCCACTCAATAACTCCAGCAACAACTCACACTACTAGAGTAAATGATGTGAAAAGAAAATAGTAAATTTACTCTCCGTAAAAAGATCTCCTCTCAAGTATAATTAAATAATATACTCCTCCCAATTGCCGTCAAGGTGCGGTACCTTTGACTATACATCAACACATGCTTGTCGTAGGATGCTCACACAAGACATAAAGTCAAGAAGTTATGACACGATACGAAGCTCTTTGACGACTTCTTGACAAACGTTCTGATTTACCTCTCAAATATCCAAGCAGCCATCAAAGTACTAAGCTCAAATATCATTAGTTCAAGGATGGTGCTGAACTGCAAAACCAAACTAAACATACTGGGTACGCAGAATAAAGTCAGCCTCTGCTGGGTCCCAGGGCACATGGGAGTAGAAGGCAACGAGAAAGCGGACACATTTGCACCAAAAGGGGCTGCGACACCGCTGATAGGACCTGAATCCTTCTGTGGCATAGGAACCCACACTAACGAGTATCTCAGACAGAAGGACAAAAAGAAAATGAGAGAACTATGGAATTCATTAGACACAGACAATCCAAGAATCTTCTAACCAATTTTGGAAGAAAGAAATTACAGAATGTGTCAAGGGAAGCAGGAATAAACTGCGAATCCTAATAGGATTCCTAACAGGACACTTTAAGTTAAATGGACACTTAAAGAAAATTGTAATAATCCAAGATGGCACATGCAGATTCTGCAAAGAGGCAGAAGAGATAGAAACACATCTACTAACAAATTGTGGAGCTACACTAGCCCGCAGAAGAAAATGCTTTGGGATGTATAATGTGACCATAGACGAGCTTCAACCATTGAATCCGGGCATATTAATTAAGTTTCTTGATGAAGTAGGACTCACCGATGTGCTTTAGGCAGAGCACGGGGGATAAAATAGCCACAATACTACACCCCGAAATTATATCTACATCTACATTTACCTCTCAAAAATAAAATGCTTCCTTAAAAAAACATAGTTCAGCCGAGATACTGACTTAAGAAGTGGAAGTATGGGGTTCAGCCAAACATTCCAACACCCGCAGCATTCATGCTGTCCAATCCTAATCTTACGGAAAATCCTGGATGCTCCATTTTATGTATCAAATGTAAATACTACAAATACAGAATTATATATTCTTTTCTTCCAAGAAGAAATCCGCTCCCGTCATTGAAAATTTCAAAAATCCCTTCCAACCATTCCCATCCCGTAAATTCGCACTCCGAAGAATTCCCTCCACCCCTCCTCGGTAATTGAAGGGACGATGGCCGCAAAATTTCCTCTTCAGTGACAGTGAAAGTGATAATGACATATGCATCAACAGCCAACATTGTAGCATCATTATTTTCATCACCCTTGTTTTTAATTCTGTAATATTTTTTACCTAATTGTTGAAAATTGAAAAAATATGTACGTTCATTACTTCATTTTATAATTCAATACATTAATTTCATTATAAAATGGTCGATAATTACAAACTCGGTCAAAAATCGAAAACACTGCACACTCGGGGCAAAACTGGATAAGTTAAAAAAACATAACTTTTCGGAGTTTCGTTTTTAAGAGTTTTGTCTGTGGTACAAGTACAATTTTTGTAATAACATTATTTTATTGTGTTCACATTGAATAAAATTCAATGTAGCCTAGTGAAAACTATGTTTAAACACTTCATGTACACAGACACAGACAGAGACACGCACACAAAGTTTTTAAAATGACATAAGTCTGCCTGATAAAAAACTGTTTTTATTAAATTTTTGACCTTTTGAATTTTCCCCCCTTTTTGGCCATTTCATTTGTCGTCGAGAATCCAATCCGATTATACAACATTTGAAAAATGGCAAAAAGGAGGGAAAATTCAAAAGGTGCGGTTGAGATAAGAAGTTGGTGTCCGAGTGGATCGAGGTCCACGATAGCTCAAGTTGTAGAGCAGCGGCGTATCAAGCCGAAGATCGTGGGGTCGAATCCCGCTCGTGCCATTGACTTTTTTATCTCAACTAAAAACCTTAATTAATTATAATATATTAACTGGTCAAGCGGGCCACAAAATTAGTGAATTTAATGATTTAAAATGAAGTATACTTCACTAAAGCTCTCCGTGGCCATTTCATTTGTCGTCGAGAATCCAATCCGATTACACGACATTTGAAAAATGGCAAAAAGGAGGGAAAACTCATAAGGTGGGGTTGAGATAAGAAGTTCGTGTCCGAGTGGATCGAGGTCACGATAGCTGAAGTGGTAGAGCAGCGGCGTATTTAGCCGAAGGTCGTGGGTTCGAATCCCGCTCGTACCATTGACTTTTTTTATCTCAACTAAAAAGCTTAATTAATTATAATGTTTTTATTAACTTCATAAAATCAATTATAATTAATCAATTAATCAATTCTAGATAACAGAAAAATTAGAATTTCAGGATGACACAGCCTTTCCGCTTAGTTTAATAACCTAGTGAAATTAAATATAATGAATTCAAGTCACTTGGTTTGTAATCTTAATAATAACTTATAAGAAATACCAAATTGAAATATTGAAATTAAATCACATCATATTTGGATAATGAACTTTTGATATTATCATATTAATTAAAACAGTGGAATAATTTACGTTGGAAAGGACGAGCTTCAAGCATGTATTTACTTTCGTATTCGTAAGATAGTAAATTACTAACTACGTAGCATACCTTATTGGTTCTTCCATGCCCTCTTGGCCGTCTGGTCATGCGGGTTTAACATTTATGCACGCCGTGTTTTAGATCCAGGAACGATTATAAATCTCGTAATAAGTGTAAATGAACAAAAATTTGTTAAACATTTTGAAGTCGAATACTGGAAATCCTTACAAGGATTTCGCGTAATCACTTCAACTCCATTCTGGATCAATCAGATCAAAGCAAAGACGAATGAATTTATTATGTCGTCTCCTCCCTTAGGAGCTGTCACTAAAGGAGGTGCTGTTTTGCGCTGTTTATTAACAGTCGAATCTATGCATAAAACATTATAACATAGGTCGCACAGGATCGTATTTATATTCATGACGTGTTCCTATCTCTTATTAAATTAGTGATGTTTCCTTTTTTAAGAGAAATTGAAAAAACACTTGGTCAAGTAAAAAATCTCAAATTAATAACAGATTTATATTGAAACAGTAATGGTTTTTTTCCGAAATTATAAGTCCACGTCTAAATATAAGACTTAATTAACCAATAATGCAATACAGATTTTGATCTAATTTAGACAATATTTGGTAATACAAACCACCCAATGTAGTAACATTTTGAGACTGGAAACAATTGAGATATGTTGGTACTTACGTACCACGGTTCGACCAGTCAATTCCTAAAATAGCCACTTAAATTATTTTGCGTAAATTTTATTAATTTTATCCAATGTTAAATTTTATGTAGTAAAACTTACGCAATAATAGGAAGTTTTTAACCTGTGAGTAATAAACACAATTAAACCGACTATCGAATTATAATGATATCCTATTTTCTGTTATAAAATAAAGTTTACGTTTTACTTTAACTGGCAGTACTAAAACTTTATTAATATATTAGCGTATTACTGATTAAAGTAAGCACCCTTACAATTTTCTCCAACGAAGAAAAGTTGGTTTCGGTCAAATACTAAAAGTACAATAGCTCGAGATGGAAAAATGAAGAGCTGTAATTCACTAAGAGTATTTCTTGGTAAAAGATCTAAAAGGGTGATAAATTCCAAAGTGGCTGCCAACGGGTAGATCGATAGTGAAAAATGTGTGTGGTCGAGAATGACAAAATTTTCCTCACAAGCCGCAGAAATTAATACCATAATAACGATCTCTTCTCACCAAATGAACGTGCACTTGGGAGCGTTTAAATAGCCAACTTGCAAAAAAGCTTTATACCTTGTAATAAAGAATTGATGATTACATTACACCATAAATATTATTATGCGTTTCATGAGGATTAATCAAAAGTAAATGAGGATGTAAAAAAATTCACTCCCTTACCGGACGTTTCGATCTTTTTAGCCCCTCTTCTGGGACGAAAACATCTAGAAATGGTAAAATGTATAAATATTTCAATAATTCAAACAATTAAGGGAAATTTTAATAACCAACCAGGTAAAGAATTAGTTTAATTTTAATAATTTAAGTGTAAGCATCCATGTTTTAACGTTTCATTTACTGGAATTAATAAATTAATTAATACAAATAAATTAGTAAAGTAAAATATTTAAAATAAAAGGAGCAGAACAATAATATCTGATAGGGGGTGATGAAGCATAATTGAAGTGCATTTTTATTTTTAATGTGTAGAGATTAGTGACCGTTAATCGATAGTTACTCAGATATCGTGAGATGCGGTCGGGTCCCCGCCCGACTGCATCTCACGATATCTGAAAAACTGTTATTTTTAATTTGCTTTATATGTGATGAATTCGCACTATTTTTAAAACTTGGTTGCCAAAATGTTAAGAACAGAAACTTGCAAAAGCACCGACAAAAAGGCATTGTTTATCTTCAAATCAACTATTATTTTTGAAATTTTATGTTAGAGGACTATTTACTTATTTTAAAGATCGTTTTTATATACAAATAAATTTAATTTTATAAGCATGATAAAATAATAATATTAGTAAGATTTCTTGGTCCGATTGTCGAAATAACTACTTTCAATTAATTCATCTTTATGTACGATATTGGTCGAGATAAAAAAGTCAAAGTCACAAGCGGGATTCGAACCCACGAACTTCGGCTAAATACGCCGCTGCTCTACCACTTGATCTATCGTGACTTCCATCCACTTGGACACCAACTTGCCATCTCAACATGAAAAATGGCAAAAACGAGGCAAAATTCGAAAGGTGGGTTGAGAGCAGCGGCATATTTGGCTGAAGGTCGTGAGTTCGAATCACACTCGTGACGCGGACGTTTTTATCTCAATCAATACCTTACATAGTAGTACAAGAGTAATAATAATTTTAAAACGCAATAAAATATACAAAACAATAACTCATGTTGGAATGCTGAAACCCCATTACATAATAAAACAAAAAGAGAAAGAAGATAAAAATGAAACAAGGAAAAGAAAAGGAAGAAGAAAGCAAACGACATGATTTATATCGTTTATAAAAACTAAAATTCAGATTCCATGGATCTGAAACAAACCAGAAATGAAGAAGGACGTACATTCCTGGGAAGCAAATTCCATAGTCTTGACCCAACAATCCTGAAGGATAAAGCCTTGAATTTGAGAGGGGTGCTGAAAGCTTGGGATATGATTGGTGCATTTGGATAAGGAAAGAGATGTTTGTACTTTTAGACATTTATTTAATTTAGTTTTAATGTGTACATTAAAACCCAACGCTTATAAGAGCTTTGAATATCAAGATTGCCAAAGATATTAAAGTAGGAAGAAATGTGATCTCTTGGGCTCAGAATTTATCATTATTTAATGCTGGAATGATAAGCAATTTGAAAGCGATGAGCAGATTAGTCATAGGTAAGTGAAAAAATAGAGCTACAGTAAGAGATTAAAAAAATTATTATGGATGCGAGAAGGAGAACATTGGTTATCTGTGGAGTAAAACGTTTAACGCCTCAAAGAGAAAGAAAGCTTGATTAGACATTTTTAATAATAGAATTTAATTTGAATGAATATAAAAATATATTTTGCATTGAATAAATTCACTTTTTCCACATCCCACATTTGTTAAATTTAAACAATGTTTGTAAATCCTAGGCCCTGAAGATGATCTCAATAAAAATCGAAACGTTGACATGATAAAGAAAATGTTTTTCTGAAACCTACATCACACCAGACCGCATCTCACGATTTCTGAATAATCTTTAATAATAGAGCGAGCCTACGAAATTTTTAGCTTTAGGACACAAATTAATGAAGATGAGGAGATATTGTATAAATTATGAAAACGATATGATAATCATAGTGCAGTGCTTTTACAGTCATAAAGCTGATATGTTCAAAAATACTAAAACACAGAACAAACCCTTCGGACGTAATTATATCAAAATTAGGTGATTTGGAGATCTTCACAACTATTTTTAAAAATGATTTACTATTCTTGGTTTAATATACTATTTTAGATAAGATAGAATCTGTTCATGAAACCAAAAAACCATGTCTGAAATGGAGTTCAATTATATAAAATCAACTGAATAGTTAGTCAATGGAATTTGACACAGAAACATTCAAAATAAGATATTTCTTGCATAGAAAATTTATAAATATTTTATTGTTTATTGTTAAAAGATCGGACACAATGAAATGGCTTATATACATCAAATATCGATGATTATCACGAAAAGCTGCGATTGGATAAACGCTACATACATCATAATTTAAAGCGCACATGTGTGGGTTTTATGTCCCTCGACCCGACAGAGAGTTGTTCTTGCACAATTATTCAAACTTTAAAACGACAGCTTCAATTTGAATTGGAGAGTAAAAACTTTGCTTAATACCCAAAGCGGCTGTCTTATACATCGCAATTCAATTTGCCCCAATTCCAAGTTGGCTAATTGCGTCCTTCAACTAGCAACGTACAGACTGCCTTTAGAGAAGATCTATTCGGTATTTCGACATACAGGCTTTATCCGTTTTTTCACAATTAATCTCCTTCGAATTTATCAGCATCTGATCCGTCTTTTTTAGTAATCACTACAAATGTAAAGCATTAATACCGTTCCTTTTTCTTTATAATGCTTGTTTTTGCACTCATTTTAAACATTAGAATTTAGTACAGAAAAATATTAGTTAATTTTTTTTCAGGAAAAGAGGGTCTATTGGCGCGTAGTATATAGCAATATATAAAAAGTAGTTTCCATCATGCTGGTTTTGTGCATTCTTGCTGATTGTGTCTGTCAGATTGATATTCCATTTTGTCATGTTCAGTGTTTATGCTACTTCAATATTTTTGTATATACTTACCTGTCCAATTATTCGAAGTGATTTAAGATTTAAAGGTGGCCATTCTCGATCACTCCTAATGGAACCGCACCAAGCCGTACAGCTCCATTTGGAGTGCCTGAAATTTGAGGGGGCATTCACGACTGCTCCACAGCCAGTCGCTCCGAAAGTCAACCAGTGAATTACCTTCTCAAAATGGATGACGATCTCTTGTGCTACTCTTCTGTATATTTACATATTAAAAGCAAAAATTCTAAGAGGAAATGGTGTAAGAAGTGGTTCCTGAACAGAAGCCGTAGTACCCACATCAATTTGATGAAATTCCCTTGAACCCGCTGATTGGAGGAACTATTTAAGGATGGATGAAACGTCTTATTTATTCATTATATTTAATGTACTATTGACCAAATTACTTTTTTCAATTAATTAATCGTTTTTGTAAGGTTTTGGTTGAAATGAAAAAGCTAGTGCCACGAGCGAGATCTGAATCCATGGCCTTCGGATAAATACGCCGCTGCTCTACTATCGTGACTTCGATCCTCTCCGACACCAAAAAATGGCAAAAAGAGAGAAAATTCGAAAGATTTTATGTTGAGATGGGAAGTTGGTGTTCGAGTGGTTCGAACTATCGAAGTCACGATAGCTCAAGTGGTTAGCGCAGCCACCTTACACAAAAAAAAATTAAGACATTATTTATATTTACTCCAGCTTGTTACCCCCTTGATTAGAAAACAAAAGACAGTCATGAGAGAAATCATCACTACATGAAAGGTTGGCAACCACATTACGATTTCTCGTTACAAGGATGAACTACAAAGAATTTAAGTTCTCTACTACGATTTCTGATCATTGTTAGATACCGTATCTCTCATTGCATTTGTATCCTTTGTTTTGAAAACGTCGACCAACTGGTTGAGGATCGAATTTCTTTCATTTCTATCGTGGTAATATAATCATTGTCCACCACTTTCCATAAACATGATAAACTTTCATACAATTCAATCAGCTCAACAATAAAATCTCGATTGGATGTCATTACCAATAAAGAATAAACGTTTTTGACTTTTTGAGAATGTACGACGGAGATGTTTGCTCAGTGACAGAAAGACGGAGACTGCGCCAAAAAAACGCGGGTTTTCCAATTCACGAACGCGCCATGCCGTCGTCGCGCCGTAGATATTTGGAGTGGCGCGATGGAGTCTGGACCGGTCGAATATTCGGCACAACCGGGCATGCCAGTTCAGTTTTGCCATTGACGTGGTTTTTGGAACGGCGTCGCTCCGTTTGGACTGCTAGGAGCGATCGTGAATGGCCACCTTAAGGAAAATTAGCTGCAACGAAAACAAGCTGTGCAGTTGGATCAGTTCTAGATATTTGCCAAAAACCATCTAAGATTATAAGAGGGATAAGGAAAATATAACACAATAGTCATTTGAACACTTTTTTCTGAGCCAAAATCTGACGATTACGGTATTTAAACAACATGTACTGTTTAGTGACCTGTGGTTCAATAAGTGGTTGAAGTAGTGAAGGGGGTTCGGATAGATGTATTTCGGAAAAACACCTTTTTTATTTAATTGCCCACATTTCGACCTTTATTCATGCCATCTTTAAAGCATAAAGTGTACTGTTATTCCCGTCGTGTCATGTAAGTTAAGTGTATACGTGGTGAAATTGTTGTGACTTTATGTCTTGAAAATAACCCTCATAAAGTCTGAAACATCAACAATTAAATAAAAAAGGTGTTTTTCTGAAATACATCTAATCTCAGGTCCCTTCCTACTAACACCACTTATTTAAATAATATTGAACTGTTTTTAGAACTTAGCTTAAATAAATAAAGTACAACTCCGCCAAAAATTCCTCTATTATCTTGGAAAAGAGCTAGTCAACGACGAGATGATAAAACGTTCACTGGTCCCTCGCTTGCCTCGAGCCATAAAATTCCGTTTACTACTTCCCAAAAATTAAGTACCAGAAACTTCATTTATCGAAACGGCCAGCCCTCCAAGTAGCACCAATACTCGCAAGCGTTCCCAAATTTCTAGGGGGGAGAAAAAAAATGGCTACCCGGACGACTACCACTGTTTTTCTTCGAATCAGCATATGTCTCTCGTAAAAAAAAAAAGACGAGAGAATCCACTGGGAATCTGTCACGAACAGCCAAAACCGTACTCAGGGAGTACAGATGAGATATGCAGAATCTCCATCGTACCAAAACCAAACGCATGTCAAACCGTACGCAGCTCCGCTATACATAGCGAAGGCCACAACATCGCTGGTTCAAGAACCGTCTATATATTCTAAATATTCAATGATATATACTATTTCCTTTACTTTTCACTTTTTCCACACTTTCTTTTGTATAATATGGAAATTTAAGCTTGTTTTTCTTCAATTGATGTAACATTTTATTTATGTTTATCTTGAATACATTATTTTTTAGTATTATTTTAACTTTATTTGTAAAAAAATCTCTTCGAAGACAAATAAAATAATACTACTAATTCTAATTTAAGATGCTCTAAGAATCAATAAACAATAAAATATTTATAAATCAGTATAAAAATACTGATTTTATTGGTCAGCCTAATCTCTGATGATTTTGCCTTGCAAACGTGAAAAGTAATGAAGTCTTTTGTAGGTGGATTGGACTTTCGATAATGCCGCACCCGTTTCACCTTCAGAAAAAAAGAACAACATTGAAAATAAACGGCCGCTATACACGGTGTAACACAACCTTGCTAGTAGATTCTACCTTCAAAATGGAACCAAAAAGTGCTAATTAACCAAGGTCCGAATCGCAGCAGTTTCGGAGTTATTCCACTTTTTCTGATTTTTTAAAATTTCGCGAATAAACAATGATAACTCCAAAACTAAAAGGTTTTGGACAAATCCGTTGATTATTATTGAAAACTAAGTTAAATTTCAAATACATGTGATCAATACTAAACCTGTAAACGTCGTGAAATAATCGTTTTAGTATCTAGAACTTTGAAAAATAGTTTTTTTGTCAGCTGAAAAACTTACTATGGTGATTTTAAAATTACTATTTCCAAACCTAGCAAATTTCCTACTAGCAAATTTCAGAAAGCCTACTCCATATTATATATATTTTTTGATGTAATTTCTTTTTTAATTACTTCTTCATAGATAAAAAAGGTATGCAGGAAAGGAAAAAACGGAGCCAAACAGATTGATAGTGTAAAAAATTTTTTTTAAAAATTGAGGAACTTTTGTTGAATGAATTTATTAAACTATTTTAAATTTGGGTTCGAAACCGAAATGGTGCAAGTGTTTACTTATTTACCAATATGACTGCATCTTTCAAGTCGTGTTTAGTTATGTATGTGATATCTTGTTACCACAATGGCTAAAAAAACTGATATACATCTTATCTACGGGTTTTGCGGATTTGAAACGACGACAGCGCGTCGAAAATACATTGGGTTGAGATCATTTCGAATCAAAATAAAAAAACGTTTAATAAATTCGTTCAAAATGTCTTTTTTTTATTTACTTTTATTATTTTTTTCAATTAATTTCGTGGTCCGCTTGACCAATTAATACTTCACAATTAATTAAGGTTTTTAGTTGAGATGAAAAAAAGTTAATGGCACGAGAGGGATTCGAACCCACGACCTTCGGCTNAAGGTGTACTTCATCTTAAGTGACGTTTTGTGGAAGGTGTTTAATGGTTTGATAACGGATTCTAAGAGGGCGAAGTTTTAAAGAAAATTGTAAAATAATTAATTCACTATTTTCGTGGTCCACTTGACCAATTAATACATGACAATTAATTAAGGTTTTTAGTTGAGATGAAAAAAAGTTAATGGCACGAGAGGGATTCGAACCCACGACCTTCGGCTAGATACGCCGCTGCTCTACCAAGAGCTGATGTCCGAGAGGATCAAGGTCACGATAGCTCAGGTGATAGAGCAGCGGCGCATCTAGCCGAAGGTCGTGGGTTCGAATCCCTCTCGTGCCATTAACTTTTTTTCATCTCAACTAAAAACCTTAATTAATTGTAAAGTATTAATCTTTCCATCTTACCGATCCTTCAACGACGGTTTTTTCCATTCCTTCATCAATTTCTTATTCTTTGAAAAAGTAATTAAAAAAGCAATTGGTTACAGGACTGGATGTGCAGTGTAAGATTCCATTAACAAGTGCGAATGCCAGATAAAATTACCCAACGAATGAATATATTCAGCCTAATTATATACAATTTCAAATGCTCTCAGTTATGTTAGCACCTACAAAATGAATGACAAATATTTAATAATAAGTGACAGTTTAAGTTCACTTCTTAAATTACCAAATAAAAAATTACATGCTACTGACAATCCCATAATTTTTGAAGTGCTAGGCAAAATTAGTTTTCTCAGGCAGAGCGGTAAAGATGTCGAGTTTGCATGGGTTAAGGCCTCATTAAATACAATGAGAGAGTGGACAAGCTGGCAAAGGAAGCTTCTCACAACGGAAAATAATGCCTGTTACCAATTCATTATACCGAAATCGAAAATCAATTAAAAGGGGCTCTAGCAAACGCATGGCAACTAAGGTACAAACATTCAAACAAACGGCTATTTTACAAAATTCGACCTAAGATTGAGGCATCCTGGTTCAGTAAACATCACGTAAATAAAGAGATGTGCAAAATTATAGCTAGGCTCAGATCAAACCATGCCATTTGGGGTCAATATATGCGTAAAATAAACAGATCTGCTACAGACGTTTGCGAGCTCTGTATGGAACTGAGTTCAATGGAACATTTAATCATGTTTTGTTCTAGATATGAGAAGGAAAGGAAAAAATTATTTACAGCCTTGTCTGTATACATAGATAATCCCTTTATATCACTCTATGTTAGAGACAAGGAACTACTATATANGTCGTCTCATTTGTAAAATCATCTAATCTCACCGTATAAATAACAAATAATAAAATAAATGTTTATTTTAATTTTTGTATTTAATTTTATGTGTGATGATTAGTGACCGTTAATCGATAATTATTCAGTAATCGTGAGATGCGGTCTGGTGTGATGTAGGTTTCAGAAAAACATTTTCTTTGTCGTGCCAACGTTTCGATCTTTATTGAGATCATCTTCAGGGCTCAAAGAGTTTGTCTTCTGTGTAATTGTGCCATTCTTGCGTGTCGTGTTGAGAGTGCACTCTGAGTCACTTTTCTGAAACCTTTGCGGTGTGTTATTTGGAGATCGTGAGATGCGGTCCGGTGTGACGTAGGTTTTAGAAAAACATTTTCTTTATCGTGCCAACGTTTCGATTTTTATTGAGCCCTGAAGATGATCTCAATAAAGATCGAAACGTTGGCACGATAAAGAAAATATTTTTCTGAAACCTACATCACACCAGACCCCATCTCACGATTTCTGAATAAATATTTAATTTAATTTTTATGTTTTAACACTATGTCATACTTAAATAGTAAAAAAACTATTGGTTGATAATTAATACCATATTTGAGACATGGCCATGGATTAAAATCCAATGGGAAAAAAATATTTTTACAACTTCTGGCTACTAAACCGCTTATTTCACGAACATGTATATCAGTTTAGTATTAATTACATATATTGGAGATTTAACGTAATTTGCAATGGTATCAACGGATTATTGTTTTTTTGATGCAAGGACGTAAAATCACAAAAAATCAAAAAGTGGAATAACTACGAAACTGTTGAGATTTGGACCATAGTTAATTAGTACGTTTTGGTTCCATTTTAAATGTAGAATCTATTGGATAAGTTTGTAATACTATTAGCCGTACAGCTTGGGTAATAAACTAAAATTTATAGATATAATTAAAAGCATGTAAAATGACCCTGTTAACAATGTAAATTGTGATAACAATGAACTATCTAACAGTGCACAATAATATAGCGAAAGGCTTTAACTTGTCAAAATAATGTTTTTGTTTTCACATAGTTTCTCGGCCGATTCATTAAGATGCCAGAATGATTTTTTTCATTATATCGCTTGGTATTAATCTTCCAGAAAGTAGAGAAATCAATTTGTCGTATTTGTTTTAAAAGGGAAGTCACGAGATGAGGAGAAAATGAGGAAAATATGATGGGAGGGCTTAAATGAAGTGAGTGACACGACAATATAGGTGTGAGGCGCCATTCGTGACAGAGGAGGGTCGAGGCTTAATGAAACGGGCTGGAAACGTGACCCGCTGGTGGAACAAAGGGCGGGAATACGTCGTCTCACTTCATTAAGTACTCCTTAAGGTTTTCACAGCTAACCTGCTCTAAGTCCCGGCCGGGCCCTTTAAGGGCTCCCAAGAGGGTAGCGGAGGGTTTCCTTCTGAGATATCGGTTAATGGACGGCCCCCAGTAACACTATCAGAACCACCCCCCGCATCACGCGAGTTAGTACGGGTTCCTCCCCGACGGCTCTCACTTAACTTAGCATGTAAACTACACCTCAGGCAAACTCGATAGTGCTTTAAACGCCTTTGTCTTTTAAAATGTCAGAGCTCAAAACGGGCCAGCGATAAAACTTCGTTGTAATTTCCGACACCGCGAAATTAATCGCCTTTTTATGTAAACAAGCCCAAAGAGGAATTAGAATTGCAACAGAGCGAGCGTCTCGTTTAATCTTAAGTTTAAAAAAACTTATAAAATCGATTTACATAAATTTAACTCACTTCGTTTTTATACATTTTACTCTCATTAGACTTTATAATAAAAGTACCGAGCTTATAAAAGAAAATTTTGTTCGTATCATAGATATTATGGGTTACAAATTAGCCATAACTTTATTAAACATAATTCCCTTACATACTACAACACTTTGAAAATATAATAACTTGAGAGAGAATAAGTGTGTTCTATGTTTAGGTGATGAGAGATAGAGGGTTGAGGGTGAGAAAGAAACAGAGATATTAATGATTTATTAATAAACTTACCCGTAAAACGTAGGTCATTATGTGCCTTTCTTACACTTAATATGTAATTAAAAGTAAATTTTTTGTTTGTAGTCCCATCAGAATTAAAATAAAAATAACATTTTTAATACTACAAGTGGTTAAGTAGTGATAAGAGACAGATAAAAGTTAGAAGAAGTGTAATTGTTCAACTTACAGAAATAACTTTGTCGGGAAATTTGTACTTTCAAAATCAATTAATTTGCTTCTGAACATATTGAATATAGGTGAATATAGTCGAAGGTCGTGGGTTCGATTCCCGCTCGTGACACTAATTTTTTCATTTTAACCAAGACCTTGCATAAAAAGCTTAATTAATTGAAAAGAGTAATTTGGTCAATCAGACCGCTAAATATAATGGATATTGATTACTTGAAGATCGTGAGATGCGGTCTGGTATGAAGTAGGTTTTAGAAAAACATTTTCTTTATCGTGCCAATTTTTCGATCTTTATTGACATCTTCAGGTTCTGGGATTTATAAACATTGTTTAAATTTAACAAATACATGTAGGATGTGGAAAAAAATGAGTTTATACAATGCAAAAAAATATTTTTTATATATTCAATCAAAGTATTTCTACTCACTCAAAGTGTTTGTTTTCTGCGTAAATTTTTTTTTGCATTGTATAAATTCACTTTTCCACATCCAAAATGTAATTGTTATATGTAAACAATGTTTGTAAATCCCAGGCCCTGAAGATGATCTCAATAAAGATCGAAACGTTGGCACGATAAAGAAAATGTTTTTCTGAAGCCTACATCACACCAAACCGCATCTCACGATTTCTGAATAATCATATTATACAACCCTAGACGCATTGATGAATGACGAATGAATTTGTACAATGCTAGCTAATTTTAGAAGACATTTTCATTTTGCATCACACCATGCTGTTCATACAATAATAAACGCGGCGAAAGAGCTACTTCACAGAATTATTACCCTAAGCCATGAATCATTTCGCCACAAGAACCTAAAGATAGACAAACATATCCTCCATAACAATCTCTACCCTAAACACATAATTAACAGAATAATCAACAACTACAACTCAACACTAACACCATCCACTATTCCTAATAATACTAGATCAAATCTAACAAATACAGACAAACCAGCATTCATTTCCATGCGATTCAGTCATTAATCACATAAATTAAACCCATTTCTCTCTTCTGATAGAATAGCTTTCAAAAACTATAAAACACTTCACACACTTTTTTCCAAAATTGAAGATCCCACACCAGTAACAAATAAATCTGATGTAATGAACAAGATCAATTGTTTAAATTGTACGGAAATTTAAATCGGTATTAAATCCCAATATCTGTATAAGAAAATAAAGTAACATATCTATGATTGCAAAAAACCCAAGCAAAATCTTACAGCACTTGCTACTCACCATTTTGAACACAAACACAATTTGGACTTCAACAATCCAAAAATATTACACACAGAACATACCAAACATAAACGTAACGTTTTAGAAATGGTTTACATCAACAGAGATAAACACAGCATCAATTACAGAACAGAAACATGTAAACTCAGTCGCAGCTACGCCAATAACATTAATCAAATACAATATCGATAACATACATATATCATCACATTACACAAAACATATAATACAACAATTAATTAAGGTTTTTAGTTGAGATAAAAAAGTCATTGGCACGAGCGGGATTCGAACCCACGATCTTCGGCTAGATACGTCGCTGCTCTACCACTTGAGCTATCATGACCTCGATCCACTCGGACACTAACTTCCCATCTCAACCCCGGCGTATCTAGCCGAAGATCGTGGGTTCGAATCCCGCTCGTGCCATTGAATTTTTTATCTCAACTAAAAACCTTAATTATTCGTAATATATTAATTGGTCAAGCGGAACACGAAATTAGCGATTTGAATATAATACACCATATAAAACAATCATCATATACACACATCAAACATTTCTACATAGACTAACTCATCAACAATTTGGCTTTCCTATCCCTAATGATCCCCGTCTATATAATCCTGAGAGGATAATCAGGCCCGAACCATTACCAATTTTTTCCCATTGTCGGCTCCTTTCACTTCAAAGAAGCCGACTCCTCATATAAAAATGTCTTTCCATTCCCCCCGCCCCACTTTTTCAAAATCCAGCTTACGTAAACCAAAAACATTGCACTCTCAACAAATACTTTGAGTAAGTACAAATACTTTGATTAAATCTACAATTTTCTAGTATTGTAAAAATTCACTCTTTCCACATCCTACATGTATTTGTTAAATTTAAACAATGTTTGTAAATCTCAGACCCTGAAGATGTTCTCAATAAAGATCGAAACGTAGGCACGATAAAGAAAATGCTTTTATGAAACCTACATCACACCAGATCGCATCTCAAGATTTCTGAATAATCATTGTAAGTAAAATGTCGTCAATTAAAAAGCATATTGTATTATTTAGAACTGTAAAAGCCTGTAATCTTAAAGAGATCAAGCTGTAAAATAAAAAAAAGCAGCGATAAGTAAATTCGTTATTAAATCTAAACAATATTAATTTTTCCCATGTTATAATATTAATGTTGTTCATTAAGTAAAATTCATAATTGACATCTGAGATTATGAATTATCAATCATTTATTTTTAGGATGATAATGTAACTAAGACATAATTACTATCTATCGTTTATATTGTAACACAAGCCCATCCATTTTTTACCCACTTATAACCAAGAATCAGAATGGACTGTGCTTGATTTCGTTTGACGTAAATTTAATATTTACATTAAATTTCGTTGTGTTGAAACCTATCGTGTATTACAAAAGATTATGCCTACCCAACTAATTAATTAAATCAGAGTTTAGTATCTGACACAAAGTTAGTAATTGAAGCTATTTTCCATGATATTAACAATATCAAATTAGTTAATGTTAGCAGAGTTATAGGGATTCAATGAACAAGAATAGTTTTCACTGAGCCTTCTTTATTACACAAAGAAAAAAGCATGATACAAAACGTGTGAACAAAAGAACCGAATACAAAAGACGAAGGTTTTGGGACGACTGAGTACTGATTTTGAGTCAGAGAAGGCGCCACTGTCCAAGACCAAGTACGGCGACAACGCGCTCTACATCTTCTTCTCCAATAGTTAAGAAATGCGAACCTGCAGTTACACGTTTACTTTTTAAGTAAAATAACAATGTATTACTTTTTACTTAATTTTAACAATTTAACAATTCATCTAGGCATTAAGACTTCCCTATTAAGTTGATTTTTATAATTTTATGGACTGGAAATAAAACTTGGTGTTTTTATATTTCAATGACCGTTTTGATGCAAAAAATTATTTTCAACATTTAAATTTGGGCCCCTCATTTTTGTGAAATTGCCTGTACCGCTGACACCGGTTTTTTTGTTCTTAATGCTTGCGCTTTCTTTTTATTGCCCAGCGTTTCATTTAGTATTCTAAAGCTTTCTATTTTTTAGATCCGCAATAAAAACTCTAGTGGCACTTTGGGACGGCGCATGCACGTTGGTCCGGCTTGGATGAAAAGGCGAGTTTTAAAATATGAAAGGACGAAATTTATGAAGATTTCGCTCGACTCACTACTATCCCCGGACGTCCCAATTCTTCCCGCACAATGCAATTTTACTGCGAGTGTGCATTCTTTTTAATCTTCTTGAATAATTGCCGGACCCCGGGCCGCTTTGTCCCTCAGTAAAATGTTTGCGGTCGTAAATGAAACCGGCTGTTATCCTGCAGCTTGTTTTCATTTGTGCCCCTTGCAACCCGGTTCTAACCTTTATAAAACAGGGCTCTTTTTTTTATTCTGCCTACGTTAAAACACTCTGGACTGAATTAAAAACTATTAGTTAACGCTGTCACTTCGCCTACTGAAACAATGAGTTAAATTTTTGCCCCTTTTATTCTTTTATTTACGTGGAATAAGCTTGATTAAGTTATAGTCCCATTTTTTTAAAGATAAGTCTAGGCGAACGAGAATTTTCAAAACGCAGCCTAAAACTTTCATCTTTACTCTGATTCACATACAAAAAATTCAATAATATATAACTAGTTTAATGCAGTCAGTCATCTACGTATTTCCCTCAGGATTTACGGTCGAATTTATAAATAGTTCTTTTCCTTGTAAGAAGTGTGTAAGTTGTGGTAAGTGCTTTACAATTACTTTTTATTTCTAACTTAAGTTTACAATTCAAGCTTTAGAAAACTATATCCTGTTTAAAAACTTTTAAACTATTGTAATTCTAAAACTTACAGTTTCAAACACAGTACATTTCGTAGTAGAACGAGATCTACTACACATCTACAACCCGTCCTCTAAATTGCGGATTCACAAACTTGTTGAATAAACTGAGTGTCATTTCTTGCAAATAGTTAATATCTGATTTTTAAATACGAAACTTATTTGTAAGTAACAATATGTCCCCGAGAACCTGAGCAGGAAACAAGTAATGGTCCTTACGCGATTAAGAATAGGCCATACGCGGTTGACACACGGGCACCTCCTCTTGGGCCAAAGCCCGCGCCCCTTAAGAGAAAGGTTGCTCGATGTGTCCCACATACTGGAAACATGCCATGCCTTGGCTCCCAACAGAGAGCGTGTAGGCATCCATCCAATCTGAGAATGGTACTCGAGCACTGCAGCGGGTTTCTGGGTCCCCTGTTTCGCTTTTTAGGGGAAATTGGGTTTTTTTATTGTATATAATATGTCTTATGTGTTGTATGTCTATATGTTTTGTCTGAGTGCATGTATTTATTAGCGTGAATGGCGAGGGATCAGGGTGAAATATAACGTTATCATCGCCCCTCGAACGTTGAGAGCGATGGCGGAATATTTATAAAAGTTCTCCATCGACCCCAATCTAGATTAGTTTGAGTATAGGTCCGTGAAGGAATATCACGTACTCTACCGACCAAATGGTATGAGTGTACTGTATGGATGTATTTATATGGACGAATGTTTTTATTTGTATGAATGTAGAGTTTGAAAAGGTAAATAGAATATAGATTTAGTTGGGAGCGAAATGGCCTAGATGTCGGAAGCCCCAGTCAAAAAAAAAAAAGAAGTCAATTATTCAAAAAGTGTACGGTCAATAAGAGGTTAGTAATAAGAATATCGTGAAAACACTTCACGTTAAATAAACAAACTTAAAAAAAGTCGAGAACACAAGTATAAGTAGAAAGAAAGATAATCAAAAATTAAAATTCACAGCTCAGTAAAATGTCCTTTTCATTATTAAATGAAAAAATTGTATTTTAACTAAGTTGCCTGGCTTTATGAAACACACTTCAGCAAAGATCGCAGAACGTACGTAACCAAGGCAAATATAGGTGTTTTTGGTTGTACCAGGTACCAAAAACATCTATGTTTACCTTGGAATATAATTGCTACCATCGTAAATTTTATGGTTGTTCCAGTACCATTTTTCGACCTTCGTTAGTACCTTTCAATTAATTAAGGTTTTTAATTGTGATAGAAAAGTGAGTGTCACGAGCGGGTTTCGAACCCACGATCTTCGGATAGATACGCCGCTGCTCTACCATTTGAGCTATCGTGACCTCGATCCACTCGGACCTAACTTCCCATCTCAACCCCACCTTTTGAATTTTCCTTCCTTTTTGCCATTTTTCAAATGTCGTGTAATAGTGAATATATGATATCTGAGTGAGATATCTCTCATATCTCGACTAAAAACCTTAATTAATTGAAAGATATTAATTGGTCAAGAGGACCACGAAAACTGGTGAAATAAGTTAAAATGAAGTATATCTTCATTAAAGCTCTTCGTGGCCATTTTACTTGTCGCCGAGAATCAAATAGATTACACGGCATTTGAAAAATGGCAAACAGGAGGGAAAATACAAAAGTTAGGGTTGAGATGGGAAGTTAGTGTCCGAGTGGATCGAAGTCGCGATAGCTCAAGTGGTAGAGCAGCGGCGTATCTAGCCGAAGGTAGTGGGTTCGAATCCCGCTCGTGTCATTGACTTTTTTATCTCAACTAAATTGAAAGAAAGCGGACCACGAAAATTGGTGAACTTCGTTAGTATGTTTTATATGTCCATTTATTCATTTATTACATCATTCTAACAGGGACAACGCCCTGAAAATATAATTATAATAATAATAACATTACAGATACAGTGTAACATACTTGACAACAGTCGTAAACACATATGTAAATAGAAAGAAGGATAATGGAAAATTAAAATTCATAGAAATTCAAGAGTTACATCCAAATTATTTCTTAAAATTTGAAATAAACTTCTTTTGAAAGTCACTTGACTGTCAACAAATGGATCAATACTTGGGGCAATTCTATAAGCACATTTCGTGGTGATAGATTGGTTCACCAATTTAACCACCGTTTATAATCTTCGATCCTTATAGTTAAAAAGCAGACGAGGAGTGACCAAGGAGTTCATATTCAAAACGTCTATGGGTTTTGGATAAGTAGTGAAGTTTAAACCAAACATAAACATTAGGTATCTGGTAACTTTTTTCTAAATCATTTCAAAATAATGTTAATAGGTTTTGTAATAAGAGGCCAAATTAAATTACCATATTCAAGAATACTCCTACCCAAAATCTGATACAATAATTTTTCTGCATGAGCACTAGTAAAGTCAGACGTCATACATTTAATACGTCATACACCCACGTTTCTGTATCCTCAACCGTATGATTTTTATTGAAGAAAGGAGAAAAGAAGTTTTTTTTGCAAAAAAAGAAATGTAACGACTCTTATGAAAATAAAACGAAAGCCTATTAAGAGTGCATCAAAATGTCTTTTTGTAAAACCACAATATCAATAAACGAAAAGATGCATTTGTATATTTTTAAGTCATCCACCAATAAAGACACTTGAGAAAATTTATTTGAATTAACAATAACATAAAAGAAATTCTTTTTATGTAAGGTCTTGGGTGCAATGAAAAAGTTAGTGTCACGAGAGGGATTCGAACCCGCGACCGAAGAGCAGCGGTGTATTAAGCCCAAGGTCGTGGGTTCGAATCCCGCTCGTGACACTAACATTATCATTTTAAGCAAGAGCTTACATAAAATTAATAATTAATTGAAAGAAGTAATTTGGTCATTAGACCATTAAAGATAATGGATTTAATAAGTAAAAGAAGTATCACTTCACTAACAGCTCCACATGTGTACTTCATAAGTCGCTGAGAATCGAATCGTGATTACACGACATTTAAAAATGGCAAAAAGAGGGAAAATTCGAAAGATTGCAGTTGAGATTGCGAATTGGCGTCCGAGTGGATCGAAGTCACGATACCTCAAGTGGTAAGACCATCTGCGTATTGGGCCGAAGGTCGTGGGTTCGAATCTCCCTCGGACACTAACTTTTTCATTTCAACCAAGACCTTACATAAAAAGAATAATTAACCGAAAGAAGTATTTTGGTCAATAGACCACTAAACATAATGGATTAAAGAAAATATTGAAAAAAATTAGCTCCAAATGTGATCCATGAAATACTCCTGTCCTATTGACTTATCGTCCATTAAAATCAACTGTAATTAACCTGAAAAGAACCAATCAGTAAAGACCTGTACATGTTTAGTGGTCAACTGATTGCAGTTAATTGTGATTTGTAACGATTTAGTGTTTTACGTGAAGTAAAAATTATCAGTAATTATTTTCTGTACTTAACATTTAATTATTATCGATTAATCTTATAATTAGACTGCAATTCAAAAGTAATTCAGTAATAATCTCAAGGTTAATTTCCTTTATTAGTCGATACCGGCACAATGTTACTAGACTTTCTATAATTCCAATATCCTTCTTTCCAATCTCGTAAGCTAGAATTTGTACAATAATGCTTGCGATTTTTAATTATGTTTTGTTAATCGTCGTTTGGCTTTGGAAAACATAAAAACAATGAACTTTGTAGCCATAGCCGAAAGCATAAAATTTGTTAATTTAATACATATTAGTATGTATTATGTAGTTTGCAAATCGTCATATTCATTATAATTATATATATATAATTTTATGTGGCTCAACTTGCAGTAAAAAAATCATTTTATAATAAATATGCAAAAATATAGTTTTTACATATTTGTTTTTCAATGTTTTTACTAGAGTTAGAGTGAACATAGGGGGAAAAATTGACAGGAAAATTCAATGATAAATGCCAAATAAGAACTGTTTTACCAAAATATGCATTCGACAGTCGAGGGGGATCTGAGAAATGGAAAACTCCTAGGGGGGAAAGAACACGCGAGTAAGAAGAAAATAGAAAATAATGAGGTAGAAAGGCTGGCCCGAGCCAGCTGAGACACTGCAAAATTGATGTATCAAAAGAACATTTTAATCCAGAAACAGTAGGAAATTGAGTGACGTTATTAAAAATCGAGAGACCCTGGGATTCCATTTGTGTCGCCAGTCCTGGACTATGTTGTCAAAAGGGTTGAAACAATTAAATTACCGAAATGAAAGCAACAGTGATTGAGTATTTTATTTTATCACACAATATGCAAACTCAACTGATATTCATACCACTTCACAATACAAGTTTAAAATAATTAATGTAACAAACACATTCATGTTTAAGTAAATTATGCCTTAAAAGAGATTTGTTAGGGAAATTTATTTGTAACTTGATCTAGATGTGTTACGCTTTTTTATACGTGAGCCTTCCTAAAGTTGCTGTCAGTTTCTAAAGTAGTAGTAAGAGTAAAATTTCTCAGCGAACAAAACGAAAAGTGCTTTTACGACAGAATAGGAACTCGGAAGCTCATGTTACAAAGACATGAAATTTTATTGAATTATAAATTATGGTTATATCATATTTGAACGGGTTGTGCATAGGAAATTAAACTACGATTGTTAATTAATATACACGTCCCATAGTTTGAATTGACAAGAAAAAATTGTATGTATAATTTATGAGCATGTTTTGCATATTGGATTGTGGGCAATTCGTTTGAGCGCAAAAAAGGGTCCAATGGTATCCCGGCATTTAGGCATAAACGGCCAACCCCACATAAGACCAGCCTCAAAAAAAGACATCCCGTCCATAGCCGCTCAAATGGTTACGCATTTCCTTCACAGGTGGATCAAAGAGTTCAATTTTCACACAATCCTAGCAAGCTTTTGAATCGACCAATTTCAGCCTGCCAAGTATTTAATAAATATAAAATTCAGGCATGAGAAGACAAAATATCTATCTAAATATGTATCGTTTTATTGATAAATCTCATTGAATTGAGACTTTTTACTTTAGTTAATTTATGTGAGGTTTTTGGGCAGGAATCAATATTATTTAATAAATCTAAATATTTTGTTTCTTTAAAACAAATTAAGTACTAATAACAAACTAAAAATAAAAATAGTAAAGTAAGATTAGATCATTTTAATAAAAAAGGGTGATCGCTTTATTGATTTATTAATAAAGCGATCACCCTTTTTTATTAAAATGATCTAATCTTACTTTACTATTTTTATTTTTAGTTTGTTATTAGTACTTAATTTGTTTTAAAGAAACAAAATATTTAGATTTATTAAATAATATTGATTCCTGCCCAAAAACCTCACATAAATTAACTAAAGTAAAAAGTCTCAATTCAATGAGATTTATCAATAAAACGATACATATTTAGATAGATATTTTGTCTTCTCATGCCTGAATTTTATATTTATTAAATACTTGGCAGGCTGAAATTGGTCGATTCAAAAGCTTGCTAGGATTGTGTGAAAATCATCAATCAATTCACTCATTGAAATAAGACTTTTACTTTAGTTATTTTATGTGGGAGTTTTTCCGCAAGAATCAATATTTTTTAATAAATTTAAATGTAAATATTTTGTTTATTTAAAACAAATTAAGTACTAATAACAAAGTAAAAATGAAAATATGAAAGTAAGATAAGATCATTTTATAAAAAAGGGTGATCACTTTATTGATAAACTTCATTGAATTGAGACTTTTTACATTAGTTATTGTATGTAGGGTTTTTTCCGCAGGGATCAATATTTTTTAATAACACTAAATCTAAATATTTAGTTTATTTAAAACAAATTAAGTACTAATAACAAACTAAAAATAAAATAGTAAAGTAAGATAGGATCATTTTATTGAAAAGGGTCATCGCTTTATTGATAAATTTCATTGAATTGATACTTTTTACATTAGTTATTGTATGTAGGGTTTTTTCCGCAGGAAGCAACATTTTTTAACAAATCTAAAATTAATTATTTTGTTTATATAAAAAAATGAAGTACTAATAACAAACTAAAAATGAAAATATTAAAGTAAGATAAGATCATTTTTTTAAAAAAGGGTGATAACTTTATTGATAAATTTAATTGAATTGAGACTTTTTACATTAGTTATTTTATGTAGGGTTTTTTCCGCAGGTAGCAGCAAAGGAGGGTGTGAGGGGATTCGTCGGGATGCGAGGTTTATGATGCGCTGATTTACTGTAGTTGGGAGGTTTTTATGAAATTTACGGTAACGGGAACGTATCTCATCTTGAACGAAAGGGATATGTAAGTCTATGTGTAGTTAGGTTCGATAGATAAAATGGAGCATCTAGTATTTTTCTAAGTATTAAGGACTGGGCCGTTTGAATACAGTGGATGTTGGAATGTTTGGCTGAAGCCCACACTTCCAATCCGTAAGTCCATACCGGTTTAACAATGGTGTTGTAAAACAGCCTTTTATTTTTGAGAGGTAAATTAAAACGTTTTTCAAAAAGTCGTGCAAGAACTCTATATCGTGTCATAACCACCTGACGTTTCAGTCGTGTGTGAGGATTTCACGTCAGGCGTTTGTCGATTTACAGTCAAAAACTTCTAAATTGGAAATTTGTAAAAAATTAGATTTGCAACGTTGTAAGAAAAATTCATGTAGAACTTGGCAAATTTCAAAACTATAATAAGCTTTCCATCGATATCCTTTTTTTTTTAATCACATCTAATAAAAATGCTGACATTTATGTTAAATGGGAAACAGTGTGCCGGTGTGAAAAGGGGAAATAGGGTTAATTTATTAATTCAACTTTCTGCCCTGGGCAAAATTTTTTTTCCCGACTTCAACTCAATAACAAAGCACAAATAGAAAGGAAATTTAAACAAAACACGTAAAAATGAGGTAATAAGCAAAGTAATAAAGTTGGACGTTAAACACAGACAAAAAAGAAAAGAACAACAATAAAGTATTTGTAAAACCCAATTTTAACCTAATAAAAAGCAAGACAATAAAAAAGCACAAAAAGTAAGAACAATTCAATTTAAAAAACAAATATAAAAGAAACAATGAACATAGTGAAAAACCTTTGTATAAGGTATTGGTTGAGAAAAAAAAGTTGAGTCATGAGCGGGATTCGAACCCACGACTCTCGGCTAAATACGCCGCTGCTCATGAATTTAATAGTGAACAACCAAATTATGCTGAATTTTTCTTTTTTCTTGTGCTTTTTTATATTTATGTATATTATATTTATATGTAGTATATACAAAAGACATAAAACCGTATTCTGTTATATTATTTCAAAATATATGTATTTTTATTGTCACATTAATCACAACATAATTTATTGTAAACCAATTTAAACAAGTTTTAATAAAAAATAATTAATGATGATGGTAATCCTTACATGCATTACGATAAATAAATTTCCGATTACCGCTTGCGGTCGAGCACTAAACAAGAAATTGTCTCCAGTAGATGGAGCGAATGGACGACCGCTTTCAGAAGAACTACCTCAATGTACATAATGCACTCAAAGATTCATGTATGATAATTAGATCGGTTTGAGCATGGACGTTGATTCCATCCCATACAATAACTGAATGTCATTGAAAGAGGTCTGACTCACACATTGCACATGAAGCAAAGCGTCTTCCCTACATATGTTCTCTGTCGTATGATAGCCACAAACAAACTGGCCATCTTTAAAGAGAATAGCTTCCATTTTCAAGTGTCCAAGCGAGATTTTGATTTGCGAATAGTCGCCTTTCTATTCGATACCTCTCCGGAAGTAGAGGACCTGATGTGGGACGTCTAGAGACTAGGCTAATCTCACAGTCCTCTGATGTCTGTTTTCGTGTGCATCCTTATATTTCGGAGTTTTTGGAGTTGACTACCTTTGAAGGAAGCCGGTTAATCGCGGTCCCGTAATGCGGTAAGAGCAATAAAACGATCGTTTCTAGCCATCTGCTCCATAGAATCTTCTGGTGGCCCTGAAGCGCTGTACATCCCCGTGGATGGTAGAGCGCGGCACAACCAGGGTATTAACGGACGCTACTTCTTTACGCTTTAAAGCTATCTTAAACAGAAGAATTTTGAAAAAAAAACTGAAGAAAAATTATTTTTGACATCTATGGGACTATTTCTTATCAGTTTTGCAGTCTGTGATGAGGAAAGAATCTTAGGAAAAGGACGTTTTGTATTTAGAAGTATAGAGATCGGTAGAATTTGAGCGAGTTTGGCGCGATATTTGAAATGCAATCTGACCATTCAAAAAAAGATTTAGAAGAGGCACTGTGAGCTTGTAAAATAAAATTTCAAGTCTGCTTCCTATCCAACAGGTAATAAACACGTCAATTTAGCCATGAGCTGGAGAAACAAAAAAAAAGCTATTTTTTAAGAATGATTACCTAAAATCCTTGCTAAAATTGAAAATACTAGACAGAAGTCAATACAGTTAGAATGCTACTCCTTATGCCTGACTGCATGTGATTAAGTTGGTAGCTTCGAGGAATTTAGTGATGGAGTTGTGAACTATTCGCTCAAGTTATACGCTCCTTTAATGGAGAACAGATAAGTGATACGTTTCTGTAATCGGAAGTGACAGAGGGAATTATAACTCATTTTATATTATATTTTTTGGTAATAAACAAATTCAGAGCAAATCATTATTTATAAACTAAATCTAAAAGGTTAGAAGAATTATGTCTTACTGATTAATTCAGTATTTTCTTTTCAAAGATTGTTAACAAGTCAAATATCATTCTATGTTTACATAAAAAATGTTACATAATCTTGGGTAAAAGATGGAGAGAAAAATTGTTAACATTTCAGATGCTTGAACAATACAAATATTTAGATATCTCTCGAGCCGTTACAAATTATTGGCCGATGAACTTGTTCTTGACCGAAGGAAAAGACCAAACGCAAAAGCGGTTACCCTCTTGGGGGCATTTGTTTAACTTCAACAGATTAATATCCTTAAGAGAGCCATTTATGAATGTTTGACTTCTTTCCCGAAAGGCAATTGTTCCCAGGCAACAAGAGAGATGAAAATCCATGAACACATCTCCGTCAATGTCAGTTGTCAAATACAAAAATGAAATAACCATTGGCAAAGACTCATTGTAATAACCAGCTCAAAAATGAATAGGGATATTGCCATGTAATATTTACTTTCCCTAAGATTTTATCACAAATTGCATTAAAATTTATAATGTTTCTTATGGAACGAAAATTTAATTAAAGGATTTTGAAAAATAACAAAATAAACTTTTCATTTCATAATTTTGTTTATTGGACACAATAATTCTTTTAAACAACTGATATCATGTATAATGACCTCTTTTAGCTAAAATCTCTGTACACCTGCTAGGCATACAGTTAATCAGGCTGTCACTAATATCATGAGGAATTCTCTCCATAGATGATGCAATACTGCACTCATTTGTTGCAGGGCAGAAGCAAACACTGATGAAAATCCTTCTTTGCAACTCATCCCACATGTGCCTAATGAGAATGAGGTGTGGAGACAATGGAGGAAGAGGTAGATGGGAATTTCGAGGTTTTCTAAACATCGATGAACAACTCTGCCTCCATAAGGTCTGGCATTGTCTTCCAGAAATCGAAAATCCCTGCCGATGAGATCCCTGGTTTGAGGGGCGTATCTTCCTCGATAATTTCTTGGTTATAACAGTCTGTGTTGAAGTTGCCTTCAACAATATGTAGTCCAGTTCATCCTCTTCGTAAATCCCAGCCCAGACCATTACACTGCTTCCTCCAAACTGCACTGAATAGAGCATGAACTGGGGCATTGTACGCATGCCCTGTTCTCGGTAGACTGTTCGGCGCCTGCTATCACTACACAGAAGCGCGACTTATCGGTAAATATAACGGCATTCCAATTGGTGCTTTCTTCTAGGCACTCGCAGCACCATAATCTACTGAGTTGCGGGTGGCGGGCTGTTGCTGCAGGTCGTCTCAAATTTGAGATTAACTTGTCATAAACGATTACGAAGCGTTTGGGTTGATAAAGAATGGCCTTGGCAAAACATCCATTTAGGATCTGGCAGGCACTATGGAAAGGATTCCGTCTTGCAGCAATGCCGATATTTTTATCCACCCTTGGCGTCGTAATGCGCTGAGATCCTCTACCAGGCCCCCTATTGGCTAAGCCTCGGAAACCACCCTCAGAGCAAAGCCAACGAACTCTGCGAGATTCACTTACCAATGACCTCGATGACTCATTCTACTAATAATATTGCACCCTTGTGGTTCAATGGTGCAACTTCCCATCTCCACCTCACTTCTCGAATGTGCCCTCCTTTTTGCCATTTTTCAAATGTCATATAATGTATTTGATTATCGGCGACAAATGAAATGGCCTTTCGTGAAGCTTTCGTGAAGATAAACTTTTTTTGTTTAATTATTAAATCCATTAGATTTTGTGGTCCGATTGACCAATTAACTTTTTCCGATTAATTAATATTTATGAAAATTGGTTGAGATAAAAAATGGCAAAAAGGAAGGAAAATTCGAGAGGTGAGGTTGAGATGCATTGATCCATTTTTTTGACAGCCTACAGCCTAGCGGCCTTTAAAAGATATTTGTGTGTCACCCGGGGATTTGAAATTCTAATTTATTCATTATATTTATTGTTCTATTGACCAAATTACTTCTTTCAATTAATTAATCTTTTTTTGTAAGGTTTTGGTTGAAATGAAAAAGCTAGTGCCACGAGCGGGATTTGAATCCATGGCCTTCGGCTTCGATCCTCTCGGACGGTTGAGATGGGAAGTTAGTGTCCAAGCGGATCGAAGTCGCGATAGCTCAAGTGGTAGAGCAGTGGCGTATTTAGCCGAAGATCGTGGGTTCGAATCCCGCTCGTGACGCTGACTTTTTTATCTCAACCAATACTTTTCATAAATATTAATTAATTTAAAAATGTATGTAATGTAACATTAAGATTCATTCATCACAATAAAACCGATATAAATTCATACCATATATTTAATTTTTTGGACATATGTAATTAAAGAAGAGAAATTATTATAAATAACATATTAATAAAATACTTACTTAAAAATTACATATAATGACAATATCATAATAAATTGTATGTATATGCTACCACAAATTTGTTTTAATCTGTTTGTTGTTTATTTTAATAATGCATAAAAATATTTGTGAGCTCACAACTTCTGGTGTCAAGACCAATTTAAACTTCTGAGAGGAGGATGTTCTATATTATTTAACTTTTATTTGTAAAAATAATATATTCAATGTACGGAAAACAAATTTATTTCTGTCTTTGTTTTGACATAATCTTCTCAGAATTTTTTTGTATATATGTTTGGACTCTGTGATAACTCACAAATAAAGTTTTATATTCAAAGCATACCGCTAGTTTTAATTGTATAATACTTAAAAATGAAATCACCTTAATGGACCTCTACCAAACCATATTATGCAAAGAGTGATGTGTATGCTTATTTCACGCTTTCCATGTCTTATCCATACTTTGTTGATAAATATTAATGATGTCAATGAAAAGCACGTCGAATTTGAAATGCTCATACAAATGCAGATTCACATCTTTCATCCCTGTCTTTTCAATTATGATGCCCTAGTGACTTTGGTAACGTGATCTTGAACTCCATTTCAAGTTCTATCAAAAGTAAACGTTAAATAAAATTTTTTAGATCAACTCAATTCTTTAAAAAAAGAAACCAGTTATCTAATCCCTTTAGATGACCTCATGCTTTCCACTGTGTCTTCTCAATCTGTTCTCTCCTCAGTTTTTTCTGCTTGTCCTTCGCTCTGACAAATTACGAACGTGACAAAACTTAATCAGAGTTTTAATTTGCTTAATCCATTTTTAAAAAAGTATAAAAACCAATCCTCTAATTGGGAATTGGAAATTTTCTTGCGAGGAAGTTAATTAAACTTTGCGTAAGGCTTGAACTTCGATCAATTTATTATTTAATGCGATAAAATATTCAGCCGTTTTTAACTGCGATAAAATATATTTACTCAGTTTTAGTTGTGAGGGAAAACATTTTATTTTTGTAATTTGTCGAAGAAGAAGAAAATAAATGTTATTCTGCTGTTTTGGGCCTCCTTAAACAACTAAAAAGAACAAAATTTGGCACGGTTGGTGTCATGAAATAAGAAGAAGAAAAGTCAACAGAAAATTAACCATCGTCGTTGTAAATTGTAGGAGAGAAGGTAATCAAAAAGACAGGACTTAAACGTGCAAAGGGTTTGAGGCACGGCGAATGGAGTTGGGTAGGAGATTCCAGAGATTGTAGGAACGAATAAGAATGAAGCGACTATAAACAGTAGATTTGTATGACAGTTGAAATGAATACGATCGGAAGAGACAAACGAGTGTGGCGAGTGTGTATTAAACGTTAACATATTGTAAATATAGGAAGGGGAATGGGAAGAAATTGTATGATAGAGGAAGGAGCTAAGAAAGTGTAGCCAGCAATAGGAGGGGATTCAAACTACGATACATGTAAGACACATAAGATCTTTTGGAGTGAAGAAGTGAAAGAACTGAAGAAAGCAGTTCATGATATTCCCTCGCACTCTGATGAGACCACCGTAGACCAGATTGCCAGTTAGTTTAGTAGTAACGGATGCTGATTGGGAAGAGTTGGCTTACGTGACGGAATTTTAGAACGAGAAGTAACTGTGGGAGATTTTGAAAATGTGGAGTTTTTATTATAGGGTTCGATCAAGGATGATCCCTAGGTTTTTGAAAGATAGATAAAGGGAGATCGGTTCGTTGTTAGTGCAAAACGATCCAAACACTATAGCCTGGGACTTATTGATATTGTGAAAGAGTCTATTTTCAATAGCCCAGGAGCCTATAGTATTAGGTCCTCTTGGATTCGTGTGAATGAAATTTGAAGGTTATGAGGTCAAAAGGAAAGTACTTTTCGAAGTTATTTACGTAGAGGTGATAAGTCCAATATTTAAGGATATTAGCAAGATCGTTAATATAATAGCAAAGAGAGAGGTAGATAAGCTGGAGCCTTGAGGAACATTGTCACGATGGGCACGGGAGAAGAATTGGCTTTTCCGGGATGAAATGAAATGAACTTACGTTATTGTTCAGTAAACATTACTGTAAAACAATTAATTAAGGTTTTTAGTTGAGATATAAAAGTCAATGGCACGAGCGGGATTCGAACCGACGATCTTCGGCTTGATACGCCGTTGCTCTACCAGTTGAGCTATCGTGACCTCGATCCACTCGGACACCAACTTCCCATCTCAGCCGCACCTTTTGAATTTTCCCTCTTTTTTGCCATTTTTCAAATGTCGTGTAATCGGGTTGGATTCTCGACGACAAATGAAATGGCCACGGAGAGCTTTAGTGAAGTTACTTCATTTTTAATCATTAAATTCACTAATTTCGTGGTCTGCTTGACCAATTAATATATCACAATTAATTAAGGTTTTTAGTTGAGATAAAAAAGTCAATGGCACGAGCGGGATTCGAACCGACGATCTTCGGCTTGATACGCCGCTGCTCTACCACTTGAGCTATCGTGGCTTTTTTATCTCAACTAAAAACCTTGTTTAATTGTGATATATTAATTGGTCAAGAGGACCACGAAATTAGTGAATTACTGAAAACTTAATTATGCATTTGTGGAAAAGTTATATGCATTATGAATCAGAAAAATTATTGCACCATATGTTAAAATGAAGAATTTACAATTCCTTTTTAGATATCGCCTCGAGGTATGCTTAGGGGATACATGCATGCATGTAGGCTATGGGAATCCAGTGTGGAAAACCTCCAATAATTCTTAGCGTATCATTTTGGACTACCTCGAGCTTGGTAAAATTGGATTTAGACATATTTCCCCAAATTGTAAGTTTCTATTGGAAGTATTGGACTGACTGACGATGTACTCTGCGTCGTGTAAACACCTTACTCACGCTACCAATACGTCCGATTTTTTCATTTTTAAAAATACCTACCAAAATAGGAGGCTCTAGAAGAACCGTACGTCGGCGAAGAGAGCCAGTTCAGCTGTATATTGCAAAGGTAATTATAAAGATGTTAAATAAGATTGGTTCAAGGACAAACTCTTGGTGGTATCATAATTCAAAATTTCGTAAAACTATTGTTAAATGTTAAGACAAATGTCGATCGAATGGAAAATTGTATAAATATTGATAAACGTAGTAATGCAGTTAAAAGGAACTAAAATTAAAATATGAGAGCTTATTGACTGGTTCGCACACTGATAAACGTGGGTGGCGGAATAAGCTGTAGGGTTGGAAAAACCTTTTCAAGAGGAAACGCCCCGCACCGAACTCATTACACATAACCATTAATTTCTCATTAACGTAACTTCACAACTGTAATTTATGCAAGTCCTCTAAACCAGCCCCTCGGGAGAAAAGGGTTCTAACCTTCCACGAGGAGTTTAAGAACAAGATTCGGTAAGAGAAAGAAGTATATAAATATGATAATTTATTCTGAAATTATAAAGAATACGATTGAATAAAAGAGGAGAAACCGTATAATTATGTAGTCAGTCGGAACAAAAATCGGTGATAGATGAGTGTAAAAACTTAAAAACAATTTATTAATGGTCTGTGATTTGTCTACTCTTTATTACTCGAAAAGAGTATTCAGAAATCGTGAGATGCGGTCTGGTGTGATGTATGTTTCAGAAAAACATTTTCTTTATCGTGCCAACGTTTCGATCTTTATTGAGATCATCTTCAGGGCGTGGGATTTACAAACATTGTTTCAATTTAACAAATGCATGTGGGATGTGGAAAAAAGTGAATTTATATAATGTAAAAAATATATTTTTTATATTCAAAGTATTTCAACTCTCTCAAAGTGTTTGTTTTCTGCGTAAGTGAGGATTTTGAATGGGTGGGGAAGGAAGTCGGTATAAAAAGACATTTTTGTATAAGGAGTCGGCGTCTTATACCGACTTCCTTCCCCACCCCTTCAAAATCCAACATATATAAATATAAAACAGCAATATCTCACTGGCACACTCAACACGACACGAAAGAATGGCACAATTACACAGAAGACAAAGACTTTGAGCGAGAAAAAATACTTTGATTGAATATAAAAAAATATTAAATTCACTAATTTCGGGGTCCGCTTGACCAATTAATATATTACAATTAAATAACGTTTTTAGTTGAGATAAAAAAGTCAACTAGCGGGATTCGAACCCACGATCTTCGGCTTGATACGCCGCTGCTCTTCCACTTGAGCTATCATGACCCCGATCCACTCGGACACCAACTTCCAACCAAAAGGTGCGGTTGAGAGGGGAAGTTCAAGTGGTAGAGCAGCGGCGTATCAAGCCGAAGATCGTGGGTTCGAATCCCGCTCGCGCCATTGATTTTTTTATCTCAACTAAAAACCTTAATTAATTGTAATAAAAAAATATATTTTTTGCATTGTATAAATTCACTTTTTTCCACTTCCTAGATGTATTTATTAAATTTAAAAAATGTTTGTAAATCCCAGGCCCTGGAAATGATCTCAATAAAGATCGAAACATTGCCACGATGAAGAAAATATTTTCCTGAAACCTACATCACACCAGACCGCATCTCACGTTTTCTGAATAATCATCGACTAACGGTCACTAATCACCACACACTCGAAAGGATGTTAAATATGCGAAATCGCTAACAGCTTCAGTTGTCAGTTTAGCTTTTTTGACGGAGCTTGGCAGAGGTCATATCACCCACTGAGAGAAGTTTGAAAATAACTCCAGTAAGTATGTTGGGTTCGAATTGCAAAACTGTTACCGCCACCGCTGCCCCCTTTTACACATAGTTTAACTTATTTGAATACACGCAGAACACAAGAGATTCAAGCTTTCCGACTTTTGTTTTGAAGAACTTCCCTACTGCTATTGCAACAAGGGCAGAAAACTGTTTACCGACACGTTAAGCGGAGGACAACGTTTCACCAAATTAAGCTTTCTCGGAGTTGATATACTTTTGTTCACATGCCAGCAATTGCAAGTGAAAAGGGTAATGCTGGAAAGTTCCGTCGTACCTCTTTAAACTTTTGATAATTACAACCGTGTCACATTACCAACACAATGTCATGGGACTAACAATGAGCAACAAAATGGGATGATGGACAGGAGTTTCCGTTCACGGTCGTCAATAGCAACTCATTCCGTAATAAAAACGCTATAAAAAATTGGCAGGATATTCCAGAAAGTGTTAAGAGGAGAGCCTGGCCTCGTGGAGATAAGTTTCATCAGCTCGCCTGGCGAAAACGTTCCTCCGAAATCGCCGAGTGCATTGTAAGTGGAGCCTATTGATTATGTGATATTGGAAGTCGTGATTTTCTAAAGGTGGTTCAATCTCTTCAATCCCCCGTCTGTTGAGTTGTTCAATCGTTGCCCTGGGAACATCCGTTGTCCGCCTAATAGAAAGTTCAGCTACGAGGAGGAAAGGACCTCCGCCCTCGTCGAGGAGAACCTCGCTCGATATAAATGCTGGACTTGGGCCAAATATCTCATACCTCCTCCAACCCGGAACGTTAAACATAATATTCAATTATACCCGTTCAGTTACCTATGAGCAACTCTTTTTAAAATCAATTGGGCCCGCTTGATAACAAGAACTAATGAATAGCGAAAACAATTGAATTAAGTCTTTATTAAAACATTGCAACATTATAAAAATTTTAAATCAGATAAATGTTCAACTTAACGTCCGGGACAAAAAGATAGATAGACTGTTTTCATTTAGTTTTATAAAACATAACATTTTAACGGATTCTTTTACTTAATGGCCAATAAAATTTTAACTCCTTGAAATATTGATTTTAATGTGGACTTAAAGGTAGCACACCTGTTGTTGTAAATAAAAATAATACCTAAATCCAGGTGTTGTATTTTAGGAAACTCATTATGTTGCTACTATCGATGTTAACGTTTGTAATGGGTCGTGCCATTGTTTGACTCTTTCTCAATGCTCAATAAAAATCGTAGAAAATAGATTTCGGAAATATCAAGAAACATGGACGGGTTAAGAACGTTATTTATTCATATTTATATAGTCCAGAAGACTACAGAAAGAAAAAATACGTGGTAGGTTATCTGTCTTAACCAGCAATGAAAAACGTGTAATTTTGAAGATAGCTTCAATTCTCAACTTGACAAGTCACTTAAAGAGCTGGAGTGTCGACCTACTTAAAAAAACGTAAATGGTGCCTCGTATATCCAGATGAGAAAAATGAAACGGATATCACAGTTAAAAGTGGCAAGTGACAAACAGTTCGCCCCTGACCAATCTACTGGAAGGAGGAATAGAGAAAAATCCTATTTTTGAAATGTAACCAAAATTAACTTAGAACGGCCCCGATAGTTGGGTATATTATGTCAAACACCTACAGGAAGAAAAAAAATATTTGAAAAAGGCATGTTGGTGGAGGATGTGTGATGGTATGGTGTGGCAAGAAAAATGGGAAGAAAGAAAATTTTTCAGATATTTTTCGTCTCTACGACTTTAAAAATAGACGCTAATTGGGCTGGAGAAAGGTGGAACCTAGTGGGTATTAAAATTATTTAGTCGTTTGTTTTAAGTGTGCTTCTTTTACTTAGATTAAGTATAAACTTTCTAAAAATCTCTTTTTATCCCACCTCAAAATTAATATTTATTATCTTTAGGCATTAATGCTTTACTGGCAAGTAATTAACAAGATAATTTAAAATGTAACAAATTTATTTATGATTGAAAAAATAATGAAAGCCATAGGGTTACAATAGGGTTATGTCCACCACAACAGAAAGAAGAAATGTTGGTGGAGGATGTGTGATCGTATGGTGTGGCAAAAAGAATTGGAAGAAAGACATTTTAATAATTTAATAATTTAAAATTTAATAGCTAACAAAATGTAACACATTATACCCCAAATATTAGGTTTTTTTGTATAATTCATTTATTAAAACTGGTCTTATTAGACCAACCATTAATCTTACAACAATATTTATAGGATAAATAGATGCTTACATTCTTATAAATCCATTGGTACAATAATATGTACACCTCACTATTCACTAAATTTTAACTGCAGTAGTTTAATAAGGTTTTTTTAACCTTCTGACTGAGTTCACTCCCATATTCTTATGCTGACTACGGCGAAACTGGTGTTAATCGGCGGTACTTTGTATTTTCTTAAGATCCTTATGTATGTCCTTATTCCTAACATAGCAAGGTGCATGACCATATTACGTAAAATTTTATTTTAGAGTGTTTGTGTGTTGTACATATAATCGTATATTTATATGTATTTAAATCGTATTATTAATATTTTATTTTGTATAGTAAGGTTGGAGCAGCGTCCTATCGATCAACAATCATTATTTATCTATATACCTTAAACCTATTTCTGTCCTTTTTTTCTTCACGTGTTCTTTCCATTCAGCTTGGCATATAAGGTCCATCCCAGATATTTAGCTGTATCGTTATATAACTATAACAGTTCCATCGATTTTAAGAGACGCAACATGGACCAATTTTTTGTTTATAAATTTTAGGGTGGTGGAGTAGTCGATATTCCTCCATCACCCTTCACACCTAATACTAGCATAACTAACCTAAGTGAGGGTCGATGGGTTACTCAATATTCCGCGATCGGCCCTCATACACTACATATTCACGCTAATAAATACATCCACTTACATAACTATACGCTAGGTGCACAAAAGTAGCAGAAAGATATATTGGGTTGTCCGGAAAATAATGCAGGATTTTGGTATTAAACAAAAAAAAAGAAACTAGTTACTTTAAAGCAATGTTCTTTAATCAAAATAATTTCCNAATGAGTAATCCTGTAAACGTAAACAGAATATTTTATATAGATTTTTTTTAATGAAAACTTAAAATCCTGCATTATTTTCCGGACAACCCAATACAAAAAAACCTATTTTCTTGAAGAGTAGAAACAGGGGACGCTCTGCTCAAGCCCGATTCTCATATCGAGTGGCATTCACACACGCTCTCTATATGGAGCCGAGGAATTGCACCCTTCAACTTTGTGAGACATCGAGCATGTCTACATGCCAGACACATTGGCCCAAATTTAAGTGTCCGTTTGTCGATGCGTGATGACGAATGATGATTATTATTTACTGAAATTAAATTAAAGCCTGAAATAATTATATTGGGAACGTTTTGAATGAGTAATTTTAATAATTACATCCTGGCTTTTACGGCTCGGTTGTACTGAAAAGTGGTAAAAAGCCGCAGGTATGCCGTGGGGGCCTTTAGAACAACGTCTGTAGCCATTAGAGTTAAATTATTCTTATTTATTATAAAAAAACAAAGGCCATACCGGCGGTTAGCAATGACCGTGTAGAAATAACCAGGCGCGTCGACGCGCTAAAACATTTACGAGTTGAGCCCGACGTCGAGGCCGCAAAGGGTTCCTGGCCCCTTTGAACAAAACAACTGCATGAATTGATAACGAATATTCGACCACAAGGAATGCCGGAATTGCTTGCGGTCTCTTTGACTCTCCTTAAATTCCTTTAATGAATATACACGGCAGGCTTACGGGAACTGTTACAGCTTGTAAATTATTTTCTCATACTTTGCGCCCTTAAAAGGTCTCCTTAATGAAAAAGCGGTTTGTCATTTTCATCCTTGTCAAATTTTCAACTCAGGTTAGCAAACGCTCTTTATAACATCTTAACGTCGTTTACTTAACTGTAATAATTTGTTAGTGGACGGGATTCCCGGACAAACAAACTATGAATTTAATTAACAACAATAAGCGATAGAATTTACAAAACGTTAAAAAAATTATAGGATCAACATTCACTTAGATTATTAAAATTAATGAAACTATGTTTTAATTATTTATTGCAACTTGAAAATAATAGATATACATAAATGATATTTCAAAGTGTTCACATCGTCTCCGTTTCAACAATAAATTTAAAGAGGTTTGGAATCGGTTTCAGGTATAAGGACTGAATTGTACGTAGAACAAGTTTTCTGCATCAAAGCGCGATTTTAACAAATTGTGACAAGTGGTTTTTCATTTTTTCACGAAAGAAAAATTGCAGTTTAAATAAAACATTACAAAGGTTAGAGCTGTTTTTGTGAAGAGGGAAGAGAGTGCCGCGGATGAGTCGCGGATTTTTTTCCAAAATCGCTTTTTTTTTGCTAACCTACAGATTCCAGTAAACCAGGTGAACTTGTAAAGCTCCCGCTACTATCATAAAAATTTGAATTTACGTTTTGTACCTGCCTCTCTTCTATTAAACATATTAAATGTATTTAGTAAAAAATACGACATAGTCAAGAAACTAATAGTATTTGCGAATGGCTTAAATATGTCTAGAAGAGTTAATGGTTCTCTGGCACAATGATTAATAAACTGTGAGATGTTAAACTAGCTTCACCCTTCTGAAAAAGGAATTTTACGGTTTTAAAGATGAAAATATAATATTAAAATAATATTATTTTCAAAAAGGTAATGGACAATTTAAAGATCAACGAAAAAGTCGAAAAATCAGTCGCGTATGTTGAATTAAACTCTTTCAGAAAGAATTTAATCTTCAAAGGCATAAAATTTGAAGAAAAACTTGACTAACGTAGTATCGTTTTTTTTGTTGTGATAATTTAAGTTTTCAACTAAATGCTGATTTTGTATATGCACTTCCTCTTCGAAATAGAGCTACAAATAATAGGCC
The DNA here is from genome assembly GCF_000648675.2 of Cimex lectularius. Classification (NCBI taxonomy): domain Eukaryota; kingdom Metazoa; phylum Arthropoda; class Insecta; order Hemiptera; family Cimicidae; genus Cimex; species Cimex lectularius. The sequence continues at coordinate 173,730 of NW_019392729.1, read as the reverse complement.
CTTAAAACTAAGATTCATTCCTTACAAAAATAAGTCATTAATGTGTAGAGATTAGTGACCGTTAATCGATAGTTATTCAGATATCGTGAGATGCGGTCGGGTGTGATGTAGGTTTCAGAAAAACATTTTCTTTATCGTGCCAACGTTTCGATCTTTTATTGAGATCATCTTCAGGGCTCAAAGTGTTTGTCTTCTGTGTAATTGTGCCATCCTTGTGTCCTACTCTCAACACGACACACAAGGATGGCACAATTACACAGAAGACAAACACTTTGAGCCCTGAAGATGATCTCAATAAAAGATCGAAACGTTGGCACGATAAAGAAAATGTTTTTCTGAAACCTACATCACACCCGACCGCATCTCACGATATCTGAATAACTAAGTCATTAATCTTGAGAAATGTAAAACGTGTCAAAGACACTGGATTTCTCATTAAAAAAATGACCTTCTATTAAACATAACAAAGATACAAAGTTACTATTATTACGAAAAGAAATTTTGAAATACAAACCAGATATGAAAGTTTATGTCGTTTGCATATTGGGTTCAATGCAATGATCACTGACCTAAGGTTTATGATATTGGGAAGAAATAGGAGGCAAGAAACTAAATCAAATAACTGGATTGGATCAGTCCAAATTGAAGAGAAAGCCGCGCTGATACTTTTTATTAAAAAAACGCAACGTCTATAAATTCGTCAACAACAGGTTTCACTGAAGCAGCGATACCAGGTTTGCCTTATCGTCTAGCTGCAGCATAGTTATCATCGGCGTGAGACTTCACCGTCGGTCGGAGTCAAGTTAACAAAATTAATTAATGACTGTTCATCGATGAAGTTGATTGCCCTTTGATATAATGTAGCTGATCTAAAATCTAATGTAAAATACCCCACTTCTTACAATCTGTAAAGCAATTTGATATATTTTATATTTGAAGCCTTTATAACTGAAAATATTAATTATCATAACATTTTGGAGAATATAATTAGTTTTGTCCCAGCAATTAAAAATTCATTATTTGGTAAAGCCAGCCGAGGTGAGCTTTTTCGTATTAAATCTTCCTTAACAAAAAATCTTCTCTATTTTGTAAATATGGATGTTGATTTAATTTCGATAAATATTCCTTTAAAGGTGTTTTATATTAAACATAGAATTTTAAGTCTAATTCGGCTTATTTAAATTTTCCATTGTGAGATGCGGTCAGGTGTGATGTAAGTTTAAGAAAAACACTTTCTTTATCATGCCAACGTTTCGATCTTTATTGAGATCACCTTCAGGGCATGGGATTTACAAACATTGTTTACATTTAACAAATACATGTAAAATGTGGAAAAAAGTGAATTTATACAAAGCAAAAAAAACTATATTTTTTATATTCAATCAAAGTATTTCTACTCACTCAAAGTGTTTGTTTTCTGCGTAATTGTGACATTCTTGCGTGTCGTATTGACAGTGGCAGTGAGATATTGCTGTTTTATGTTTATATACGTTGACACTCTCAACACGACAAGCAAGAATGACACAATTACGCAGAAAACAAACACTGAGTGAGAAGGAATACTTTGATTGAATATAAAATTTTTTTTTTCATTGTATAAATTCACTTTTTTCCATTCCTCCATGTATTTGTTAAATTGAAACAATGTTTGTAAATCCTAGGCCCTGAAGATGATCTCAATAAAGATCGAAACTTCGGCACGTTAAAGAAAATGTTTTTCTGAAACCCACGTCACACCAGACCGCATCTCACTATTTCCGAATAATTTTCGCTTAATGTTAGAAAATACTTCCATGTGGGTTGTTTAATAAAAAAATTAAATACATTACTTATTTATGATTATTTGGTAATCGTGAGATGGTGTCTGGTGTGTCGTAGGTTTTATAAAAACATTTTCTTTATCCTGCCAACGTTCGATCTTTATTGAGATCATCTTCAGGGCCTGGGATTTATAAACTTGTTTAAATTGTACGTACATTTTTATAATTTTATAAATTCTAAACGGTCACACCAGACCGCATCTCACGATCTCCAAATAATTATTAATTAACAATCACTAAATATCACACATTACTTATATATATTTATTGGAATGTTTGGAGAATTTACGCCTACATCTTATATTTTATTAATTTTCCAATTTATTATTATCCATATTATATTTTAAAAGTTAGGACTATCTTGTATGGACAAGCTTCTTGTCCGAGATGAAAGGTAAATTCATACCAGTTTCACCTAGGTTATCATGGTCAATTTATAGACAATTTGAAATCAAATTTGGTCTTTGTTTTAAGCAAATTAGTACCTTCCCATCTGACGTTCATGATTGGTTCGATATTTTTACTAATGCCAGGGCTATTTCCAATTTTCATTCTAATTTCATTTAACAGTAAAAAATCGTGTGGTGATTAGTGACCGTTAGTCGATAATTATTCAGAAATCGTGAGATGCGTTCTGGTGTGAGGTAGGTGTCAGAAAAACATTTTCTTTTTCATGGCAACGTTTCGATCTTTATTGAGATCACCTTCGAAATCCAACATATATAAACACAAAACAATAATATCTCACTGGCAATCTCAACACGACACGCAAGAATTGCACAATTACACAGAAGACAAACACTTTGATTGAATACAAAAATTGCGTTGTATAAATTAACTTTTTTCCACATCCTACATGTATTTGTTAAATGTTTGTAAATCCCAGGCCCTGAAGATGAACTCAATAAAGATCGAAACGTTGGCACGATAAAGAAAATGTTTTTCTGAAACCTACATCACACCAGACCGCATCTCACGATTTCTGAATAAGTAAAAAAAACCTTGGTTTTATGGTGTATGCCTTTTAAAATATTAAAACCTTTTTTTGCTAGTAACTCACTTGATACGTACTACATATATTCATTCAACCATAGAATATAAAACTCTCATATAAAATAATTCGTTAAAAAAAATATTTCCGTTCATTAATAGATCGTTGTCGTTTAGTTCGGGAGACAAAAGGGCTATGGCTAATTTTTAATAAATTCGAAAACAAACGATTTATTAACATATTAACATTAGCAAAATAAACAGATTAATAGACGTGATCTCAAAAAAGGCAGAAACTCGCTTCCATGAACAAGAACTGGCAGAAAACCAGAATGGAGTGTACGTAACAAAGTTTATGTTGATCATCGCCAAAAAATTTTGCCCATCGCCGATGTGCCAGTAAATTTGTCATTTAGGTAGTACTAGTAGGTAGTAAAGTACTACTAGGTAGTACTTTTAGGTTGTAAAATACTAGTAGGTAGTACTTTTAGGTAGTAATTCTATAGTTAATTAATTTTCAATATACGTTGTAAAATAATACCCGTCAATGGTAATGAAATTAAATTCAATTTCAATTGATCTGCTTATGTTAAGTCTGTAAAGAGCCTGTGTGGCCGACCAACCCAGCATTGAAACCACCCAGAAAATAGGTCCCAATTTGACAAAATTATTATTTTGAAAGGTTCACTAAAATATTTATCTAAACTAAATATATGTTTAGTCAACAATTAACATTTATATAAATCGAATAAGTTGAGAAAGTAATTTGGTTCCACAGCCGTACACATTTTGTACAAAATCGTTATTTATAAATTTGATAAGCCACTAAGGGCGTCCTTTTGATCCTTCCGATCAATTTCCCGTTAAAATGCAATTCTTCAATCCTATTTCGTATATTTGAAGCGTGAAGGAATTGATCAAAGCTTTACCGGCGAAGAGGGTTCACCCTCATCAATTTTTGATTAGTAGATGGGGCAGTTCGAAAAATTCGTTAAAAAATGGTAAAAAGTTATCCGAACAAAAATAAAACCTGGGAGTTAACAGCAGAAAAATTTACAATTGACACAGTAATAAAGAATTATTAAGGCATAGATAAAAACAATTATGTTTATGAGACCTGCGTAACATAAAATTAGCTTTCAACATGAAACTCACTTTAAAGCATACACAGTTACGTAATTGACAATTATCGCCATTGCTTATGTAGGTACTATTACAATAACAACTCTATGTGAATTTAATTATTTGTATGATTTTAAAAGTTCATCTCTTCATTTCTACCATGATAGAATAATGTACCATGCTTTGTTCAAATTTAGTTTCAAAGAAGGAAACCATTTATAGACTCATCCTATAAATTAAAGAAGGATTATCCTCACGTGTGTTAAAAGCTCTATCACTCAATGAGTTGCTAGGAACAGCGGAGTAACTCACGTCAAAACATATGACGAAATTCTATCAGTTTTCTTTAGCCATTGGACAGTTGAATATCTTTTTTTCCACCAGCGATAAACACGGTTTATGGTAGCAAAGTGATCTTTAAAATGGGGCATTTATGCGATGAATGGAGGCTACCCGACGGCATGATTCGTATTTCATTGTCTTCCAATTGTTCGATGATAGGTCGTGAATTCTTATCTTTAAAAAATGGTAATTCGATATGATGCTAAACCAACTTTACCGGGCTAAATAATTTGGTCAAATTACCGGCCAGAAAATAAGATTTCCGTTTTCCTAATTAGCTAAGCTTCCTTAGCTATCGTTAAAAAACGATCACAGATGGGGCCTGATGAAGGAGAAAACAGTTTCTTCGTCAAGCCTTCAGAGAATATAACCCTTCCTTTTTTTTAAATAATTAATTATAATATATTAATATTTTACAAGGTCAACAATTTCCTAGTTATAATGCTGAAATTTACGATTTCAAAATATTGCAATTAATTAAACATTGGGAGCATATATCAAAAGATTAACATGAGGAGTGTTTTCTTGCTAATTGTCCTCATCTATGATCTTTGTTAACATATAAATAAAATTCCCTGAAATTCTAGAAAGACATACAAATTATTTTTTAAAAACTCAAAAATATCTTTTAAAGGCCGCTAGGCTGTAGGGTGTCACAAAAAATGGATAAATGCATGATACATTCAAAGCACGGGGAATTCTATAAACACATTTCGTGGATGAGAGATTGGCACTGCAATTGGAAATGTAAAACAGTTCAGTCACACGAAAATACCGGCTTGGCACCCTTAAGCTGAGTTGTGATAGAATTTCATGCATCACTAAACAAAACCATTTAAAATCTTCCACCCGAATAGCGATAAAGCCGCACGACGACGAGTGACCAAGGAGTCCAATTCAATGGTTCCGTTTTCTATGTTCTATGGTTGGATAATACGTAAAACGAAATGTAAACATTAGGTATTCAGTAACCGATTTAGTAGTGAATTGACCAAATTACTTCTTTCAATTAATTATTCTTTTTTTGTAAGGTCTCGGTTGAGATAAAAAAGTCAGTGTCAAGAGCGGGATTACGATTTCTCGCTGCAGGGATGAACAACGAAGATCTTAAGTTCTTACTACGATTTCTGCTCAGCGCTTCAGGGTTATCAATACCGCATCTGTCGTTGCACTTGTATCCATTGATTTGAAAAGGTCGACCACTGGTCGAGGACCGAATTTCTTTTATTTCTATCGTGGTAATCATTGTCCACCACTTTCCATAAACATGGTAAACTTTCATACAATTCAATCACCTCAACAATAAAATCTCGATTGGATGGCATTGCCAATAAAGAATAAACGTTTTTGACTTTTTGAGAATGTACGACGAGATGTGTGTTCAGTGACAGAAAGCCGGAAACTGCGCCAAAAAAAACGCGGGTTATCACATTCACGACCAAGCCAGCGCTCCAATATTCCAACGTTCACGCGAAGTTTTCCCATTCACGAACGCGCCATGCCGTCCTCGCGCCGTAGATATTTGGAGTGGCGAGATGGAGTTTGGACCGGTCGAATATTCGGCACAGCCCGGCACGCCAGTTCAGTTTTGCCATTAACGTGGTTTTTGGAACGATGTCGCTCCGTTTGGATTGCTAAGAGCGATCGTGACTGGCCACCTTAAGGAGCGATTATGAATGCCGTTCCATATAAGAATTGTGCTTGAGCACGTCAGCGAATCTTTGGGTCCTCTATTCCGATTACTGGAGCAAACGGGGATAATTCTGTAGCTCTTTTGATTATTACAGGTTGGATCTACTGTTTATACATTCTAAATTTGCTGATACGCGTTTCGTGAGAATGTATTTATATGCGTGAATGTTTGTGTAGTACAAGTGTATAGATGGCGGAATGTAGGTATTGTAAGTACAGTTGTCTATATGCGTGATAAAGGGTGATGGACGAATATCCTGTACTCCACCCTACTTGAGTGAAAGGTATGTAAATAAGAGGGAACGTATCTAAGAGTGAGTGAGTTGAGGTGAAAATCGAATTAAGTGGCTGAAATGTCCTTGTTGAGCTTATCTTCAACGGATTAGACCAATTATTATAAATTAGCCCTAATATGAAATCAGCTCATAGTTACTTGTTAATGCCTACTTTAATATACGTTTTACTTGCAAAAGTTATTTGTAATTGCATGATTCTCAATTTTTCCAATTTGTTAGTAAAATTATGTACTAGTTAACGTCTATAAAATATTGAATTTATGAAATGACTTATATGCAAACATTGGAAAGTGAAATTAGAATTATTTAAAATTCATCAGGAGGAATGAAATTTTTAATATATTCACAAAAATGACTTCATTTTATACAAGAACAGTTTTGAATGCATTGGTATAAATTATTGCCTAATGAAAACTTTAAAATTTAGAAATGACCTAGGAAAAACGTAACGGTCCTTCTTGTAAATTCATTTTTCTGCCTCGTTGGTTATGTATAAAGGCAAAAAAATTTTATTGCAATTTGGGAAACTAAAACCCATAGGTTGGTAGACTTTTTTTATTAACCAGAATTAAGTCTGCAATTAAAATATTATCCTTAATGGTAGATTAAAAGAATATAGTTTTTAATGTAGATTTTTGATGAATCTGGTACTTATTATACTATATTTTATTAAATCAATTAATTATTCTTTCTAAGGCCTTGGTTGAAATAAACTTGCCTACACAAAATGTGAAAATAGCAACAAAAAAAAGGAAAATTTGGACGGTTGTAGGTTGAGATGGAGAGTTGGTGTTCGAAAGGATCGAAGTGACGATAGATAAGTGGTAGAGCAGCGGCATATTTAGCCGAAGGTCGTGGGTTCGAATCCCGCTCGTGTCACTGAATTTTTTAACGCAACCAAGACCTTGCATAAAAAGAATAATTAATTGAAAGAAGTAACATTGTCAATTGACCACTAAAACGTAAACGGATTAATAATTAATAAGTAAAAGAAGTATCACTTCACTAAACTAGCTCCCCGTGCCCACTTCATAAGTCGCTGAAAATCGAATCCTGATTACACGACATTTAAAAATGGCAAAAAGAGGGAAAATTCGAAAGTTTGTAGGTTGAGATGGAGAGTTGGCGTCTGAGAGTATCCAAGTCGTATTTAGCCGAAGATCGTGGAACGAATCCCGCTCGTGACGCTGACTTTTTTATCTCAACCAAGACCTTACAAAAAAAGAGTATTTAGCCGAAGATCGTGGGTTCAAATCCCGTTAGTGACGCTGACTTTTTTTATCTCAACCAAGGCCTTACAAAAAAAGAGTATTTAGCCGAAGATCGTGGGTTCAAATCCCGTTAGTGACGCTGACTTTTTTTATCTCAACCAAGGCCTTACAAAAAAAGAGTATTTAGCCGAAGATCGTGGGTTCAAATCCCGTTAGTGACGCTGACTTTTTTTATCTCAACCAAGGCCTTACAAAAAAAGAGTATTTAGCCGAAGATCGTGGGTTCAAATCCCGTTAGTGACGCTGACTTTTTTTATCTCAACCAAGGCCTTACAAAAAAAGAGTATTTAGCCGAAGATCGTGGGTTCAAATCCCGTTAGTGACGCTGACTTTTTTTATCTCAACCAAGGCCTTACAAAAAAAGAGTATTTAGCCGAAGATCGTGGGTTCAAATCCCGTTAGTGACGCTGACTTTTTTTATCTCAACCAAGGCCTTACAAAAAAAAGAGTATTTAGCCGAAGATCGTGGGTTCAAATCCCGTTAGTGACGCTGACTTTTTTTATCTCAACCAACCAGGGCCTTACAAAAAAAAGAGTATTTCGTAACCTTTTCTGAATAATTTTTGCCTCATTTGAGTGAGTTTTTTAATAAGGAGGCCAAATTAAATTACCATATTCAATCCTTCCAAAGATTGATACAATTTTTTTTTGTAAAAACAGTAGTAAAGTCAGACGTCATACGTTTAATGAAACCCAAGTTTCGGTACGCCCTATTGAGCATGTAAGACTATTGATCCTCAAAGGTGCACTTCTTACTGAAGCATGGAGAAAGGAAACGTTTTTGCATAAAAAGAAATGTAATGACACTTATGAAGATGAAACGAAAGCCTATTGAGAGTGCTTCAGTCATAAAAAGAAGAAATTTTATTTTTGTAACAGCAAACAATCATTAAAAGAAGAGATGCATTTATAATTTTTTACGCAATCAGCCAATAAAGACACTTGAGAAAATTGAATTGCATCAACAACCATTAAAGATTGGCCCCGAATTTTATTCCTGTTGGATTCCTGGCCTAATTGAAGTAATTAACCCGAAAAGAAACAATCAAATAAAGAACGGTCCATGTTTAGTTGTCAGCTTATTGCAGCTAATTACGTTGTGTAACGATTTATTATTATTGCATAAAGTAAATATTACCGTGTAATTACATTCTAAACTTAACATTTAATTATTATCTATTAATCGTGTAATTAGACAGCAATTCGAAAGTAATTTAGTAATAATCTGAAGGGTTTAGGATTTCGTAATGGCAATATTCTGAGATAGATATTGGAGTTTCTGATACAGTTACATTCTATGTGGGAGGATTGATATTAACAGTTTATGCCTTGATAGCTGACCTATTTATATGAATGTAGCGTTCCAATTAACTTCCTTGATTAATCGATATCGGCATTATATTACTTAATGTTCTATCATCCCTTCCTTCTTTCCCTAATTTCAAGATTGAATTTGAACAGTTGTAATTCTTTTTTTTACAGTTTTTGTTAACCTTTGAAAAAATCCACCTCGAAAAAGTGAGTTTCATCGATTCAACGCAAGTAACAAAAAGTTGGTTTTATTGGCAGAGAAAATATTGTAATGATGGCCATCTCTATTTCTATGGTTTTGCTAATGGCCGTTCCGCGGCAGAAAAATGGAGGCCATTTCGCAGATTGAGTGGCTCCAAGTGGCCCGGTTATCGGGCTTCGATCCCCAGTCGAACAAAGGCCAAAACGTGGGACGAAATCCTTTACAGTCGCGACGATTAGTACATCTGGCCCATTCTTTTACAACAATGAATACCCTTTTTACTTGCACTCTGGGCAATAATTTTTTTTTACAGACGATCCTTTTCAAATAAAAATGCAAGCCGACACCCGTCTTCATTTCGGCAAAAAGAGGCTAAAAACAACTACGTTGGCCACTTTACAACTTAGTTGCTTAACATCGGCAAAGGACAATTGCCAAGTGATCTCCACCCCAAGTGAACTAACGGCTCTCATCACTGGAGCTTAAGGTGACCATTCAAGATCACTCCAAATGGAGCCGCGCCAAGCCGTACAGCTCCATTTGGAGTGCTTGAAATTTGAGGGGGTATTCACGACCACTTCACAGCCAGTCACTCCGAACGTCAACCAGTGAATTACCTTCTCAAAATGGATGACGATCTCTTGTGCTACTCTTCTGTTTATTTACATATTAAAAGCAAAAAATCGAAGAGGAAATGGTGTATGAAGTGGCTCCTGAACAGAAGCCGTAATACCCACATCAATTTGATGAAAGATCCTTCCCTTGAACCCGCTGATTGGAGGAACTATTTAAGGATGGATGAAATGTCTTATTCATTCATTATATTTAGTGTTCTATTGACCAACTTACTTATTTTAATTATTTAATCTTTTTTGTAAGGTTTTTTTGTTGAAATGAAAAAGCTAGTGCCACGAGCGGGGTCTGAATCCATGGCCATCGGATAAATACGCTGCTGCTCTACCACTTGAGCTATCGTGACTTCAATCCTCTCCGACACCAAAAAATGGCAAAAAGAGAGAAAATGCAAAAGGTTGTAGGTTGAGATGGGGAGTTGGTGCCCGAGTGGATCTCAGCTCAAGTGGTTAGCGCAGCGGCGTATTTAGCCGAATGTCGTGGATTCGAATCCCCTCGTGACACTATTTTTTAATTTCAACCAAACCCTTACAAAAAAAAAAAAGATTAACGTCTTATTTATATTTACTCCAGCTTGTTACCCCTTTGGTTAGAAAACAATAGATAGTCTGAGAGAAATCGTTACTACATGAAAGGTTGGCAACCACATTACGATTTCTCGCTACAGGGATGAACAACAAAGAACTTAATTTCTCTACTACGATTTTTGATCATTGTTAGGAGATATCAATACCGCATGTCTCGTTGCATTTGTATCCTTTGTTTTGAAAACGTCGACCAACTGGTTGAGGATCGAATTTCTTTCATTTCTATCGTGGTAATATAATCATTGTCCACCACTTTCATAAACATGGTAAACTTTCATACAATACAATCACCTCAACAACAAAATCTCGATTGGATGGCATTACCAATAAATAATAAACCTTTTTGAATTTTTGAGAATGTCGACGGAGATGTTTGCTCAGTGATAGAAATGGGAGACTGCGCCAAAAAATGTTTTCCTATTCATGAACAGGCCAGCGCGCCAAAATCCTTCGTAGTTCATCAGTTGTAACATCGACGTTGTGTCAGGACTGTCCAGAACAAAGGCGCGTTGTCTAAATTACTTTCTTGGGCAAACAGAACAGAAATTCTTATAAGCGATTCATTTCCCCAGAAATCAGTTTAATTTTAATCACTAATGCGTGGTGATTAGTGACCATTAGTCGATGATTATTCGGAAATCGTGAGATGCGATCTGGTGTGATGTAGGTTTCAGAAAAGTTAGTCAGAGTGCACTCTAAACACGACAGACAAGAATGACACATCTACGCAGAAAGCAAACACTTTGAACCCTGAAGATAATCTCACTAAAGATCGAAACATTGGCACGATAAAGAAAATGTTTTCTGAAACCTACATCACACCAGACCGCATCTCACGATTTCCGAATAATTTAATCACTAAGAGCGACACGTTCTTATTAACGATTTTCTTACATCCGGTTTTTTTACACGTTAAATTAATTGAAAATGGATGGAGATCAAGCAACCCGTTCTTTTAAATCGTTTTTTACAACCGAATTTCTTATAAACGATTTCTACTGTTAATAATTCCGCCGTTAATAACTCGCTCCCTTCAACCTAGAACTAGATCATAAAAATTAAGCTTGTATGAATTGCCTTCCTTCCGACTAATTTCATTCATCGCAAACTTTTGACCATTTTAACTACAATATGAGTCCAATTAATTATTCTTTATATCTAAGGTTTTTGGTTGAGATGAAAAATTAGTGTCACCAAGGCTAGCAAACTCCCTTCTACAATTATAAAGGGCTAATCCTAAACGAGGAGTGATAGGATTATTAAGCGGTCACTGGAATCAGAGAAAACATACACACAACATGGGAGTATTCAATGATAATACTTTCTGTAGGTGCAATGAGGAGAACGAAATAGTTACCCATATCATCTTTCAATGAGAAGCGTAACCTGTGATTAAAAGAAATCAAGGGCAATGAATAGAAATGAACCAACTTCTTAAGAGAAGAATCGAGTTGATTTCAACTAAGAAACTGGGAAAGTACGGACGGCTGCATTGCTTGGGGCATAAAAGATCAAACATCCACCATCATCATCATAATCAGCAAATATCCTCCAACATATTCTTAAACCTGGCCTCGTTTTCCTTTCCTATCTGTATAGCTCCGTCTTACCAAGTTTTTTAATCACTAATCAGTTTGTTTTCTGGCATAAACACTCTACAGTTCAACAATGCCACCACAATAAAGGTTATCGCCTCCTCCTTTGAGAAACAGCACCATTGCCTACATCTTTTCCGATCTGATCTGGCATGCTTAGAAGCTGTTAAACTCATAGGCATCCTCCACACTACCTTGCTGACCGTTACTTGTGGGCAGAGTTGGGCAAAATCTAACTAATTCAATCAAGATTAAACTTCAATCAAAATTCTTAATCATGATTGAATTAGTTTGATTTTGCCCAACTCTGGCTACAATGACCAACTTCCAAAATCCAACCGACTCCGGATAAAAATTTTGAGATGAGAGTCGTGCTCAAGGCCAACCTTCAAAAATTGTTATCATAAAGGAAAACCAAAGTTACATAATTGTTCTACATGTCTATTTTATTACAATCAAGACCCCTAGATGGTGTATTTTCCAAATAATGTAGAAATCTCTCCTTTTAAGTGGAATAAATTTTAATTCAAAGAAATATTTTTTCCATTGATCGATTATGTAAACATATTTACTTTTCAAAGCGTAGTTTGTTCTAGGATTTTTTTATTTTATTTTATTATTATTATTATCATTATCATTATTTTCTGGCTTTTCATAACGACGGAGTTTTACTTATAATTGGAAGATTGATTTTTGTTAAATAAGATGTTGAAGGATTTTCGTTTTGATGAAATAAATTTCTGTTAGAAATTTTTTTTAAAGTGTTGAAGTGTATTTTTCATTTTTTTAGCACCCATTTAAACATGATTTATCGAAATTTAGTCATGACTACCTATATTGTGACTAAATTAGTCATGCCTCGTATTTAATCACTAGTCATGACTAATTTAGCCATCAATCACATATGGCGAATAATGACTAAATTAGTCACTTATTACCAATCATGACTAACTATCTGAGTGATCAATCATTAATCATTAGACATGACTAATTTTGGCCAACACTGCTTGTGGGTTCTTCCCATTCGCCCTCCATGATGTCGGGGTGTTGAGAAAGTTCCGAAAGTCGTGTTTTTGGTTCAATCCTTTACTTAATATATATGATATCCCCAATCATTCCAGCACTCTCCTGTGAACATTTGCAGATCACAATGCAATACTGCCAACTCAACGTTACGTTTCTCACGCCATCAAATCGAGAGACAACAAATTCCACTCCTCATTCACAGGTATAACTAATCCCTTAGAAAATCAGCTTTCCTCAGCCATACTTCCTGATAATATTCGACGCCCACTAAAACGTCGATGACTTATGCTAAGTGATAGCGAGTAACGAGTGAATTGTTAGGTATACATCTGAGTGCCCTAGTGAGTGACTTCTCCGGTCAAGACCTACTATTTCTCTGTTAACATTATATTGCTTATCGTAGTTAATAACTACAGATGTCAATTTCAAGTGAAAAAAAATTTAAACTGTACCTAGTGGATCATTAACATCAGGTTTAAAAACACAAGGAAATCCAAATTACTTATAGTATCACGCTTTAAGAACTATCACAATTAATGGTTCAACAATGACCTTAATTATTTCAAGGGCGTGAATAAACCGAAACTAGTTGGTGAAGGAGCTGCTACACGCCCACTGACCAACAACAAACAATGAAGTACGACCCTTGGTATTGTGAAAGTTAACGGGCAGACGTCATTGTTGGTTTGCATTTGAAACGAAACATCTCATTCATGAAAGAACGAACGTGTTCTAAACACTTCCAACAATAGTGTTGTAATTGTTTTTATTATAATGGATTGAAAGTATTGTGAATGATTTTTGATAAAATGAAAAAACTAGAATTTTCTTCAAATTTATCTAACATCACTGAAAATGAATTAATTTGTTTGAATTTGAGTATAAAAGAAGCAGGTGGATGGATCTGGAGAATTTTTTTTTTATTATAGGTTAAGTGATTTGAGTTTTTTAATGTCGTCATTATCGTCGTTATTATTATTGTTTACGAAGGTTCGCTTGGCATCGGCAGAACAGCAACTTATCACCCTCAAGAAAAATAAAATGCCCATTCGTAAGAATGTCGGCCCAGTATTCGAACCCGGGACGTTTACCTTACAGTGATTAGCGCAGTGTCAACGCTTCAACCGTTGCAGCCACCGGCGCGGCGCCTCGTCATTATTGTTCTTAAGCCAGATTTTCAATGTCAGTTTAAGAAATAAATTTTTACAATACAATTAATTAAGGTTTTTAGTTGAGATGAAAAAAAGACTCATACTACTGAAAAAACTCATAAGGTGGGGTTAAGATGGGGAGTTGATATCCGAGTGGATCGAGGTCACGATAGCTCAGGTGGTAGAGCAGCGGCGTATCTAGCCGAAGGTCGTGGGTTCGAATCCCTCTCGGGCCATTGACTTTTTTTCATCTCAACTAAAAACCTTAATTAATTGTAATGTATTAATTGGTCAAGCGGACCACGAAATTAGTGAATTTTTACAATCTAGAGGTCGGTTTGTATTTTATTTTGACAATCGTGACCAGTAACTAAGCGAAGCGCATCTGGCAGGCTGAAGCTGCGAGGGTGGAAGATCAAGAATATAACAAACACGAAATTGCTGTGTGTAAGATTTTAATTTCAACAAAATCAACCAGAATTATTTCAATTGAATGTATTTTCGAAGCTCAACTTTTACTATTATTAACAACGCAATTTTTTTTATAAGTTTGCAATAAGGTATGGTTTATTGACTCAGTCGGTTATTGACATCCGTTTCACATGAATTGGACTGGAGGAAATCGTTTGCAATAGAGATATATAACTCGTTTAAAAATGTTATACATAAATGCCTTCAAACAGCTTAACTAGCTGACAGAAATTAATTCCCGGTGGATATTACAACCGGAGAAGGATGTGAAGAGTATGTAGACGTAGACTCGAAGATCATCGGATGATTGATCGGGATGAGCACTGTCAATGAGCTGATCATCTATCCATGTCTTTCACCGCGTCACGTAAGTACTTTACTGTGCAGCTGTTGGTTTACACATTTTGTTATACAAAGGCTAATAACAGTTTGAAAAAAAAAACTGGTTATTCCAATTATTTTAATATAGTTTTAACTGTTTAAAGGAAGTAAATATCTAAAACGATGGAAGAGAAAAACTTTATTCGACAGGAAGGCACGTACATAACTAAGAAAGAAAAGCGTTATACAATTACACGTCAACTGCCACAACTTTCTCTGCCACAAAGACGTAAGGGAAACTTTTCTTGGGCACGTTTGAAGTTTATTGCTTGTGATATTTTCCACGTCGATCAAAATGCAGACTTAATTGAAACATCACACCCTTTACTAATATTGACATCTGTAATGCATGTACCTATTTATAAATTTCAAAGTTTTTTTAAGTACAAAAATTCAAAAATTCTACTTTCTCATGTCATATACAGGGTGTCCCAGTTCCTTCTGACGAAACTCAGGGAATCGATTCGACTCATCGTTTGGAGCAAAAAACGCTCAGGAGAAAATTTTCGGAAAGTTCTCTATTTTGAAGATATTCGTCAATTTAGGTTTTTTCAATTTTTCACTACCTTACCACATAAAAACGCTTACAACTTCCAAAATGTTGAGACTACAATAAATCCAATTACACCATTTGAAAGAACGCTAAATTTGCTGTATGATACTTCTATTTGCAATAATCTGAATGACATAAAATGTTAGCCAATATCAGTTGGAACATGTCACAATTACAAAATTTAAAATTTTGGTCATGATTGCACGTTCTACTGAGGTTACAAAACAATACCTACAACTTGTTAAATTTTACAAAACCTTCTTCATCTAATATGCTTTACTTTGATATATCCAGGTTTTAAATAACGTTCTGATAGAGTTGAAAAATGACGATTGAATGTTCGAAAACGTGAGCTAAGGTAAATTTGAAGGGGGGGATAGAAATTCAGAAAGTCGCAAGTTATGCATTCGAGAAGAGGGAAAACACTTTGAGCATTTCCTCTGAAAAGTTCCTCATTTGTTGTTAGGTGCTTGCTACAAGAAGAGTCATTGCATTTTATTGTATGAAGCTTTCTGGTATGGTTTTTGTGAGATTACAGATGTGTCATTTTTATTTTACAAAGCGAGTTTTAATATATTTATTTCTACCCCCCCCCCCTTCAAATTTACCTTAGCTCACGTTTTCGAACAATCAATTGTCCTTTTTCAACTCTACTAGAACGTTATTTAAAAACCTGGATATATCAACGTAAAGCATATTAGATGAAGAAGATTTTGTAAAATTTGACAAGTTGTATGTATTTTTTTGTAACCTCAGTAGAACGTGCAATCATGACCAAAATTTTAAATTTTGTAATTTTGACATGTTCCAACTGATATTGGCTAGCATTTTATGTCATTCAGATTATTACAAAGAAGTATCTTACAGCAAATTTAGCGTTCTTTCAAATGGTGTAATTCGATTTGTCGTAGTCTCAACATTTTGGATGTTGTAAGCGTTTTTATGTGGTCAGGTAGTGAAAAGCTGAAAAAACCTAAATTGACGAATATCTTCAAAATAGAGAACTTTCCGAAAATTTTCTCATGAGCATTTTTTGCTCGAAACGAAGAGTAGAATCGATTCCCTGAGTTTCGTAAGAAGGAACTGGGACTCCCTGTACAACAAAGTAGGGCGTCTGTGGGCGCAAATGTTTAGCGCTCATCACTGTAAGATAAAGGTCCCGTGTTCGAATCCTGCGACCCTGCATTCCAACCCGACATACTTACAAATGGGCTTTTCTTCAAAAACACTGGCACCACGAGGGTTGATATAACCTCTGCTGTTGCGAACCCTCGTTTAAAAAAATAATAACAACAACAAAGAGGTAAACCTATTATGCTTTATAATCAATAATCTTTATATATACATTTTATTTATTATTTTTTATTTATTTTATTTACAGGTCAGAGGGGTTTAGTAAAATCGGATAAAATTATTTTTTTAACTTTGCCGACATTTCTGTACTATTTTATTAGCGTTCTCAGGAGGGGGTTTGCCTAAAATAATTTTATTTCTTACGATATCGTTACTTTTTTCATTTTTAAATGCATCATACTTCAGTTACGTTAAAGTACAACGCGTTATGTCGTTGTAAAAATTACAATTTTGAATTGCAGCATTGTTTCACATTGGGGGGGGGGTCATAACCATTTTAGAGCCTTCTACATTAGGCTCTAAATAATAAAGTATTTTATTTATAGCTATAAGCTATTTATTTAACTGTAAGGAAAGGCTTGCAGTTTTTGAAACATTTTTAGAGGTTAATTATAATTATCAATAAATATGTCCGAATCTTTCTTATATAGAATGGAATTGATTAAAAAGTTCTTTATTTTTTACAAAACTTTTGAAGGATCTTGTTTACATCCAAATAGTATAGAACATGGTTTACGACGTCCGTTGGAACTCATTGCAATCTGTTATTAAACAAGGATTGCATATGCACACGTGACTTTTAATAATGAATAAAAGGCTAAACAAAGTCGATCCATTTGGAGAATACTATAAAGTTGAACCATACGATACAATTAAATATAATTTTGTTGTATTTTATTCTGATTGATCATGCTACATAGTCTGCAGGCCATCCTTGGCGGACATATTCGTGCGTTGGAGAGCATACACAGCCCGCTAACAACATAGAAGTGATTCAGAGAGTTCAGGTAAAGCGCTTCACATCTGCATTTATAAACAGCTATCTCAATCCTTCAACGACAAAGTTAAATTAAACATAATTGTGTTTAGCGAGAGCTGACTGTAGGGCAGCTTCAACTGACTTGATTTGGCCATTTCTAAACATTCGCAAATGTACTGGCTGTTGACGCAAGATGTCATTTGCACATAAACAAGACCAACAGCAAATGTTTTTCTGGATAGTAGGTCTAAAAGGCCATATTTTTTGTGTAAAGAACGCCGTTGTAAGAACCAGGAAACGTTCAAGTCGATACTCTCAATGGCTGTGATTTTCGTTAATCTTGTTTTGGTCAGCAAGAAGATTTAAGTGGACAAACAGAAAAAGAAGTGGTACGGTAAAAATAAAAATCAGGTTTGCGGTGCGTGTCCAGATGTAACGTATGGTTTGCTGATTATTTGGAGAACGTGAGATGCGGTCTGGTGTGACGTAGGTTTTAGAAAATCATTTTCTTTATTGTGCCAAAGTTTCGAACTTTATTAAGATCATCTTCAGGCTTCAAAGTGTTTGTTGTCTGTAAGCTATACAGAAAGCAAATACTTTGAGCCCTGATGATGAACTCAATAAAGATCGAACGTTGGCACTATAAAGAAAATGTTTTTCTAAAACCTACGTCACACCAGACTGCATCTCACGATCTTCAAATAATCATTAATTAACGGTCACTAAACACCACACATTTCTACACGAGAAGAACGACGAACATGGGATTCTATTAACAGGTTTCAACAACGTATAGTTTGCTGTTAAATTTGAATTTTTCTATCGCCTTATACCGTTGAAACCTCCATACTTGGCACGCATAGCAAAGGATGTATTTTATTAAATAATTGTAACCGTGTAACTTTAATTGTGTAACTGTAAGACCCAAATGGTTGCTGGTAATTTAATAAACGATATATATGCCTTGAAACTGACAAAAATAAATTATTCAGTACGTTCCTTAATTTACAATATACAGGGTGAATTGCTACTCGTGCTACAAACTTCTCCAGTAGATTCTTCACCCTAAAATGAACAAAAAAGTTCATATTGTCCATGGTCCGATTCTCAACCANCTCTGAAATGGTTGAGAATCGGACCATGGACAATATGAACTTTTTTGTTCATTTTAGGGTGAAGAATCTACTGGAGAAGTTTGTAGCACGAGTAGCAATTCACCCTGTATTTTAATTTATCTTATTGAGGTCGTAATTTTTTTACAAAGGATGTAAATAAAACTAATGATTTAAAAGTGAAATGTTGCATTTTAATTTATAAACCTAATTGCATTCATTAGTATTAATGCAAAGATATTCATTTGTTAATTAGTTATACTTCATAATTATACAATTCGATTTCAAGCGTTCCGGGATGGAGGAATAGTTTACTTCATA
The DNA here is from genome assembly GCF_000648675.2 of Cimex lectularius. Lineage (NCBI taxonomy): Eukaryota > Metazoa > Arthropoda > Insecta > Hemiptera > Cimicidae > Cimex > Cimex lectularius. The sequence continues at coordinate 154,741 of NW_019392729.1, read as the reverse complement.
ATGAACGCGGTGCTTACGCCAAGGAGCCCTCCGAACAGCTAATTTATGATTAAAGGTGTTAATTGTATAATGGGCTAAATCCCGACCCCCTCCTTTACGATCCTACTCACTGAAATAATAGAACTACCAACGTTTAAGCCATATAATATATGCTAAAAGACAAAAACCCGGACACTTGTGTTTATTTCTTTATTTTACATAATAATTGTGTGTAAAAATTAATAATTGACCTAAAACCTAAACACAGGATTAATATCTTGTTTTTAGAGTGTTACTAATCCTTTTGCACTCTTTAGACTAAAAATAATGAAAATAATTTCAAAATTCCCAGGCCAACTTGTCTGAATTAATGAGTTAATTGGTTTTTAATGTGTTTTTTTTTTTTTTTTCGTTTGAAGCAATAAATTCGGGAGAATTTTTTTTAAAGGTTGGTTTTAGCTAGATTAGCCAATAACTAACGTTGTATCCGTTACGTAGCCCAAGTCATCGCTGTGCCGTGCTCTACCATCCTTGATGGTCTCAGAAGGTTAGGGCTACCGGAAATCTTGATGAAGGTGAAGGTAGTGGTCGACGGCCATGTTCGTTTGCTAGAGATGGCCATTTTATTTCTCTTACCGCACTACGGAACCGCGATTAACCGGCTTCCTTCGATGGTAGTCAACTCCAAAAGGTCCGAAATATAAACGTGTGCACTAAAACAGACAGAAGACTTCGTGAAAATAGCCTAGACTCTAGACGTCATCAGCTTCTCTAGTACTGGAGAGCTATCGAGTATAGAGGCGACTATTTTCAAATCAGCACCTAGCCAATTGAACAATGGGGGTTGTTCTGTTCACAGATGAACGCCGGCTTGGTTTGTGACAATCAAACAACCGAGACAGTGTGTGGAAAAGACATAGAGAACTCTTTGCTTCTTGTGCAGTGCGTGAGTCACAGCCTTTGCGAAGACAGTCAGTTATATATGAGGTGGAATCACGTGCATACCCGTACCGAATTTAATATCATACAGAATGGATCTTTGATGGCACTAAGGTCCATTGAGGAAGTTCTTTTTTATTTATTTATTTATTTATGGATCGAAATCCACTATAAAAAAGACATTTTACAATAACAAAAAATATAAATAATATATGTAAAAGTACAAATAATATATATAAAAAGAATAAGCACGTATATACATGGTAATAATATAAATGGTAAATATAAATGATAAATACAAAAATACAATTAAAGAGTAAAAACTTAACAACAAAAATGAAAGACATAATTACTAACCAAATAAGGCAGAGGAAACAAAATAAAGCTGAAAGACAATTGAAACTACAATAATTAGGTACATATTTAATGAAAATAATGCTCTTTGTAAATATATAATAAGACTAGAGTGCGAGAATTAGTTGAACCAGTAAATGAAATAAATTGTAATAATTTTGTACAGTATGAAATATAAAAGCATTCAACTAAGGTTGTAGGATAAGGTTTTTTACAGATTGCACAGAACCATTGAAGAATTCAATGCTATTGCAGATGTTGTTACTCTTGATCATCATTCTGTGTAGAGGAGAAGAGAGCATGTAGTTAGAGCTTTGGAATTCAATATAAAATAATTTATAGGTTTTAAGAGAGTACAAGGGACATGTAGCTGTAGTTGAGAGAGGAGATAACGACTATCAATGAAATTGTTTAATAATTTAAATACAAAAACAATATCAAAGTAATCCCTTCTTAGTGCCAGTTCGAAAAGTTTAAATTCAGAGCGGATTCCAGGGTAGCCAGAATTCGGAGGAAGATTGAGTTTGTAGGAAAGTTTTTTTTTTAATTTGTTTTGTACAGATTGAAGAATTTTTTTGATAATTTAGATAGAATGGGTTCCAAACAGGTGTAGCATATTCTAGTATGGGTTGTACAAAAGCTTTTTAAAGATGGGCAAAACATAGAGGATTTTTAAATTCATAGGTGTCCGGATGATGAAACCTAGCATCTTCATAGATCTATTTTTTATTGAAGAAATATGTTCTTTAAACTTGAGCTTTTGATCAAAAAGTACACCAAGATCCTTTACGACCTCAACTCGCGTTAAAAGAGCATCATGGAGAGTATAGAGATAAATAAAAGGTTGTTTTTTATGAGAGAATGTAATTGTGTAGCAATTGAAAACGTTAAGAGCAAGTTTGTTATTGGAGCACCAGGTTAGCACGTTATTAATAGAATTTTGTAATTGTAAGCAATCGGAAGGAGAAGTGATTATGGAATAGATTTTCAGATCATCAGCAAATAATAAAAATTGAGCAGAAGGGAGAGCAAGATGGATATTATTAATAAATAAGAGAAACAAAACTGGTCCAAGATGAGACCCTTGCGGGACTCCCGAGGAAGCCGCAAAGGGACATGATTTAAATGATTTTATTTTGACTATTTGTTTTCTGTCGGAGAGAAAGCTGGATAACCAATTCAAGATAGTTCCGGTGAAACCATAATCCATAAGTTTCCTTAACAGTATTGTGGGATTTACTTTATCGAAAGCTTTAGAAAAATCAGTATGCACTGAGTCTTCTTGGTGTCCAGAGTTTATTGCATCTAAGATGTAATTTTGAAATGTGAGCAGGTTAGTAACAGTTGATCTATTAGAACAGAAACCATGTTGCTGAGGTATAATAAAAGATTTAATGTCGTTTTTAAGTTTATTACAAATAATAGAATCAAATATCTTAGAGAACATGGATAGAATAGAAATTGGTCTGTAATTGAAAACATTAGATCTATCGCCAGCTTTATGTAGAGGAATGACCAAAGTGCTTTTCCAAGCATTGGGGAAAATGCCTGTTTTTAACGACTGGTTCTTAATATAGGGTAAAGGAGCCATAAGAGACGCAGAACACTTCTTCTGCAAGCTGTGGTCCCGTTCGCTTCATTTTTTTAAATACTTCATATTAATTCATGATAATCCTTTACTGCATGTAGCTCGATTTGTCACCCATTACTTGGAGGATGTAGGAATTACTACAGTCAATTGGCCAACACGTTCTCCTCGAGCAATCCCATTGAACACTAATTCTATTATAGAATAGTTGGACATCGCCCACCTCCTCAAACAAGCATTGAACAGCTTCAAACCTCTCTTGTCGAAAAATGGGATTCGATTTTACAAGACGAAATGCGATCGTTATTTACTCGATGCCTAGGAGACTTGGCTGTGGCGATAACAGAGGAAGTTAGTCGTTGGTAAGAGCATAATGTGTTAGTTATTTAAACTGTTACTTATTTTTTAATGTATTACTAAAAGATTTTGCGATTTTTTGGTGAATTTTCTTTCTAGCCATCACAATTCAATAATTTTTTATTAATTACTCATGAAATTTTGATTTCGTTTAATTTTATTTACATTAAAATAAGTAATAATCGGAGGTTTTATTTTTACAACGTGTACTTTTGAACGGACTTAGAGAAAAACTTTACCAGACTCTACTAAACATTATACACGGGTAGGAAAGATTCGCTTCCTCGCTAATGCTTGAAAACAGCTGTGAAGGACCGCAAAAAAGCTATTGTAAGTCTTCACATTACAGAACTCTTTCAGACGGTGTAAATTAAAATGACATGAATATTTTAAAAAACAGTGGTATGGGATAGTTAAGCGACACCGTTGAAAAGAAGACTAATGACCGTGTAAATACAAGCGAAACCTAATTACAACTCTCCCTTGATCTTTAAACAGCAAACTATATGTTAAACGGTGCAAAGCCGCATGTAATCAAACCTAAAAGCTCAGATCCGCATACCCTTTTTTAATTAACAGCACTCTTTTGTATGACTTTTTGGTAATAAAAAACTTGAACATCGTTTGATTTTTTTTGACAGACTCTCTAAGTCCATGAGGCTAAGAACAGATGGAAATAATAAATATTGTACTTTGTGGTAGTAACTTGTAGCTGAACAATATGGACACATCTGGATCGCCAGTTATTCGAGTTAATTCTCGGTCGAGCAAGTTTTGTCCTCATCCCCTTATCAGTGTGTGTTTGTCCGTTTATCTTTGTTGCGAAACAGTTTGCGAACTCCGGAGGTTTCTTGGACTCACAAATAATAAACGTGGGCGTAGGGAGAGTCGAAGAGGACTACTTGTTGGCTGGCAACGGCACGGCACAACTGACAAACAACGATATAATTATCAGTTGGATCTGAGCGCAATTCGCCTCTGTTAATCATTAAGGATTACAACCGCTATTGAAACTCCAATAGGTTGGCTTAGTCCGAGACTATCCTAAAATAAACACGAAAAAACAGGTTTTGATGATATGTCGATGATTCAGCCGACTGCTGAATCTTAGTTGTAATTTCCGAACACAGTTCATGTATTTTTGGTTTATGAAATTTTCCGGGAATAAAACGACAGGAAGAATATTTTACCCTAAAACATATTGAGAATGTTAGAAAACAAGAGCTCCTACGTTTTGTTTATCACAAGGTCAGAATAGAAGAGGCCGAGTTGAAAATATATTGTGGGTATTTAGAGAAAGCAAGATCTGGAAATAGAGGTGGGCAGGTAGGGATGATCCCGGCCCAAATCTACCGATGGGATCTTATCCATGACTTCTTTCGGGTTGCCCTTTCATACTACAGAAAAGAATGCGTCTGCCGGCTGAAACGAGGGAGTAAAAAGAGCGGCTCTGTAATGAGAAAGAGCCGGGGAGATGTGCATACAACCCTGAGGGCCAGTGCTGGATTACTTTTAGAGTACTCCTATTTCCGGAGTAATGTAATTTTCGAGAGCCCAGTGCAAAATGGATGAATTATGTTTTTCCCCAATCTGAAAAATGACAGCCTTTTTTTGCGGCTGAACAACCATTTCAATTTATTTCCGGGACAGAGCAGACACTGATTATTGATACGAAAATAATTATTTCTCCTAAGATTTTTTTTTCTTTCACGCTTCTTTATGTTTTTAATATTTCAATTAATCACGGTTTTGAGATGAAAAAGTCAGAGTCACGAGCGGGATTCGAACCCACGGCTAAATACGCCGCTGATCTACCAATTGAGCCTTCCATCCACTCGGACAATAACCACACCTTTTGAATTTGCCCTCCTTTTTGCCATTTTTCAAATGTCGTGTAATCTATTTGATTCTCGGCGACAAATGAAATGGCGAGGCGTTGAGATAAAAGTGGATCGAAGTCACGATAGGTCAAGTGGTAGAGCAGCGGCGTATCTAGCCGAAGATCGTGGGTTCGAATCCTGCTCATGACACTGACTTTCTTATCTCAACTAAAAACCTTAATTAATTGAAAGATGTTAATTGGTCAAGCGGGACCACGAAACTAATGAATTTAATGAGTTTTTAATATTATTCTATTCCACATTGAAATTACCAAGTCGATTCCATGTCAAATATAAATGGTATATCATATTTTAAATTTAGTAACTCTTAAGCACGACCGATATTTTTTCAATTAGAAAACAAAAATAAAACCACAATCAAGAGAATTAATCGCTTATTTTATGAGGATTCCTGCGGAGGTTGGGTCTAGGAGGGAAAAGATCATACTTTGCAAATTGCCCATAGATCATGCGAAGATCAAACACAGACTTTCTAATCTGGTTGAGAACACGTAAGTGTCCGTTGTATGGAGAACTTATAACAGTACAGCATAAAATAACAGACGATAAATAATGAAATACGACATTCCGAATGACCCATTCGAGGCTTTGAAACACAACATCAGACACAGAACGTCAATAAATAAATATTTTTAATTGTATATAGATTTTTGTATCTTCATGTATGTGAAATATGTTATTTATTGTAATGAATGCATTTATATGTGTGCCCCCCTCTAATTACCTCTAGGTACACTGGAAGTAGTGTGAATAATATGTTGTGGGTATGTAATTTATTAGCGTGAATGCCAGGGTTTATGCCCAATTACCCAAAGGAATATCGAGTACCCTGGGGTAGTGTGAATGCTAACCAGACCATCATGTTTTTATCTTGTTTTTGTGTATTTGTGTGTCCACAATTGACAATGCCCTGAGGTACAGAGCGGCTAGCAATAGCAATAAACTAATGAAAAGAGGGAATTGATTATATCGTACAACATCAAACGTTGCTGGAGAAAAATAAAAGCAAATAGTGTTTTTTTTTTTCGCAACAGCAAAGGTAATATAAACTAAGGGTGCCGGTGTTTTTGAAAAAAAGCCCATTGGTAAGTATGTCGGGTTCGAATGCAGAGCCGCTGGATTCGAACCCGGGACCTTCATCTTACAGTGATGAGCGCCATGTCACCGCCTAAACCGTTGCGCCCACCGACCCCACCAATTAGTAAGTTCAAAACGCGAGAAAGATAGGAAACGAAATGAAAAGCTAAGGAAGAGAAAGTTGGCGATGGCGAATGTAATTTTCCGGCCATAAAACTAAAAAAAAGAAAAAATGTTTTATCACCCCTTTTGTACAGAATATTTTTGATTTTGGTACTGGTTATGAATGCACTTGTCTATTTGAAACACTATGCTTTATGATATAGTGAGTTAACAATATTTCTGGTATTATAAATATCGTATTTCAATAACATGCCAAGGCGCAAATTACCAACACAGCAGTAAACTGAATAATTAACCTTGTCGGGAGATTGAGTAATAAAATAAACATTTGCATTGAAATGTTAAATTGTCCAGCAAATGCTTTGCAACTAATTTTTAAAATTTTATAATTACATGCCAATCAGAAAGTGTGTTGTAACAGCAACACAATAATGATGACGAAATAAACATATTACTGATTCACGTTTTGACGTTAGTGCACAATTAAACATTTATTGTGTAAACGCTCATAATGAACCAAAAAATACTAAAAATCTTTCCAACTAAAGGATTGGTATTGTTGTAATTTTACATAAAAAATGTCCAAATTTGAGGAGTTTTAACTCTGCAAGAAATTCAATCGGAATACTACTTTATTTCCCATCCATTTATTTTTACTTTTTTGTGACATTATCATTGAAGGCTAACTAAATAGAAGAACTTGTCACTTTAAAATTTTTGGTCAGAATGATCATTATCAATTGAAAAACGTGATATCGAAAATTAATTGAAATTTTAGTGGTGATCGCGAAAAAAAAACACTCTGACGGTTTTATCTGGAAATGAGATCCAGGGTCGTAAGCATCTGTAGCAAAATACCTGCTACCCCGCGAACTTCGTAAGTTCCGCTCGGCCCCTTCCAATCTGGGAAAAACGAGGGCCCTTCTTAATGAAGATCTGTGAGACTGCCGTAGCGTGATAATTGGTAAATGAAGATGGAAACTTAACTAATAAATATAGGCGAAGTTTTTCACCGCCTTAACTGCCATCCCGTCGGTCGGCCGGCTAGAGGCTTTATATAAAACTTTTATTTCGAACCCCGAGGAACTGTCTTCTTATTATAATCATCGAGATTGCACTTTTTTGCTCTTATAATATACCTGGACGAGACGTTTATGTCAAAGTTGTGCCCGCCTTAGAGCGCTCTTCCCATCTCCCTCCATAATGGAGTCTTTATTTTCTTATTGAGGTCTTGAGTACCTCCGTCATTCGAACTATTAATGGCACTTTTACAGCCTTTTCCAACTTTTCTAATATATCTGTATTTACACAAGTCCAACGATAAAATATTGGCTGTTTATTTCATATAAATAGTGCTGTGTGGAAATCTGAATGAACAAACAATTTTTCTATTAATCGCACTAATTAACATATCTAATGACGAGGTTATGAACAAATCGTTAAAAAATGTTAACATTAAGAATGAGGAAAGCGCCCAGGACATCAAATTCGGTGAGACGCTGAACTTTTCAACATATGAGGTTAGATAAAGAGTAAAATAACTTCAGCCATTAACGTTAATTATTAATAATTGTTTTACAAATAATTTTACATATCGGTCAGTATATAGCTACAGACTGTACTTCTCAATTCATACATTAAACGTATTAAGCAGTAAACGGAAGGTCTGCGAGTCAGAGAACTGAATCAAAAAGAAATAAGTAGCTTAACCAATTAACTTTCTGATTAATTTTTTTAAATCAATATAAAGGCGTAATTTCATACCTGTTTGCCGTAAATTATCAACAAATATCAATAATGTTGACGAGAGTACAATCGTCAAGACTTATTCGCTATTTTGTCCCTGTTCTATCATTTTGACTACCTATCCTCAACTTTTTGACTATATAGGCATGTTCTGATCAATCAATTCATCACTGCGCAGATCTCAAGCGGATCCAACCTTTTCTATATGACCCAATATTCGGATCGTGGACTTGGATAATTGAATCAGGGTTTGTCAATGCCGATAATAGTTTCCGTAGAATTAATGTCTTTAGTCCAACCCGTATTTGCGACGGCAGCGGTTCTGCTTTCCAATAATGGGCATTTATTTGAGAAGAATAAAAAAAGTGATGATGTTCTGACTCCCTCGTCCGCCACAACTCGACGAATGGTTTGACACTAACCTCCAGTGACTTGACCATAAGAAAAACCCTCTGTACCTCTTCAGGACTAAAATCGAATATGGCATATTGGCTACTCACGGCATAAGGCCTAAGATATTCTAAGCTCATAAGGTCTAAAAATCAACAAAACCAAGATATCCAAAAGTGAGGCAGCATACAAAGACTGGCAAAATCTATACACCATAGGGGCAATGAAAAAATCTCGATCAACTGCGTTAGAAATACTGCTAAACCTACCCCCACTGGAAACATTTACAAAAGGAAAACTCATCCAGACTCTAAAAACAATAAAATTGGCTGTGGAATAAACATTTCTGTCATACAACAATAATAAATAAAATCAGGCACTCATTCCTAGAACTGGAGCTAAATATATCATCCCTGAAAAAAAACACTAAAGTTTTAACGGGCTACAAAGAGAAATAAGAAATCAGGAGAAAAATCAAACACGATTCAGATCAGACATCCAAATTCCCATACAAACCCTTGAACATGAAAAGATCAGAACTCAAATAGTCAGTTAATGTAACGAAAATCCCCAAAACCTGGCTAAACGCAACAATTTGACAATATCTTGGATGCCGATGACAAAGGAGATTTCGGTGATGCAACAGACCAGAGGAGGCCATGGGAAGAACAAAAATGTTAATAAAGCTAGAGAAGATAAAAAAAACTCAAGGGAGTGTTACGACTATATACCATTCATTGGCATTTGAGAAAACACCTAACAACTTGGGTATTCAGTGATGACCCCATTTGTAGGTTACACAATGAAGAGAAAGAAACTGAATGCGGAGCTCAATTATGCCCAATACTTTTTAAGAGAAGGATCGAGCAAATTGAACTGAACTAATGAAAAAGGGAAGAAGCTTAATAAGTTAAAAAGCCGCAAGGCTTGAGGGTCCATCATCCAACCAAACTTCCTGTATGATAGGGATTATTTTACTACTTACTTTATACGTTCATTTTTTTTTTAGTACTGCACTATATATTTTGACGATGCAATATAAAATGGTATATGGTATTATTTTCATTATTAGATCCTAATAAGAAGCAGCTATCGGCCTTCATTTATGACTAGAAAGCATCGGGTTAGGGGCGTGCTAAATCATTTTTATAATTTTCGTAATAGTATAGGGAAGAAGTTAGACATACTTCTGTCTGTAGTTTCTTCGTTGTTGATCATTGTAGTCTGTTTTTGATGCTTTGCCCCCGCGGCGGTCGGACATTCCGTTCCCGAGAACTCATCGTCAACAAGACAAGAGGATCTTTAGCGTCCGCACCTGGCCTTTTCGGCCTTATCGGACGTTTTGATTCTCAAGATGAGAGCTGACGCACCTCCGCATACGACGGAATAGTGTTAACGTCGCAGCATTGGTGTAGAGGCGCCCCAGACCCTAAGGGCCGAGATAACCTCGCTCTCCGCTTGTCCACTCCGAATGGTCGGGCCCGCATTGTGCATCGGGTCGTATGCCGCACGCAAAGGGCTAACAGGCCGAAATACATCAGCCTGTTCTCCCGCGTACTCCCTAGATAGAGAAGGCCACTCTATCTCCCTGATTATAGGGGCTCCCCTAGCGTAGAAACTTCCGGGAACGCCCCGGCAGCGGTTTAGTTTAAAGTGGAATTGCTAACACACCCTAGATGAGCACCGCCTACGGTAAAGTCTCTTATCGAGCTCAGCCTACACCTGCCATCCGCTTTCGAGGGACGCCATAGGCTCAGCCTAGGTGGTCAGATCCTTCGCTTCCCCAAGGGTACCACGCCGGTCATACGCACAACAATGCAAAGCATACTCGAATCAGAGACACCGATTCACTACCCGTTTCCATTCTCTTACTCACGCATTCGAGGGACTATTAAGCATGATCATCGCGTCCTCAACGTTTACACGCTGTAAGCAACGTCTCCCGTGAGGCCGGGGGTAATTACGCTGACCATACGCAAGCTTCACGAAGGTCACAGATAGAAGACAGCCTCTGTCTAAGTTCCCGCCAGGGGCGTAACCACGCGCCACCACGAAATCTTTCCCATTGTAACTTTGGGCTGATTTTGAAACATTTAAGTTACCCCGTGGTACAGACGGCCATACACCCTCCCCCGTCTATGCAGACAGGATCTATTGCACTGGACCTCGTGTATTCTGCTAAGACACCCGCCGTCCATACCCTAGGCCGATACGAGTACAGCTTGTGCTTTACAGAGGTTGCCACGCCCTCTGGACTGCACCTTTATTTTGTGCCCGGATACTACCCCCCTTGCAACCAAGGGTTGGGAGGGGTCACAGGATAGAATGAAGGAACTCGGATTGAGAAAAAAGGGGCCGTGGAAGAGAACACGAAGTGAGCCGTTTCGGGGTCTCGAGTCTCAAACCACACTATACATGCTTTGGTCGGACAGGCGAGTTTTCCTCGCTATTATTTAGAAATCGTGAGATGTGGTCTAGTGTGATGTAGGTTTCAGAAAAACATTTTCTTTATCGTGCCAACGTTTCGAGCTTTATTGAGCCCTGAAGATGATCTCAATAAAGATCGAAACGTTGGCACGAAAAAGAAAATGTTTTTCTGAAACCTACATCACACCAGACCGCATCTCACGATTTCTGAATAATCATCGACAAACGGTCATTAATCACCACACATTTACTCGCTATCTTCAGTAGTGGGTCTGTGTGGTTTCTGTTGAGACGAGTTCCAGTTTTCGTGAAAAGTAGAATAAATGTTTTAGTTGATTATTCTATGCCTTGGGACGAAATTTCGTTATAATGTTATTATCAGTGGTTTATAAAAATTGTTGGATATTTCTTGATAGTGCTGACGATAAAAATTAGTCGAAAAATTCCTTTTATTGTAGCAAAAAGAATTACTTAATGATGATAATTAAATATGGCAGAATGTAATGTAACAAATCCAACAGACTGCCTGATCCTTTGGGAGAATAAAATGTAAATCAGAGGCCTTCATTAATCCTTTGCGTTTAGCAAGTGTAAAACGAGAGACCGGCACAAAGGACCCGGTCCTTTAATGGAGAAAGGCTCTCCCACAAATGCCGGTAGGATAAGTCTCTTCAAAGTGGTGCGTTTTATTTCTTTTTTATTGCTCACCGGTACAGACGGTGGAAACCGCCCTGCGATGACTACAGTTTCCGTTCATTTGGGGTGAAATACGTGACGACCCACCTTCCACTAGAAAGTAACAAATTCAACGAAATGTATCCTTGTATTTTATACAAAAATACGTAAAATGTTTGTTTATAACAAAATAAATTATGTTTCTTTCCCTTCTTCTTTGTTTCCCTATTCTTCATCAACCCTTCTTACTCACCACTTTCTCTTTCTCTGGGATTATTTAGAATTTGGAAACTCTAAAGACTACACTTTTTTTATTTACATCATTTATCGATGTTTGCTTATGTCCTAATTAACTCGTGCCATGCTTCATACCATCGTTGTGACAGCTTATGATGGAATCCAATTACGTCAATTATTACAATGACGTATAACACCACAAGCAATCACTTTTACTTTTCCGCCGATGGTGTGTCGTCGAAACGTTACCATTTTAAAAAGACCTTCACGGTTGTCAGTGATTACTTGAGATTCTCCGCTGCCATGAGATGAGATATTTTCAATTTATTTCAGTTGTAAAAGTAATTTCTTCAAAATTACCAACTCCGGTAATAAAATTAAACGATATCGATTGGCCTAGGGCTCACGGAAGGTAGAAAGAAGAGAAGTTTAAAGGAGTTTACATCTCCTTTCACCACTCACTTTTCAGAACTTTTAAACATTTAAAAGAAGTATTAAAAGGCTCGGAAAGAATCTGTAAATACCTTAAGTTTAATTGAGCAATTAATTGAGCTTTAATTTATAATTTTTATTAGTCTTAATAAAAGCATAATGGCACTAAACATAACATAAGTCCAAGCAGAAATAATGCATATTTTATCAGTTTCTGTAACGGGTAGTTTTATTTTATTATAGATAGAAAATATACAATACTCTTACAAAAGTTAAAATAGGTAAAAAAACTGTTTTATAAGTTAATTGATTGTGAGAAAGTAACTTTAAATATGGTCGAAAGTGCTGATCAATTGGATATAAGATGGAATGTACTGGAATTGGAAAATCCGTACAAATTTTCACACAATTACTTTAAACCTTACAACTTAAACGGCAGGAATAAGGGGATAAGAAATTACCAATACTTTTAAAAATGTGTGGTGATTAGTGACCGTTAATCGATATTAATTTAGAAATCGTGAGATGCGGTCTGGTGTGATGTAGGTTTCAGAAAAACATTTTCTTCATCGTGCCAACGTTTCGATCTTTACAAAAAAAAATATATATATATATTTTCCATTGTATAAATTCACTTTTCCACATCCAAAATGTAATTGTTATATGTAAACAATGTTTGTTAATCCCAGGCCCTGAAGATGATCTCAATAAAGATCGAAATGTTGGCACGATAACGAAAATGTTTTTCTGAAACCTACATCACACCAGACACCATCTCACGATTTCTAAATAAACTTTTAAAAATTTCCATGCACAGGTCAAATCGTTTAAAATCAAGAATGACAATACAATGAAATGTATAAATAATTGAATAATCATATACTTTTACTTTTGTCTGTCAAACATTTGTGTACACCTTTTTCATATATAGGATGAGGTTACCTCATGTTATCCCTTTACAATTTCTTCATTGGGGAGTTTTTGTGAAAAACCCGAGGCATTTAAATTTTTGTTTTTTTGTCTAGTTTCTCATAGGCTAAATAGTTGTGATTTCATCAACGTGTGGTGACCGTTAGTCGATAATTATTCAGAAACCGTGACAGGCGGTATGGTGTGATATAGGTTTCAGAAAAACATTTTCTTTGACGTTGGCACGACAAAGAAAATGTTTTTCTGAAACCTACATCACACCAGACCGCATCTCACAATTTCTGAATAATTATACTCATCAATGTACATTTTTTGAAAGTGGTTGACACATTGAGGAGCGGTTATGTTAGATGTATGTCAGAAAAACCATTTTCATTTAATTTCCGGCATTTCGTCCTTCATTCGGGTCTTTTTCAAGGTATGGGTGAAATACAAGCATTTGTTGATTGAGAATTTGTGTAAAAAATTGTTCTAAATTTTCTGACATGCATCTAACTCGACAATATTTCAACCAACTGCTGAACCACCAGCTACAAAACAACACACGTTTTTAAAGGGGTTTTTGGTGCTGAATTGAAGTTACAAATAGTTTTTAATTTGGAGCAACCGTTCTCAAGTAAAAAGTTATGAATTTTTTTTGTACCAAGTCATTCGCTAAATAAAATTGGCTGAAGAAGTTGGAAAATATTTCGTGTTTTCAAAAACTATGTTGGGAAATAGTTTTCGCAAATAATTTGAAAAGGTGTTGCTCAAAATTGAAAACGGTTTACACTGTTAAATTCAGCATCAAAAACCATTTAAAAAAAATTATGTGTTGCCATCTGAAATAGTTAAGATCCTATCCGTATCTCGTTAGGAGAGAGAGTTAGAGGAAACTAGAGAGAGTTTTTGGCTCATGAGAAACTAGACCAAAAATATTAAAAAATATGCATCACAGGGTTTTCTCATAAAGGCCCCAATAAAAAAATACAGAGGGGATAGAAGTTAAGCTCACCCTGCATATCTTTCCTTTCCAATCTGGAAATAGATTCCAGGTCGACATAAAAACAGTAATAACATAAACTATAAGTGCTTCTAAATTACAAGCCAACTTCAATTTCGCTTCACTTTAGTTTCAAAAAATAAATAAATACATAAAGGTTTCTAATAACCTTATACGCACTAAAAAAATCTATGTTTCTAGTTATTATACGTAAATATTTTATGATCGTTTTATCTCAGACCCTGTAAAGTGGCAAATCGACAAATTTAATAATGGCGGACAAACGGACGATAAAACCAGGGAAGATAGGCGGATCGGGATTATCGGAGACGATCAAGCTACAGGTTTTATCTCTTCTCAGACCTCAGCACAATAATACAATATGATGTTTTCCGCTGAATTTGGATATTGTATAGAAAGGAGTCGATCATTTGATCGCTCGGATTCTTCCTCCAATTCAAATCCAATAAAAATGGTATTCGTCATGGCCTTCTACTCCGAAAAAACCAAAAAACTTGTCTCAATTTCAACTTAACCAACGTCATATACTTTGAGACCTCGTAGTTTTTTCGTCATTCCGTAATGTCAATGTGAGAAATATAATGCTTCACTGATGATGGTCTTATAAAGGCCGAAAGCTTGGCAAGTGATCAGAGACTACTTCTTTCTCTACTTGGCCAGAAACCAGATCACAAACACATTAATCGTGGTCGATTTCTTTTTCATCAAAATAAAAAAGAAGTTTCAGAGACGCTAAAATAATTTATTCTTCAATTATATTTGTCTATACTAATGTGTCGTTATTATCTGTTAGATCGAAACTTCAAAAGATAATTTCTAATTACAGTAAAGGTTAAATGAAGAGTTTAATGAAAATTGAATATCTTCACTCAGTGAATGATTGCTCAAAGATTCCACTAAGCTACTTTAAAACCACTTGACAACAGCACACTTCTACTCATTTCAAACACTGCCATATTATGAAAGACATTCCTTCGTTGCCTATTAAAATGATCATCACTCATCACATACATACATACACTAACTTTTTTTAAAACATACTTGGAAAATAAAAAATCCATCATATCTAATATTTTTATCTAGTACCTCAACATTATTTAAACCCATTTAGTGGTCTATTGAGCAAATTACTTCTTTCAATTAATTAATCTTATTATGTAAGGGTTTGGTTGAAATGAAAAAGCTAGTGTCACGAGCGTGATTCGAACCTACGAACTTCGGCTAAATACATCACTGGTCCACCACTTGAGCTATCGTGACAACGATCCGTTCGGACACCAATGAATTTGAATTTGAAAAATGGCAAAAAGGAGGGAAAATTCGAAAGGTCGTAGGTTGGTGTCCGAGTGGATCGACGTCACGATAGCTAAAGTGGTGGACCACTGGCGTATTTAGCCGAACATCGTGGGTTCGAATCACGCTCATATCACAAACTTTTTATTTCAACCAAAAACCTTACATAAAAAGATTAATTATTTAAAGCTTTTTTATTTGCTTTGTGTGACTCCTGTTCCCATCTTCAAAATGAATCGGCATTGTTACATATTATGTACAAAAATATTTGGAAAAAATTTAAGTTTCTTTCCATACCAATAAAAGAATTGACAAAAATTTCCACCACGTAGAAGATTATCCTATCCGACAGTGATTCGTACATTTTCACTTTGGAGACCTTTTTCTTTTTTTTGCCCATCCACCTGTGCTAATTACCTAAAAATTTCTTACAAAAGGGGCTTTTATGCTTCACGCCTTCCTCCGGCCCTACCTGTCTAAAGGTGTGGCTTGAGGAAGGTAAATGAGTTGTATCTTTTTAGCATTCGTTTAAATTGAATTAAATGGGTCTCCCCTTGCTAGTATCCTCTTTACATATAAAGTAGGAGACACTAGCCAGGATTAACCTAAGTTGTGCAAGCTTTTAATAATAATTAGATATGTTATACAAATAAATAGTTAATAAATACACTACATATAAATAAGCTATTATTGAATAAATAAATAAACATCAACATACATTACTAAGCCATACTGTCTATTCTTATCTAAACTACATAATCACGTCGGACTACCCATGATGTCCTCGGAAAGTTTAAATAGTTCGAATCGACTTTGGAAGACTATGGTATGGTATGGTGAAAAAGGATACTAGGAAGGAGGGTTTGCACTCCCCATGCACTGCTGCCTTCAGGCTTATTGTACCTTTCTAGTTCCTTAGTTCAGTGCAATAGACTCAATCCTTCTCCTTAGAAGTATCAGGTCAGTACACTGTCGCTGCTGCAATTTGATTCCCTAAGTTTTTTTCCGTACGTTAGGTTAAACCTCCATTGAGCTGTTTCTTCGCATTCGAAGATCATATGAGTGGCTGTTTCCTCCTCCTCATTACATAATCTGCAAATGGGATCATCGTTGTATATACCCATGTTTTGTAGATGTTTTCTCAGATGTCAGTGACCGGTTAGTAGTCCTACACTCCTCTGAGTTTGGCCCTCTCCAATTGCAGCAGTGCTTTTGCCAGTCTTGCTGAGGGTTGTTTCATCGTAAGTTTACTATGTCTAGCACCGCTAGAATTTACCCACTTCTCCTTTTGTTTTGTTTGGATCTATATTTGTTTTTGTTATCCCAAGAATATGTTCGGGGCCTATGTATGGTCTTGCAGATCCTCCTCTGGCCAGTCTGTCTGCTTTCTCGTTACCCAAAATTCCCCTGTGCCCTGGCACCCAAGATATCATCAGGTTGTTGTGTTTCCCCAGGTTTTGGAGATTTTAGATGCCTTCACTGACTAATTTTGATGTGATTCTTTTACATGCTAATGCTTTAATGGCTGCTTGGACATCAGATCTTATGAGGACTTTTTTGCCAGTATAACCTCTTTTAAGATTTTTCAGGGCACAAGCAGTGATGGCATGTATTTCTGCTTGAAAGGCCGAAGTGTATTTCCCTAATGAGTTTGATTGCTCATGTTTTGGGCTTGTACAGAAAACGCCTGATCCGGTTCCTTAGTTTGTTTTGGATCCATCTGTGTACCATATCATTGTATCTGATGCTCTCCTGTGTTCTTCCTCTCCCTTATAGTCCGTTGAGTCTTTATAGGAAGTTTTGAAGATTATTTCCGGGATCATATAATCAGTCCCCATTTCTAATAATGGGTGTCTGATTTTGTTGATTATGGTTGTATGCCCGAATTGTTTAGTTCCATTCCAATTCAATTGTTTCTGCAGCCTAAGCGAGCTTAGCATAGGGAAGGCTATGATTTGAGCTTAAAAGTGCTGACTATCTTTAATGTTTAATTTTTTTAAATTATACACTGAAAACACACCATGCATTCATATTTCTTTCTGTTTTGACGTTGGTAGACTATCGTAAAGTAAATGTTTATAACGTTTATTGTGCATTTCTTCTTGAGTAGTAATAGGTGTCTAGTTCTTTAATACAATCATTCAGAACTGCCTAGTCTCAAAATAAGGCATCCAACATTTGTCAGGGGACATCGGTGGCCGCAACGGTTTAGGCGTTGACACGGCGTTCATTACTGTAAGGTAAAGGTCCTGGGTTCGAATCTAGCGGCTCTGTATTCGAACCCGACATACTTACAAATGTTTTTTGTTTTTTTTTTAAAACACCGGCACCTTGAGGGTTTGTATAACCTCTGCTGTTGCGAACCCTCGAAAAAAAAATAGGTGACTGAATCTACCAAACCCGTGTTCCAATATGGCACACTAACTGTACAATTGCTTCCACGTTATTTTTAGTGACAAACGAGAGTCGTTCGTGTCAACGATCTCTTGGGCAGAAGGAACGAGCACTAACATATCGAACCAGACGTAAATCAAACAAAACCGATTACCAAGCGCATATCTTATCAAACAAAACCATGACATATTGACAAAACGTACTTAATTCTGATGTATCGGCGTTATTTCCTTTCCTGGTTCACAACTTGTCCGCTTTATAATATAATATATAATTTGAGGAGACACAGGAATTTTAGGAGGGAATTTGAAACGGTTAACCAGTTCATTACGCAATAACGTGAAATCATTTCACTATTTCACAAGTTCTTGAATTATCATTAGTTACATCACTTTTGATATTAAAAAGTTACAAACATCTTAACGTTTTTTATTAATTTCTTTTTTGTATCAATATATTTTGTTAACTTCTGATATTTTTGCATCTTCTATTCATTGTAAAATTGATCAGATCTGTGTGGTGATTAGTGACCGTTAGTCGATGATTATTCAGAAATCGTGGGATGCGGTCTGGTGTGATGTAGATTTCAGAAAAACATTTTCTTTATCGTGCCAACGTTTCGATCTTTATTGAGATCATCTTCAGGGCCTGGGATTTACAAACATTGTTTAAATTTAACAAATACATGTAGGATGTAGAAAAAAGTGAGTTTATACAATACAAAAAATATTTTTTATATTCAATCAAAGTCTGAATAATCATTGATCAGATCTCTGAAGTCAGGTTAGTCATCTGAAATTTGGAATGTATAGAGATAAATAAATACATGGTGTCTCTAGTTCAATGCGACACCCACTTTTTTCGATAACGAAAGGTTCGAAAAACAAGCTTAAAGGGTAGGGCCATTTCTCAAATATCTAAGCTAAGTGATCTACCTTTTTTTTCCATTTACAAGACAGTTAGGCATGAAACTACTAGACTGTACGTACTAAAATTGCCTGGGCGGATTAGAATGAATTTTAATGCGCAAGAAAGGAATTGTTAATGGAGGAAATTCCCGATTTCCTATCCCATATTCTCTGCACCGATGAGTCAAATTTACAGAATTTAACTGCAGTTAAAGCAAAATAGATGAGCAACTATGCCAATAGATCTTAGAACAACATTCAAAATATGAAATATCCCAAGCTTTTGAATTGAAATATCTCCTCAAATACGCAACGAATCTAATTGTATTTGGTGTCATTTGTTTTATATGACGAAATAATGGATGCGTCTAAAAAAACAGTGTATAGAGATTTTCTAAAAGCCCATAACTTTTACAGTTATCTAGTATAGTCATGTTACATGTAAATATTATCACAATGCTTCATAATTTTTATTTGCCATTCAGCGTTAATATTTTAAAATGACTGTGGCTATTCCAAAAAAATGGGAGCTGTGTGTTAATTGATGTACTTTTACCAGGTGAATGAAGGTATTAGATCTTATATACACAACGTATTGGCGGACGAAGTTATTGAACAACGTAACACATGCTCATTCAAGACATAAAATTAAAGTTGCTGTATTTAAAACTGTTTACAAATCAATACAAACACACATTTAAAAGAATGTTTAAAACAAAACAAAATTGTTTTCTAATCCGTTTCTCTTTGATTTGTTACAAAAGCATATTCTGTTAAAGGACACGCTTGGAATTCCGGTCCCGTCGCCAATTAAAAAGGCACGAGGGTCGTTTAACGTTTGTGCGATACATCAACCCCTGTAAAAAAAGAAGGAAAAAAAAGTTTTTTGTATGCAATGATCCCAAAACTGCGATCAAGAAAAATGACTCGTAGGAAATTCCCCCAGGCGACGGAATATAACTACATAATAAATATTCATCCTTCAATCTCGGCGCCGGGAGCTAAATAAGTTTGGCCTCATTTTTAATACAATCAGGCTCAGGGTTATTCGTTCAGAGGGTGGCTGCTCTCTTTGAGAGAAGAGAAAACAAAGGAAATCAAAAATTCTTTTGACATTCGTTCTTTGTTAGAATTTTATGTAAGATTAACATAGTGAACCGACGTTGAATGTCTCTGTAGTTGGATAAATATTTTATATACAATTTCGTTTTATATGTATTTTTTTTATACAACTACTATCATCCGACTATTATTAACCACGCTGGCAGTTATGGGTTTGATGGTATAGTGCCCATTGTCACCGGGCAATGGAAATTGAGGCCGGAGATACAGGCATATGCCTAAATATGCAAATCGATGCCATTACTACAAAATATACCTTCACAAATAAGTACAAGGTACTCATACCAGAAAGCGAAGGGTGAACCAAAGGAATAAAGCAGCATTTAAGGCCTGAGCCTCATGAGAGGATTTTTCTGCCTTTCACTTATGCGCCCTGTCTGGCAATACGGATGTTCAATCTGGGACTTGCTAGTAACTCGCAAATTATGCGCATCCAAGTCTAGCAAACGAAGTGCTAAAGACCTAAACGTCGCGGAAGTTAAAAATGTGATTAAAAAAATGCATCGACCCTACTAACCGCCATTATTAGAGCCGACACAATCCTGCATTTGGCGGAATTTGCAGAGAGGGTAACTAGACGATCACCTAGACAACTCAAGCATCAAAGAACAACGGACATAATCTCCGATAGAATAAATTATCAATTGTTATTATTGTTGTTAAATTGTTATAATTCAGATGTGGTTACATGCTCTTGTAATTTATGTAAATTATTTCACCATTTATTTTCGTTAAGGACTTTCGCCGGCGGCAACTTAACTTCATGTGCCATAGTACCACCATGTACTATGAACTTTCTGTGAGTAGGAACTATCTTTTTTACAAAATAGGATAGTACCACCATGTAGGTCGGATTATGTACATACAAGATTAGCACAACAATGTGTTTATTAAAAGCTTAAATAAATTTTTAAAAAATGTTCTCCCTCTGGTTATGCGAATATGCTCCATATGGAATGTGATAAACGGCCGTTACTCCTGTCTAGCGCTCTTTAGTGAGATAAATGTCCAGGTCGCTAGCTATACTATTCGTCAACCTCATAGTTTTTGTGTTAAATTTCTTGCAAGGAATTATGGAAATTTTTGTCCAATATCTACGTAGGGTCTATAATAAAATCTGAAGTATTTTTATATATTTGGATCCTCTTTTAATGTTTTATATTACATCAATTTAAATACTTCGTTTTAATAGCTTTAATATGACTGTCTTGGTCTGAGAGATTCTCCCTGTAACTTATTTTATAATAAAAATAATTTGAGTAGACTACTCGATAATCTTCAACAGTCAAAATCCATCCCGCAAAGATACCGACATAAATCTTTCTCTTTTCCATACATAAATTTTTTAAATTTCTACCCAATTGCCTATTTTTTAATTTTATCAATTGTGAGAGCCAAACACCTTCCAAAGGCGCTTGAAAACTCAGTAAGCTAAGCAAACCGCGTAGGGTGGGGACTTTGTTAAAGTTGGCGGCTCCCCTTTGTGCCCTTAGGGGGGGTGACCCCTTGTGAAACTCTAGAATAAGTAAAATTTAAGCAAAACCAGGTCACTCGATCTAATAGTTTTTTCTTTCTTTTATTATAATATTAGATTTACACTACAACAAAATATTTTAAAAATTTAACTTGTTTATGCATTTTAGTTTAACCTAATTCTATAATTATTAGTTACGTGTGATATTAAAAACACACCTAAAACCTTAACAAAGCAATTATTGCTTGCTGACAAAGCATATTTATTACCCAAAGAATCTACAAGGGATTTTATTAAAAATATATTTCTTGTAACGTTACAGTGTCGGTATTTGATCAAACAAACAGGTACAAAACCAGCTCTAGGCTGGATCACGGTCTGCCAATTTTTCCAAGTCCGGCAGGGGGAAGGATGGGGCGAGAGATACCGAGATCCCCAAAGGTCATTCACCGAACTCTTTCTCCTTGAAAGAAAAACGTAAGATCCGGATACTCTTTGCCCAATGCGCCTGATGGAGGGACTAAGGAGCTCTGAATTATAAACCTCACACACGAGAAGGTAGAATTCCTTGAACGTAAAATTTAAAGAAAAGAGAAAAGAGCCCGGTTTAGATCAATACAGAAAAACGAAAATCACCCTTTCTTGTACGCATGTTTGGTTAATACATGGAATTATCACTAAACATTTCAAAGAATAAATAATATGCAATTGGATATTTTATATTAATTATTGCTTCACCGAAATTTTCAAATATAAAATATAATACTTTCGTCTTCGATAACATAATTGAACTGGCATAAATTCTCTCTATTTCCTTGTAAGGAAAATTATTTCGCATTGATTTCTATGGACGATGGGGATCAATATTGTAAGAACAATATGTATTGTATTTGTAGCTGAAAATCAAATAGATTACACGACATTTGAAAAATGGCAAAAAGGAGGGAAAATTCAAAAGGTGGGGTTGGGATGGGAAGTTAGTGTCGGAGTGGTTCGAGGTCACGATAGCTCAAGTGGTTAGAGCAGCGGCGTATTAAGCCGAAGGTCTTGGGTTCGAATTTCGCTGACTGACGCTGACTTTTTTATCTCAACCAAAACGTTAATTAATTGAAAGATATTAATTGGTCAAGCGGATCTTTCAAACTATGCTACATGAAATAAATTAATCAATCGTTGGCCTTAATTAAAAAAAAAATTTAAAAAAGTAAAAACACTTTAAGAGAACGAAAATGGTTAGATCAATAAGAAGAATAAATCATTTGCAATTGAAGGTTTAAGGAAGGAATAACATAATTGAGACACACGGGTTGGGGTTTTGGGCCACAGCCCGCGCAGGTGCCCCTCATAGAGAAAGGTTACTTGTGTCTCACATAATAGAGGCGTGTCATGCCTTGGCTCCATACAGAGAGCCTGTAGGCATGCCGCTGGGTTTAAGAATGGTTCATGAACACTGCAGTAAGTTTCTGGTTCCCGTTTTGTTTTTTAGAGGAAGTTGTGTATTTTACGGTACATAGTTATATACTCGGTGTTTTATTATCATGTGTTTAGTTGCGTGTATTTATTAGTATATGGTGAAATGTAGCATCAACATTGTCAAGCAGCGTGTTTAGGTTAACCTGTGTGTGTTTAGGTTTGATGTTGGAATATTAATCAACGTACCCATCGACCCTAATTTAAGTTAGATTTTTAATAATATGTATAGGTCGATGGAGGAAAACCCAGTACCGACTAATCAAAATTAATGCATGCATGAATGTATTTATATGTATGTATATTTATTTGTGCGACTGATTTATACAATTTAAGTAGTAAATATTACACTAGTTTATAGGCTGTATTCGTTTGGGTCTGAAATGACCTAGATGTCGATAGCCCCCGTCGGAGCCTAACCCCGTTGGTTGGGAAGCGACGATCTCATGGGCATTAGGCTTAAGGGGGATACTAGCGACCCAGCCACATAACGGGTGGGTAAACTCCCTGATGTAAAGACACTAAGGTCAGCACAACCGAGAGTGACAACCCTTGGGGTGAAAGTCCGAATTAGGTAACCTAATGAACCGGCATAAATTCTTTATATTTAATTGATAGGAAATTTTTTTGCATTTATTTCTATAGTCGATTGGGATCAATACGGTATGATCCAGTTTATTTGCATTTGTCTTATTATTAAATACGTATAATTATAAATACTTGTACCCTTCAATTTAATCAAGGTATGCAATATGAAAAAATTAAATCAATCCTCTAGTTTTCGTGGTCCGCTTGACCAATTAATATCATTCAATTAATTAAGGTTTTTAGTTGAGATAAAAAAAAGTCAGTGTCACGAGCGGGATTCGAACCCACGACCTTCGGCTTGATACACCGCTACTCTACACTATGTGAAGTCAAGATAGCTCAAGTGGTAGAGTAGCGGCGTATCAAGCCGAAGGTCGTGGGTTCGAATCCCGCTCCTGACACTGACTCTTTTATCTCCACTAAAAACCTTAATTAATTGAAAGATATTAATTGCACAAGCGGACCACGAAAACTAATGAATTTTTGAATAAAACTTTACCCATTCCGTTAGCGCTAGCTTCCATAAAAAACGAATAAATATGTGTCAAAAATGGTCCAGCTCATAGAATCCAATTATCAAACTTAAATCCGTATAAATTTCCAAGAGTTTTCAATTTCAAAAACCACTAATTTAATTTCAATAGTCGTAAATATGGAAAACAGGCAGTCCGAATTTATATTAATTACATTTTATTTAAATGTATGAATTATTATATTTGCATATATGTCGAGATATGATATATGATTTTGTATTAATCATCTTGCACCCATTGATCTCGGTAGAAATCATGATAATCTATACAATAGACGTTTAATTTTAAATGTTATTAGGCCCGAGTACGTTTTGTTGCATTTTTAATAGCAGTTCTTTTATATTGAAGAATGTCTAAGCTTGTCTTGTTGATACAAAATACATTTGACCGTTTACCAATTCGGTGATCCCATTAAAAATTTAAATTTCAAAGATTTGTTTCTTTTTATTACGGTCGAGGAACTCTTGACGTAACTTTGCCCTAAATAATCCCTACGGTCCATTAATTGTAGCCATAAATGAATATCCAAGTATCAATGTGATGCAAACTTAGCAGTCTCAACTAAAAACCTTAATTAATTAAATCAATCGTTGTTTTACTTCATGAAATACAACCAAAATCTAAGAATCTGATACTCGTATTTTGTTGTTCATTTCAAACGGTATGTATTTATGTAGGAATCATTATATTACATACTTATTTTAATGAAAACGACCATACCAAAAATTAAACGAGATCAGAAATTCATGAATTTTAAGAAAAATTATCTAATTGTGATGGTTTGAAAAAAAATTCACCCAAACACCGCCAAATTGTTCAGTGATAAATTAAATTTTAACTAATAATTTATTACTTGGCTCTGCTCGCGGAGGGCCGGAAACTCCTAGGAATCCAATAAATAAGGGATCGTATTTTGTCATGTGAAACAGAATCCCAGTCTTCAACAAGAGCGGTTTGAAGCTGTTCAACGATTGTTGGGGCGGCAAACGATTTCTAACCAATCTCTTTTTTAGCCTCATAAGTCTTCTGTAGGATAGCCAGGAGAACGTGATGCCCAATTCATTAGCGTAATCACCAAATCCTCCAAGTAATGGGCGACAATAGAGCGAATGGGATCACAACAACCAGAAGAACTTCACCAAGGTACCATAGTTCAGAAAAAAAGCTCCTTTCAGTATGATAATCGGTTCGGCAATGGCATGGACGTTGATTCGACCTGAAATCGTAACTGCCTGTCCTTGAAAAGGCTGTGGGCTCATGCATGGCACATGAAGCAAAGCGTTCTCCACGTCTTTTCTACACACACTCCCGTCATCTAATTACAACATACCAAATGGCATTCATTTGTGAACAGAACAGCCCCCATTGTTCAAGAGTCCAAAGGAGAATCTCATTTTCGAACCGACGCCGCTCTACTGTAGTGGAGGACCAGATGCGGGTTGTTTAGAGAATGGGCTATTCTCACGAAGCATTCTGATGGCTGTTTTAGAGCTCACTTTTACATTTGGAACCGTTTGGAGTTGACCTATCAAAGGAGCCGTTAAATGACGGTTCCGTACTGCGGCAAGAGCAATAAAACGATCTTCTCTAACCTCGTACATGGCGGTCGACCACTAACTTCTCTTCGATCGAAACTTCCGGTGGCCCTAAACCGTTGTAGACCAATGTGGATGGTAGAGGACTGTACGCCCAGGACTTGGGCTATTTAACGGACGCTTCCTCCGTCGTTGGCCAAAGTATCTGCTCGCGCGACAGATTCTTGACTTAAAACCATACTTTTAACAAAAAATTAAATATTTACTCACTGTTAATGTTTCATGAAAGAAAATAATTAAAAATAAAATAAAAATAAAATTACCTGACACGTGGAGTCTGGAAAGGATGAAATTAAACTGATTTTTTTTTTTTTTAACTAAAGGGTGTAAAAGGATTATTAACACTAAATATAGGTAAACCACGAGTAATTAATGTTGCATTTAGGTTGTAAGTTACCTTTGCAGTAATGTGAAAAATAAAGAAATAGAAGTGTTCGGTTTTTTGTGTTGGAATGGATCAAGTAAAGCGCAGTTGGCTAACGGGGGCTTACAAGTTTTATACAAATATTTTTAGAAATAGAAAAGACTATGACTTAAACTCTTAACCCAAAATAAGTCAAAGTTCACCAAAAGTAATCGTAAAACAAGAATAGTTTAGTTTGACATACTAGAACACTCATTTCGTTCAGTGTGTAATTTATTGGGGAATATTTAATCGAAGTTATTATCGCATAAATGGTTTTTTTTTTGTTTTTTTACGATGGTTCACCTGTGTTTTTGAAAAAAAAGCCCATTTGTATGTATGTCGGGTTCAAATGCAGGGCCGCTGGATTCGAACCCGGGACCTTTAGCTTACAGTGATGAGCGCCGTGTCAACGCCTAAATCGTTGCGGCCACCGACGCCCCCACATTACTGTTATTATTATTATCATTGGTGCATACAATCTGGTCATTGCTTTTACAAAGTAATTTTCAAAAAAGGAAAATTCTATTTAGATGATACACCACAGGTCGACAAAAATCGCTGTAATGCCATCTGTATCACCATTTTCGTCGTGTAAAATGAAGGAGACTTCAGTGAGATATTACTGAATGCTATACTTACGAGATTACAGGGAACCCCTTTACTAGAACTGTTTACAGAAACAAAACTGAAATTCCCATCAAGCATGTACTGTAACTTAATGTACATATTCCCTAAATATAGCTATGAGGGGAAAGCGACGAGCAAAGGTGAATAGGATGGAAAACGTCTCCATGACAACCCAAGCCTCCATATTCCAGATTTCCAATTAGACTAAAACATAGTTTTGGCGAACACAATAATATAATTACGAAACTTTTCTTTCACGAGAATCAGAACTAACGTTGGTACATTATTTTGTACAATGTATAGACAAAAAGATATACAGAAATTTTGAAATAAAACGGAGAGGTCATTTTTTATTATTCTCATTTAATTTTCAGTGCATTACAACCACCTCATGTAACAATTAAATAAGAAATGTATAACAAATTAAAAATAAGAGTTGAGAAAATATCCATTAGTAGTATCCAGTTATGTTAAATGTTGTCTGTTTAATTAATGTTGGATCAATACGACTTTCACTATCATTGCTGATCTCGAGGCCATCCTCTCTTTCGTCGAGGAAGGTTCGGGGAATTTGTTGGGATATGAGGTTTTGGATGTGAATGGGAGGATTTTACGGTGGTTGGGAGGGTTTTATAAAATTTGCTGTAAGGGAAACGAATTTCGTCTTGAATGAAAGCATTAAGTCTGTATGTGTATTTACGTTCGATGCATAAAATGGAACATACAGTTTTCGAAGGATTGTGGAATTGGAAGTTTGGATGTGGCAGATGTTTAATGTTTCGACTTCCAATCCGTATGGCGTTGTATCGTGTTATAAATCAGTATTTTATTGTTGTGATGTAAATCAGACTATTTGTCAAGAAATGGTGCAAGTGCCCTGTATCGTGTCATAACCTCTTGGCTTCTTCAGTCATGTGTGAAGATTCCAGTCAAGCGTTTGTCGATGTACAGTCCAAGGTAAGACACTTTGTCGGCAGTCGGAAAGAAATATTCTTCAAGAAAACTTCAGGAGCGATCTTATCACGGACAGTGAAAGTAATTTGAGTGTATTTGTCTTTATTAAATTGTATTATTTTCTTTCCACATCAAAACTCTAGTAGTGAGATATGTTTTTGTTGGTTTCGAGCGAATATACACAAGATGGATATACAGGATTGGATTTCCTAGAGAGAATCGCTGAATCTTTGCAAATGTGAGTGTGGTAGTTTGAGGATGTTATGGAATGGCAGCTGTGTAGAGCAGGTTTTTTTTTTTTTTCAACGGATACCAGGAACTGGAGGAGTTCCATCCTGAGCACTGCAGCTATACAGCTTATTGTACTTTATCCCTGGCTCCATTTTTTTTTTTTTTTGGGGGGGGGGGTCGCTACACAAGTGTGACTTTGAGCCCCCGATGTGACGGTGTTCTTCCATAGAAGAAACTCATTTTTGAAGGGGGTTGGAACCAAATTCAGGGTTGCTGAGAACTGTCCCCCTCCTTCCATAGATGAGCGCCGTGTCCATTTCTTTCAATTGCGGCCACCGGTCCCCTTAGGCGTCAGAAAAAATCCAGAGGTGACGGTGGGGATCGAACCACGACCGCGGGATCTACTAGCCGAGAGTCTGACGCCTTAACAACTCGGCTACCGCGGCCCTCTAGACCTGGTATAGTGTGGGGGCCAGAACGCTACTTTGAAAAACCCCAGCATGGATAGAGAAAATTCTGAGAAGGAAATGCCTTCAAGGACTTGGAAAAACGGGTCATTGAGATAACTGTGAAGTATTAGTATATAAATATAGGTCGAGTGAAGAATGAGCATGAACAGCAAGCCCGGGTCGCAAACCCGAGCTTGGCTTACGTCAAGAAAGACCCTAGATCGGTACTTCCTCATCACAAGGGATGATTCTGAGACCATCGTTGGACAATTGAGTGGCTGTTGTAGAAACTAAATTGATGGTCAGGGATTGTTTTGCAATTTTAGTATTGGAAGAATTATTTTCAATAGGAGTTTTTTTTTTCCAAAATTTCCCCCGAAATAGGTACTAGACTTATTTATTATTATTGGCCTATATAAAGTAGTAAAATGTGTTGGGTTTTTTAGTTTGGGGAATATTAGGATATACGAGTGTTTCCAAGCAGTAAAGTTGTAAGTTGTACGAAGAATTTCCTAAACATGTAATGAATATGACGCCCTTTTGGGTAAGGTGTTGGACAACTTTCTGAGTAATCAAACTCTAACCCCTAGCCATCCCTAATAACTAAAACTAAATTTTACAACGAATGAATAAATTAATTCAAGCAGAATTTTATGTATAAAGAATGAAATTGCTGATCCAATAGAAAAGGGAATCAGAAATTTTTTAAGGTGATTTTTAAAAATGATCTTTCCAAAATGTGTCCTAAAATGATAATAAATTTTTTCATCTGTTATGATAAACAATAATTGTGTGGCACATCGATCTGCGAAGCAATGATTTCGGATAAAGCTTATATTAGGTTGTTGCCAAGAGAAAACAAAAGGTTTTTCAAATCAAAACCAGTTCCTTTATCTATATCTTCCAATTGTGTAGTTGAAAATAAAAAGTATTCAGGATCAGAGTCAAATCTCTCAACTTATCTTTCATCTCTTCATTTTCTCCTGCATATCCCTCGCTTATTGTTACCATGTAACATTAATGGAAAAAATTAATATTGTTTAGATTTAATAACGAATTTACATATTGCTGCTTTTTTTATTTTCAGCTTGCTCTCTTTAAGATTACAGGCTTTTACAGTTATAAATAATACAATATGATTTTTAAATTACGACATTTTACTTACAATGATTATTCAGAAATCGTGAGATGCGATCTAGTTCGATGTAGCTTTCAGAAAAACATTTTCTTTATCGTGCCACGTTTCAATCTTTATTGAGATCATCTTCAGTGCCTGGGATTTACAAACATTGTTTAAATTTAACAAATACATGTAGGATGTGGAAAACAGTGAATTTATAAAATGCAGAAATTATATATNCCTGAAGATGATCTCAATAAAGATCGAAACGTTGGCACGATAAAGAAAATGTTTTTCTGAAACCTACATCACACCAGACCGCATCTCACGATTTCTGAATAATCATCGACTAACGGTCACTAATCAACACACAATTTTACTTACAATTTTTTTCTCTTCACTTTGGTCACTTTGATGGCAGTTATTATTACAGTTTATCTATGTATTTATTTTGTACTTGTACTTGGGTCAGGTTATAAGAGAACCTCTAGTGCTTTGTCTGTCCAGTTGCCTTCTCTTGCAAGCACACCATATATATTCTCAATCGTTCTGCATCTTAAGCAAGCTTGTACCTCGCCTCTAGGCTCGTGATCGGTTCATTTTCGACTTAAGTCGTGAAGAGGTAAGTCCTGGGCTGCCTCTTAAGCCAACCTATCTGCCTTTTCGTTTCCATGAATCCCCTGATGAGCCTTGACCCACGAAATGCCCAACGTACGAGCAGATAAACCATTCCGCTTTTGGCGTGTTTTTTCCGGAACGGTCAAATGGTTGTTCGTATTTGTTACGGCGACTTGACTATTTGTCATCAATCTGTAACTTTCTGCTCATTGTTAACTGTTCTCCTTTCTAGCGGTTCAAGAACTCTAAGAATAGAAAGTGATTCTGCCTGTTTTGAAACATCAGCCAACTGGATTTTTCGTTCACATACAACCCATAGTCGCTGTATATCAATTAATTTTTTAACTTATTAATAACTGAAATTATAATAGCTACTATCTTTGGTGTTGATTACTAGGGCTTATTGTGTTTGTTCCTTAATTCTAACCTCTTCCTCGTCTAAATGGCATAGAGTACAGTTTCTGGTTCCAGAATTGTTAAAGGGTATAGAATTCAAATTCAACATTCCAGCCCCTACCCGACCAACCCAGTGAATGAAATCAAGTTCTAAATGTTTACACAGATACTTATTGTTGCCTAATTCGAAGTTGATATTGATCTAGCATTGGATTTTTTATCCAAGTCAATTGTTTAAAAGATTTCATTCATACTGTAGAATTTATAATGTACTGTAATAAAAATTATAATGTAGTAAATTTAGCATTAATTAACAATTCTTTGGATTATATAGGTTCAGCATGAGCGATTTTGAATCATCGGGAAAAAGGCAAGACACCAGACAGAACATGCAAAAATAAACAAATCACAACATTCATTGTTTATTCAAATCGGAAGAGTGTAGCCAAATTATTTTCCCACATATTTTAACTATTAACTCGTAAACGTATGAAGTAATACCATATTTAGAACCAATGTTACCGTTATAATTGTGAAAGGGTAATGAATAGCGGTAGGAAAATAATAATTTACCCCCAGAACCCCAATAAATTGTTTAATTGTGTAGTCGGCTACATTTGATGTAAAATATCCCGTTTGAACTTATATGCATGGCATATTTTCGAAATGTTTGTTTACCCCTTGTGAAATATAAGACAATTTCATATAGTATTTACTCACCATCTCACCATAAATAGCCGTCTAAGCCAAACCATCGAGCCATTCTTTAGTGTTAGGCTTAGAAATATAGCCGAGAAAATAAAGAAAAGTGCTGGCCTTAACACCCTTTGGACCAACGATCTCGGAATCTCGTTAATTCAATAAATTATTGTGGCCCGAGTCTTTTAAGTAAGGTTCAAAAACTTTTAGATGGAAACTCATAAAAAAAGTAAATTGTTTTACTTGCTAGATTAAATTAATCGTACAATTAAATTTCAAAATAAGGAGGCTAAAGACGTAAGATTACGTGTTTAATGATTCTTTTGGCTACTAAATCGAAATTTATTATGATATAAATAGATAGAAAACTTTTGTTTTTAACCAATTTTCTTGTATATAATTTTTCGTTGAAATCGTACATACTTTTATAGGAACAATATATATTTACTTTTTGGCTACAATTTATAACAATATTTTCAAAAATGAGGAGCTTATCTCAAAGGATAAGCTAATCCCCAACCGCAGGCTCGGGCAGTGCGAGCTGAGCCACTAAAGGACGAGCAAGGACTCTCTCTCAATTTGTTTGAAGACACCTGCACTTTTTATGTAAATGGCAAGGTGTTAGTTGCGTATGTCATAGATCACATATTTTTATTTTTTTTTAAATCAGAACACATTTATTTTTTTGAAGGTTTTGTTATAATTTATTTGGATCAGGTCCCAATTTTTGTCTTTTCCGATTAATTTGTTTGAGTTTGTGGAACAAATTTTTTTTCATTTTTATTTTACACTCGTAAGGAAACGAGTTTGCTTCGTCTGAAGGGGATTCACGCAAAGGTCGTAATAAGTTTTTCTTTTCTTCTTCTTCTCAAAAAATGGACCGCTGGATTTTAGAGCTGGACAATTGAAGTTTTTTTCTATAAACCTCCGTTAGCAACGTTTTATTATTTTTTATTTTTTATGGCATTGTAAGTTAGAAAAATAAGGTTAAATTAGTAAATAATAATAAATAACTTTTAATTTATTTACGGGGGACCGCGGTAGCCGACTGGTTAGCATGAGAGACTCTCACGCCGCGGTCGTGGGTTCGATTCCCACCGTCGCCTCTGGCCCTTTTTTCCCGATAACCCCCAATTTGAACACACAAGAATTCGTACCATGGCTAATATGCAAGATCATAAGGCAAAAAAAAAAATTATTTACGGAGACGAAGTTTATGCCAACACATACTTTTCTTGAGTTCTAAACCGCTATAATTATTGCTGAAGATTGATGGTAGAATTATTTCCAATTTATCAACATTTATGGATTTTTGAAAAAATGCCGAAACATTTGAATATTTTGATAGATCAAAAATATTTTTTAAATTCTTAAAAATTTATATTCAGGATTTATTGGGGTAAAAAATAAAACCAACTTGGTTGCTAGCAAATAAATTAACCTACTCTACTTCGTCTCTTGGACACAAATCATATATTTTAATAGATACCACCTTCTGTAATTATGATACGAACGTGATTGGTATGTTATCATTAAAATTTATTAAACAAATCACCCACTTACTTTGTTAACTTTATGAGTTGTAGTAGAAACAATTGTTTGCTTATTCGACCTATTTATGGGAGAAAAAAAATTGGTTAAAACAAACGATGCTGTATTAAACCAGATACTACTGAAATATAACTCGGATCAAATTCATTCCTGCCGAGAAAATGGGTTGGCGAGTGCACTCTACATGATAGAACTGTTTTACTTTATACAAATATGAAAATAGTTTTTTTTCTCACTTAAATTTTTAAATTGTGGTTAAATGCTGTCTGTTCCCAAAGCATTTTCTGAAAAAATGCAAAGCACTAGCCTATTAAGGAATTGCAAACTGTCTGATATAAAGAAAAATAGACAAAACATTGTTCTTTTTAATCTTTGTAGGCGGAATGAAACAGTGGTTTGTAGGGGAATAATTAATTTAACCCCCTCCGACACCTCGGAGTGTCGGATATCCCAATAATGGATTAATTCTGTATAAATTTGGCCGATATCAATCCATTTGGTTTAAATTAGCCCAGTTTGAGCTCGGCGAGGGGAGGCAGTTGCCCTGGGAACCGTAATAACTGTCGATGTTTCTGAATATCGAAGAGAAAAAGTCTTAGGGAGGCCCTTTAAAAATCTAATTATACTCCACGCCTCAAAGCATAAGCAAATTCTCATCTGGTTTCTACCTCTTAGGGTTTTCCCCTCTTTTCTTTCTTTTCTTTCTTTGGTCTTTTTTTCTTTTTTGTTTGCTGTTGTAGAGCGAATTTACTTGAGAATTCTCCATTTCATTGGGCCGCTCTCGTGGGCGGGGGCTTCCGCACGGGACCCAAACCAGGTTAGAGCTCGACCGGAATCAAATCAGTACGCCGAATTCAATGAGGTAATTTAGCAAAACTTCCGAGAGCTTTTGACCGCAGCCCGAAATTGCAAATTGGTAAATAATAGCGGGATTGTAGCGGGAAAACCTCCTTGACTTCTAGCACAGCCATATTCGAACATAAACGAACGGCATTTATTAAAATCCATGATCAAAACTCTGCATAATGAGTACACCGTAATTATGTCAAAAATAAATATTATCAAGTTATGTTTTGAGTGTATTTGTGTGTGCGCGTTTTAATTGCTTTATTGTTTAAGTATTTAATTTTAGATTTGGGAATGATTTGGCAATTTTGAGGCACGGCTAGATAAACGGATAAACGGTTACGGTGATTTTACGCCTCTGTTTTATATATCTAATGTTTATTCGCATTCATCTACAATCGTTAAAAATAATGTGTTGTGATTAGTGACCGTTTGTCGATGATTATTCAGAAATCGTGAGATGCGGTCTGGTGTGATGTAGGTTTTAGAAAAACATTTTTTTTTTATCGTGCCAACGTTTCGATCTTTATTGAGATCACCTTCAGGGCTCAAAGTGGTTGTTTTCTGGGTAATTGTGCCATTCTTGCTATTGATATTGCTATCCTGGCACTCTCAACACGACACGCAAGAATTGGCACGATTACGCAGAAAACAAACACGTTGAGCCCTGAAGATGATCTCAATAAAGATCGAAACGTTGGCACGATAAAGGAAATGTTTGTCTGAAACCTACATCACACCAGACCGCATCTCACGATTTCTGAAAAATCGGTTAAAAATAATACAGAAAATAACCCGAGATTGAACTATTAGTCATTACAGATTGTGTTGTTAATCTACTACTCCCTCTATGTAAAAATGCGTTAACATTTTATTCACTTTTGCCTCACAGAAAGTTTTTATTTCTTTTATTCAATGTAAACAAACAAAACCTAACTGAATTAAACATTTAATATTTGAAACAAGACGTAACACTTGAAACCACCATAAGAAAAAATAGACAAAGAGTAAAAAAAATATTCAAACTAGTAA
Organism: Cimex lectularius; assembly: GCF_000648675.2. Classification (NCBI taxonomy): domain Eukaryota; kingdom Metazoa; phylum Arthropoda; class Insecta; order Hemiptera; family Cimicidae; genus Cimex; species Cimex lectularius. Next base: position 120,277 of record NW_019392729.1, on the reverse strand, counting down.
CAAATCAAACAAGTAGAATCTTTTGGGTTACTTTCTTTTTTCAGTATTTAGGAATAATAACAATTAAAAACGTTAAAATAATAGTATTTATATTATGTTATTATTGTTATATCTTTTTGGATGTGTCTACTCTTGCTGTTTTGTACGTCAGACGCGTTTCTACCTTTCGCTAATTTCAGTAATAAACTAAACAGATAGGTAATGACCAATATTTGATTGTTTAGGTCTGAATAAATGTACTAAGGAAAAAGGCTGTATTTTGTAAGTTAAGTGCGCATTTTCTTCACAAGAAGTGTTCTGCATTCCTGCTTTCACACATTTATAACCGGTCCATATATGTACTTACTTTTTATTCATCATAAGTTAAAATGAAACTAATGAAAGACTAAAACAGCGAGGCAAGACCAAATTGATTGGAAGCAACAAAAGTACTTGTTCATTACACTGTAGACCTCAAAAAAATCTATGGTTGTTAGACCATTTCATTCTGTGAAATTGGAGAAATAAAATAAACAAGTAAAACCGTAGAGAAAGTCGTGATGAATTAACTGTTCAAAAGGTTTAATCAGTTGACTTTCTTTGGTAAAAATATATATAATTATACTGACAAAACATTTTGTTTATCAAGGGAAAACGAAAACATACGAACGAGCTTCATCGACCAACCAGGCACAAAAGTCTTGATTGCGCCGACACGCCCACACACGAGATAACGGCTCTTATAAATAACATTTGAAAAATGGCAAAAAGGAGGGAAAATTCAAAAGGTGGGGTTGAGATGGTAAGTTGGTGTCCGAGTGGATCGAAGTCACGATAACTCAGGTGGTAGAGTAGCGGCGTATTTAGCCGAAGGTTCGAATCCCTCCCGTGACATTGACTTTTTTTATCTCAACTAAAAACCTTAATTAATTGACTTATAAATAATTTTGCGTGATTATATAAAATCTCTTTTTTTTTTCCCCCAGGGGCAACCGTGATCCGCTCTGAAGTTTTAACAGAACTCGAGGGAGCCCTTGTAGAACAACAGAATTGCATCAGCCGAGAAGTCATCCATCATCGCATTGAGAGCGCGACAAGGAGTATTAACGCTGTAATTTCAACTAAATAGAATTCCCCTCTCGCATAATTTATTAAAAAAATGTGACACGTTTTAAATTAATGTCTTGATAAAAAAAATAAAGACGGATCATGAAAACGCTAAGAGAACTATCTACTTTCAAGAAAATTAGTGATAAGTGCTCAAAGAAAAGTTTTGCATAGCATTGTAGTTAATCAAATACAAGTGTATACTACAAAATACCAATCAGTGCATGTTTCCATTTCGTACACCTCATAACAGATATCGATGCATTTTATGAACGTTCCAAAGCCCAATTGATTCCGCAAGAAAACAAGGTGTACATCAGTGAAATTGAAACTCGAGCGTCCGTAAAAAGGAAAGTGTTGCACGTCATTGCCGACGCGGCAAAAATTGCTGCATTTGAGCTGGGATGTGCTACTTCACCCACCATGTCCGCCGTCCGTAACGCCTTCACATTACAATCTTTCCCGGCTTAAGTAAAATTTTAAAAACCGTGAAGTTATCGTCAAATTATTTCTTGTTCTCCTTTAACAATTATGAAATCAACATCCTTAGATTAAAAATTCAACGTCAGTTCTTAAGAACAATTGTTGGTGCATTAAATATGTTGATATACATGATGGAAAAGTTGATATATAAATTAAAACTAATAACTTTTATTAGAAACGGCATCTTTCATTACAGAGAATTGGCATAACTTGCATAAAAAAATTTTTATGTTGAAATACGCCCGAGATTGTTGAAAGTTTCAGTTATTTAACGTGTCACCTAATTTTAAATTTTCATTAAATATATTATTTTAATCATGTCTTCTATAACTAGAAGATTCAACAGCTCATTAAATAGATTGTGTTATAGCACGAAAACCAAATAAAGTCGTTTATTTGACGATTTTCGTTTTGCAGTTTTTAATTTTAAGTTGGATACCGCGGTGCATTAGCTGTTAGGGGTTGTTCTGGGTTCGAATCCCGCCATGGATCATGGACTTTAATTAATCATAATATAAAAAAAGTGTTTTAACGTAGTTCGTCTGTGACCCACAAGTAGTTGAACGTTAAGCCCTCCAGTTACTTTAATTTAGTGTTTTTTCTAACTTTCTCTTCTTTTTCTTTTAAAAGTATCTAGTTAAAACCGGTTATAATTTAGCCTTAACGCCACTCCAATATTCCTCCAAAATCTATGATAAATTACAAATTTTATATCAAAACTGGAAATAGGTTCTTTCAAATGATAATTGATATATTTTCTACTTCCAATAATTTTACCTAATTGCATCTATGTTGAACAAATGAAGTGGGTTATTTTAATATTAATTTTTTAATATATTTTATATTTAAATAATATAATTTGACTGGTACATTGCCACAAATGATTCTTTTAACAATAATGTGTTAAGCAACAATTTGCCAAATCTAACTGGACCTAAATTTTTTGTTTTATTAATGTGTATTTGCTTATTTATGCGAGATACAATCAAAAATTTCTATATTTTAAATAAAAGTAAGCAGCACAATAATGATTCTGTAAATTTTCACGCCATTTGAATCACACATTAAGAAAAAATCTATTTTAAACAGATTGCCTTGATTATTTAAATTTGTTTGATCCGACAGCTTTTCCAATATACTTTTATATCATAGTTTTTAACCGAAAGAATTGATATTATTATTGTAAAATTACATTTTACGTTCAATTATGTGGTTTGATTCATACATTATCGGTATTAGCTTTTAAACAAACAAAAAATTCAGATAAAAAACTCATTGTTCGAATACCGTAGGTTCGAATACCACAGGTGACATTGGATTTTTTTGTCTCAAATTTCGTTTTTAAAAATTAATATTATTCAGACTGGAATTGAAACCGATAAAAATAATCATTTTCAATAGTGGTTATTTTTAGTTAAATTTACGTAAAGCTCGCAAAATTCCTTACCGATACGTACTATTTCAAGTTGACTTGACAATTAATACTTACACCTAAAAAAAATAAAAAATAAAACTGAAAATCGTTGTTTCACGAGAAATAAAATAAAAATCATCTTTTTTTATTTTTCATATCGTCGACAGGACATATTGTTAGCGACATAGAAGACTGTGAGACCCCAGCGGGTAGAAAATCGGTTTAACTTACCAAAAAAGAGCTTAATCCGGGCAAGAACAAGCAGTTGAATTTTGCAATATTCTAACTTCCAGAGAAACATCAACGCAATAAGATTCCGCGAAGAATTGGAAAAATATACATTAAAATAAGATTAACGGTTTGAAAACTATCTAATATATTATTAAAATCATAATTCATAGATCATCTTCTAAAACAAGATTTGACCTAGTAAAATTCATAGAATTCAAATAAACCAGCTTCAGCAAAATTATAGCTTTTTGCGATTAGTCAGTTTATTTTGGTTGATTATATTATTTTATAAGGGACTCTTTTATTTTAAACGGAATTTTCTCTTTGGCTTTTTTCTACGGTCTTTCGAAAACAAAGTAAAAAGGAAGTATTTAAAAACTAAGTATTACATAAGGTAAGTAAATATTTTACTCGTACTAAACAACATAAAAAAAAACATTTCATATGCCAACAGTTCATATAGACGATTAAGGAATTTTAAGCAATTCTTTTAATAAACGTTTTATATAAATAATAAATAACGTGACGGTTCTATTTTGTCATTTATTGAAAACTGAAGATATATTTGTATTTTGACGTTTGAACTTTAATACATTATTAGTCATGTCATTTCTTCTTATTTTGTTAGATCATTAAAAAGTTGTCAATAAAATAAAAAATTTAGTTTAAAAATGTGAATAATCATCTTAATAGAAGAGCTTTATTTTCGGTTAAAGTGTAATCGAGGGAGATGTTTAATAAATAGTATTTTTACCGTTTATAGTTGAAAGCCGGCGTGTTATCCGTGGCACTGCACAACTATTGCTGGCAACACATGTCACAATAAAAAGAAAATCTCGCGGTTTTTGAGGGGTGGGTCGAGGGAGATCGCGGAGATGCGTTCGGCTGAGGTGACGAGGTGGCACTGGCTACCCTGGAGCTGTTTCGGCCGACATCGGCCCGGGTCGGCGGTCGCCGCCGCCGTTCTTCCGATTTTACAACCCCTCAAATTTTTCATCGATCCACCCAAAAAAATGTATATTTTTTTAAGAATAGAACGAAAGGCCCTTATACAAATAAAAACTATTTTTTAACCCCGGGCTTATTACTCGCCTATTACTATCATATCGTGCTTCAAAATGAGAATTTTGCAGAAATTTATGAAACTCAAATAGATGTGCGAACTAAAAGGACGGCTAACACATAAACACTCAACAAAATAATAAACAAAACACGCACACAAAAACAAAACAACACCTCAAAAAACAGACACTAAATGGACCACATTCACATACCTTGGGAAAGAAACTTTTCAAAAACTACGCATAAAAACAGCACGAAAACCACAAAAACGAAAGTAAAATGACTAAGACAAAATATCGACAAGACAGACCAACTAGGAAAAAACAGAATAAACACTAACATGGAATGCGGAGGCAAATACATCGGACATAAATAAATAAAATAAGCCTTTTTTTATTGGTTTATAATATGTACATAACAATTAATTAAGGTTTTTAGTTGAGATAAAAAAGTCAATGGCACGAGCGGGATTCGAACCCACGACCTTCGGATAAATATTCCGCTGCTTTACTTATGAAGTGGCCACGGGGAGCGGTTTAGTGAAGTGATATTTCTTTTACTTATTAAATATTAATTCATTTACTTTTTAGTCACCAATTGACCAAGTTTCTTCTTTCAATTAATTATTATTTTTATGGTCTTGATTGATATAAAAAGTCAATGTCACGATCGGGATTCGAACCCACGACCTTCGGATATATAAGCCGCTGCGCTACCACTTGAGCTATCGTGACTTCGATCCAATCGGACACCAACTCTCCATCTCAACCATTCCTTTGAATTTTCCCTCCTTTTTGCCATTTTTCGGTAGAGTAGCGGCGTATCAAGCCGAAGGTCATGTGTTCGAATCCCGCTCATGACACTGACTTTTTTATCTCAACTAAAAACCTTAATAAATTGAAAGATATTAATTGGTCAAGCGGACCACGAAACTAGTTAATTTATTTTACTATTAATTTTTCCTAAATTATAGAAATTTTTCAGTCTATATTATTAATAAATTTGCAAAATTCTTTATTGTGCTCTTTAAATATTGCCTGAATTGTTTTTGGCCAGGTTCCTTTTTGAGTTATTATCAATTTTATGAGCTGAGTTCTCGAATATACGTGCAGTTCACACTGAAGTATGACGTGCAGGTTTGACGTCCTCTTGTCCTGCAATTGCGTAATTCATTATCCTCAAGTTTAAGCTGGTAGATATTGCTTGTGTTTTTAAATTAGTACTTCGAACCGTGAAGGAAGTCAGTGATTTGCAACACAAAATGAACGACTCATGTAATTTCAAATCTTTCGAACATTGCATAGGAATTGTGTGGGAGGTGTGAGACGTAATTGGTCCATTGGTGAGTTTGTATGACTTTGAACCACTGTTCCAAACCGTCTTTCAATATCTGCCTGTTTCTCTATTGTGTATTCTCGAATTGGCAAGTGATGACCCCCACGGAATTGGGCTCCTCCGGCAGTTAACAACCTAATCAAGCCCGCCGGCTATACCTTTCACGGGAATAGTACTAGGGCAATAGCAAATCAATACATCTCTTCACAACACCGTGTTTACATCCTAATTGTTCATGTGTTTTTGACTTCTCAGGTACGAAGTGTGATAAAAAAAGAAAACCTTTAATTTTGTACAAGCTGTAAAATAAATTAAAAAATATCGATGTCTACATGCAAATAATTTTAAAAAAAGTCTAAATAATCTCACACATTTTTTTCTTTCTTTTAAATTCTATTGTTCATGTGTTTTTGACTTCTCTGTACGAAGTGTGAAAACAAAATAAAACCTTATTTTGTAAAAAGTGTAAAATAAATTTAAAAATTTCAATGACTACATGCAAATAATTAAAAAACCGGTCTAAATAATCTCACACATTTTTTCTTTCTTTTAAATTCTATTTTTTTACATCGTTCCTTTTTTTTACTCCAGTTTTGCAATAAATGGGTTATATAATAAAATACAGCAGGCCACACAAATAAACAAATATTTAATATTTTAGTACGTTTTTCCTTAAGTTCTAACTGGATATAAATATAACAATTAATATATCAATTTTGCCTTTAATTTTATTGCTTACAATTAATTAAATGTATAATTAAATTGCCTTAAAATGACTATTTTGTTTAAAGTTCTTCTTTTCTTTTTCTTTACATTGAATATCATAAAGGTGCATGTATTTATTGTAAAAATAAATCCTTATTTATTAAGGGTGTTACTAAAGGAAAAAATTAATTACTTATTTATTTTTATAATTTCCTTAACGACGATAGCAAGCGAGTATGTTTTCAGTGTTTCAGTGCAGATTTTAGAGACGGATTGGTTATAGTAATTGAAGAAAGGATTCAACGAAAGTTATTTCAAAAAATTGCGGAGTCGGTGATATTCGAATTGCCTTCTGTAATTGATTTAGAGCCTTGAACCGTGAAATTTTTGCAAAGAAGTAGAATCAAATGAAGATTTCCACGAATTCATTATCTTAATAACTGTGATTAGTGTTTGTGTACTAATATATTCCATTATTAAGCACGAGTTCCCCTCTGTTTATCCTACAATTTCCCTCCCTCTCTCACAACACACACACACACTCACTCTCTCTCTCTCTCTCGCTCTCTCTCTCTCTCTCTCTCTCTCTCTCTCTCTCTCTCTCTCTCTCTCTCTCTCTCTTTCCTCTCCCTCCTCTTTCTCTCTCTCCGCCTCATTCTTTCTCTCTCTCTCTCTCTCTCTCTCTCTCTCTCTCTCTCTCTCTCTCTCTCTCTCTCTCTCTCTCTCTCTCTCTCTCTCTCTCTCTCTCTCTCTCTCTCTCTCTCTCTCTCTCTCTCTCTCTCTCTCTCTCTCTCTCTCTCTCTCTCTCTCTCTCTCTCTCTCTCTCTCTCTCTCTCTCTCTCTCTCTCTCTCTCTCTCTCTCTCTCTCTCTCTCTCTCTCTCTCTCTCTCTCTCTCTCTCTCTCTCTCTCTCTCTCTCTCTCTCTCTCTCTCTCTCTCTCTCTCTCTCTCTCTCTCTCTCTCTCTCTCTCTCTCTCTCTCTCTCTCTCTCTCTCTCTCTCTCTCTCTCTCTCTCTCTCTCTCTCTCTCTCTCTCTCTCTCTCTCTCTCTCTCTCTCTCTCTCTCTCTCTCTCTCTCTCTCNGAAATCGTGAGATGCGGTCAGGTGTGATGTAGGTTTCAGAAAAACATTTTCTTTATCGTGCCAACGTTTCGATCTTTATTGAGATCATCTTCACAGCTCAAAGTGCTTGTCTTCTGTGTAATTGTGCCATTTTTGCGTGTCGGGTTGGGAGTGCCCCACACTGAGTGTAAACGACACGCAAGAATGGCACAATTATACAGAAGACAAACACTTTGAGCCCTGAAGATGATCTCAATAAAGATCGAAACGTTGGCACGATAAAGAAAATGTTTTTCTGAAACCTACATCACACCAGATCGCATCTCATGATTTCTGAATAATCATTTTATTTAAACTTAAAAAGAAAAATATTTTATCTATAGATAGGTCATGTTTAATGTTTTAATATTCCATTTATGCAGTTAATTTATGGAAAATTTGAGTCGTACTCACAAAAGAAAACTGCATCCATTACATGTATATGATTTAGAATTGATTTTTTGGACTGTTTTATCTCTTCTCCATTCTGTTGAAAACGCGATAAATACCATTACGATATGTTTTACGTCCTTTCAACGATATGTTTTGAACGGGCTTTTTATGTGGGTCACGTACATTGCTCCGGTATCGGAGAGTTTGCGACACTCTTATGAGCTTATAAACATGAGCTTGGCGCGCTTCCGCAGAGGACAATAAGTTCGTTCTTTGTAATAAAGCCCCTTGGGTAAAATGCGATTTAATAAAAGGAAATTTATTATAGATAATCCATTTATAATGAAGGTCGCCCCTTTGGTAATTGGGGTGATAAATATCGGTGGAGGGAGGCTTCTACCGACCCTTCATCGTTCCGCTGCAGCAAGATTACCTGAATCATTAAGGGTTCGCTGTTTTTTCCCATTGAAACCGATTGTGGAAGTAATACCGAGTTATTTTCTGTGTGGAATGAACAGCGACCCAACCCCAATTTGAAAAAGCCTTTTAGAAAATCCTGTTTTTAAAAATTCTAATTATAATACTGTATAATCCCGAAGTAGTAGTTAGGGAACTTCAGTTAATTTTTACGTAATTGATTAAAAGATTTCTACCTATTTAATGTGAAATGGAAGAAAAAATGAACATTTATTCAGTAATAAAATCAATATTAAAGTAAAACAAAAAGAATAAAATACATATAAATAATGATTATGAGGAATATATTTCTACATCAATGAAACCTTGGCAAAAAAAGTGTTTTGTTCCTTTTGATGACCTCATCGTGATTCTCATAATCATTATTTTTAATGCGTATAACAGCTCGTATAATAATTTAAAATACATCAAATAAATTTTTATTCAATCATGGATATGTAACACACCCCAACCCCAATAAAGCCCTGCCTTACCTAACCCTAACCTAATCCTTACCTAAATCATGCGCACTACCTGGTGACGAATCGATGAAATCGATTAAGCAAAAATGGTCACTCCAAAAAAGTCACATCCAGCCCCATGATAACATTTTTCACAAGTTTATTGAAAGTTTAAAAATAAAAGCCATATCTACATCGCGGTGCCTCAACCCTTTCCACCTTTAAATCTTGGCACTCTAAACACGACACGCAAGAATGGCACAATTACACAGAAGACAAACACTTTGAGTGAATAGAAATACTTTGATTGAATATAAAAAATATATTTTGCATTGTATAAATTCACTTTTTTCCACATCCTACATGTAGTTGTTAAATTTGAAAAACGTTTGTATATCCCAGGCCCTGAAGATGATCTCAATAAAGATCGAAACGTTCGCACGATAAAGAAAATGTTTTTCTGAAACCTACATCACACCAGACCGCATCTCACGATTTCTGAATAATTACTTTAAGTCTTTGATGACTAGATGACTACCTTCTGTCTACAATTTTATACTGAGGATGGTTAATTTTCTGTTAACTTTTTTTTGCTACTACCCCGTTTTTCGCCTGTTTATTTTCCTTCAAAAATACAAAACAAAAACCAAATTCATAAAAGGCGTAACGTCGAGGTGTTAAGAATTAGTTATACTTGCTAATAAACATGATTATTTGCTAGAAGTGGTAAGAATTATTAGGGATTAATAGCACTGTGAAGGGTTGGGAGTGCAGAGTCATTCATTGCTGCATTACAGCGTTTCATCTCAAGGTAAACCTAAGGTCAACGGTACCAACTTTGTCAGAGCATATCGAGAGTTACAAAAATAGGGGACGACAGAAGATTTCAAAGAAAAATTAAACACCACCATATCCCAGGATAAAATTACGTGACATTTTCAACCGCCTGGAGCTCCACATTTTGGAGGCGTATGTGAGTCTTCGGTCAAACTCAGACACACCTCAAAAGAGTTTAGGTGTTGCTATTGTTAGTTATGTTGAATTTATTACGTTATTTGCTCAGAAAAGAGCAAAACAGGAACGTCTTTCTTGTTTTCTAATACATATTTCCGACAGACATAAAAACATACAGTAGTAGATTCACTAATTTTCGTGGTCCGCTTGACCAATTAATATATTTCAAATGAGTTTTGAAAAATGGCAAAAAGAAGGGAAAATTCAAAATGTGAGGTTAAGATGGGAAGTAAGTGTCTGAGAGGATCGAGGTCGCGATAGCTCAAGTGGTAGAGCAGCGGCGTATCTAGCCGAAGATCGTGGGTTCGAATCTCGCTCGTGACACTGACTTTTTTTAATCTCAAAACCTTAATTAATTGAAATACAATAGTAGTAAAAGTATCAACTCACGCCCTTTGATTCCATTTTCCAGTGAGATAAATAGACTACAGGTCTCTTTCCCCTCACTCCATCGCACCTGATGGGCGATATCCTCAACCATCCCTTACCCATCCTTCAGTTAACAGACCTAACCAGTGGCAGCAATTGCAGCAGTTACTTCAACAGTTGTGGTCTCTCATTGATCAAGAAACAACCTTAACAGTTTTCAAACGAGAGGAAAGTGGAATTGACGGAAATTTTCAAATCTTGATTAGGAAGACAATTCCTTCTTTACGCTGAAAAATGGCTCGAATCATCGACACCCATCTCGAAGCAAATGGTAAGATTCGAGTAGCTAGAATAAAGAGCAGGTGGTATTAGTAAAAGATCGATAACAAAATTGTGCATACGAACAATTCCATCAAGGGTGATCCTTCAAGGCGGAGCACATGGTTCAGACGTTGGCAGCCCTTCTTGGAGTGTAGGCGAAATAGTGGATGTGTTGACGGGAAGTGTTAGTGAAATTTAAAAAGAGTAAGTGAACCAGATACCAAGAATACCATTTTTCTTCAGTGTAATTGCGATTTCAACACATCAAATAACTTTCAAATTCATTCTGTGTTTTTGTGTATTTCGTTCACAGTTGTTTTATTGGAAATAATCATTCAATTGTAAATTAATTAAAATTAAAGCTTTCCCGGCATTCATTAAATTTTAATACCGTCCACTCTAATCAAATATACAATGTGATATTGTTGACAAGTCTAATATTACAAGTGGCTATCGCAAATGTATAAATGGTCGTTTTTGTGTAAGATTTTTAATACAAGTTTTAAAAATTAGATCTAATTACAAGATAATTTTTATTTGAAGAGTACCCCCCTTTTTTTTGTACTCTAACTTTTGTAAGATTGTTTGAACAATCTAATAAATGATGAGAATAACTTTAATGGCCGTGTTGTTAAGTAAATGATACTGAGCCGCTCTTCCAACAGGTTTCCTGAGCATTTGTCTTCTCCAATTTCCCATTTTTCACTATGACAATTTTTGATATATAGATAAAAAAAATAAATAATATATTTCTTTACTTTTATTACTTCACTGTCATCCTGTTACCCTCTGGTTCGCATATTTTTATTAATTAGTTTAGTAATCCAGTATGTACAACCTTCAACATTTTATGCTACATTTGATTTTACAATAGATTCTAGTTTTGATAATTAGCCAGCCATTATTGTTATAAAGTATTATTATCGTCCTTGAATTTCTATTAGCTATGTCTGTTGTTTCACTTTACTTAAGTAGAAACAAATTCTTTCTGCATCTACAGATTATTATTTCAGACGGTAACTACGTAAAAATATATCTAAAAAATTGTTTTATATTTATGTTTTATTAAATTTCAATCTTTTCTGGACATTTTGTTTTAAACAAAATACAAAACTAAATTTAGGATGGGTAATTTATCAGGGTTGTAGTCAGTCAGCTGTGAAATATTCATGAATTGCCAAGCTTTTTCCCTATATTTGACATTTCTTAAGGGCTCAGATATAACGTATGTACAAATTACAACGTAGACACTCACTAATCAATGGATAAGAGTACGTCTACATGTGATGAATGGCTGATACTGAGAGAGAGAGAGAGAGAGAGAGAGAGAGAGAGAGAGAGAGAGAGAGAGAGAGGAAGAGAGAGAGAGAGAGAGAGAGAGAGAGAGAGAGAGAGAGAGAGAGAGAGAGAGAGAGAGAGAGAGAGAGAGAGAGAGAGAGAGAGAGAGAGAGAGAGAGAGAGAGAGAGAGAGAGAGAGAGAGAGAGAGAGAGAGAGAGAGAGAGAGAGAGAGAGAGAGAGAGAGAGAGAGAGAGAGAGAGAGAGAGAGAGAGAGAGAGAGAGAGAGAGAGAGAGAGAGAGAGAGAGAGAGAGAGAGAGAGAGAGAGAGAGAGAGAGAGAGAGAGAGAGAGAGAGAGAGAGAGAGAGAGAGAGAGAGAGAGAGAGAGAGAGAGAGAGAGAGAGAGAGAGAGAGAGAGAGAGAGAGAGAGAGAGAGAGAGAGAGAGAGAGAGAGAGAGAGAGAGAGAGAGAGAGAGAGAGAGAGAGAGAGAGAGAGAGAGAGAGAGAGAGAGAGAGAGAGAGAGAGAGAGAGAGAGAGAGAGAGAGAGAGAGAGAGAGAGAGAGAGAGAGAGAGAGAGAGAGAGAGAGAGAGAGAGAGAGAGAGAGAGAGAGAGAGAGAGAGAGAGAGAGAGAGAGAGAGAGAGAGAGAGAGAGAGAGAGAGAGAGAGAGAGAGAGAGAGAGAGAGAGAGAGAGAGAGAGAGAGAGAGAGAGAGAGAGAGAGAGAGAGAGAGAGAGAGAGAGAGAGAGAGAGAGAGAGAGAGAGAGAGAGAGAGAGAGAGAGAGANAGAGAGAGAGAGAGAGTGAGAGAGAGAGAAAGAAAGAGAGAATGAGATAAAGAAAGAGAGAGAGAATTTTAAAATTTGAGTACAAATGTTTTATACCTACTCTAAATCAACGATATACTTCTGAAATAAATTATTTATTATAAAATCCTACCAAAATAAATTTGGACAGATTTTATTTTCTTATTATTTTTTATTCGAAGTAATGTTATTCCTTATAGGGCTTATAACCTTTCGTTGGGATTCGTGCTTGAGATGTCAATCCACTTTACAATTCCAATTTGCGTATTATTCTCCAATAAAGTTCCCAGGGCTATGCTGGGAATCGAACCCAGTACCGTTAGCATGGCAACTACAATAGAAGTCGGACGCCCTTGCGACTGGACCACCGTGGCCCCAAAAGTCAACTTTTAAATCTACTTAATTGCATAAGATTTTAACAAGTTGTTTATTTTTATTGATTTATTAATTACCTTAACCTTCATTTATTCTTTCAAAATTAAATTACAATAAAAGATACACAAATTGTAAATCTAACAACCAAGAAATGAAATAAATATGTGCATAAACTATACATAGCAATATTAATAGAAAACATGTTTTTAATTGTTGCAGTTGTTGTATACTTGATCCTTCTGTAAAATAAAATCTGATTACTGACAGTACTTTAGGAAAGTGCCAGTGTGTTGTTTGGAAGATTGCTTGAACATCATCCAAAACTTATTTACAAAAATTAGCCCACAATATAATAATATTATAGATATTTTTTATGGAAACGCAACAATTATTATTAAGTCATTAATTTTATTTAATTATTGTTGACGTTGTTCATTGTTTCTACAAGAGCGATTTTGGTGGTACTTTTTTAACACATCTTGTACACAGCGCAATATATCGTATAAGTCATCAATTAATTTTAAAAGTCCATAAAAATTTGGAGTATTCGCTAGGCTTTATATGGTCACAGGTAATAACAACAGAAAATTATTTTTGTCCATTTGCAAGCATGTCGGATTCGAATGCAGGGCCGCTGGATTCGAACCCGAGACCTTTACCTAAGAGAGATAAGCGCCGTGTCAATACCTAAACCGTTGCGACCACCGACGCCCCCTAAACAAAAAAATGTAGTAAAATTTGACTCAATCAGGAAATACCAGATGTGAGTAAAAATCGATTTTATAAAAAAAAAATAGCAGTATTCATTGGTTAGATGTCCATTATAAACTAAAAATTGGATGTCAACAACACGAATGAGCAAGTTCACAAAATGTTATTTAATAAAAGAAAATAGGTTAATTTTCCCATTATAATTAAATTTAATAGCACGAAATCTCTAGAATTTTTAATTTAAAAAATATATTTGATAACAGACTGAGAGAAAAAACTGTAGGTTTGGCATCTAAAATGCAGACTTAATTCAGATTCATGAAAGTAAGTTTTCGCTTAAAATTGTTTCGTTCGTACAATTGTTTTTCAGCAATAAAATATAAAATTGAGGGACAAGTTTTAATCGAATATCAGATTAAAAATTTAAGATTAAAACGTGCAAATGGGTTTTTTTTATTTAGAAACGAAACAGAACTTTACAATTCATGAATATACCATTAATAAAAAATCAAGAGATAGAAATAATAAAAGATATGTCTAATACAATTTGATTCGATTGGTGTATGAATAGAATTCCCATAAAAATATTGTAATTTGAGAAGGTAACCACCCGTTAATAGAGGAAATGTTGCTTTTTTTGATAAACCAGTTGGGGTAATGATTGCGTTTAAAAAAAATCTCAAGTCATGGATTAAATTGCTCGAAATGTCTGAAGAGGGAATTCCCAACATTTGCTTTCTAACCATAATGCGGAGGGTTGATATTCATACCGAGCTAAACTGGGCGGCACAGTTAAAGGAGTTGCTAACAATGATTGGGGCGGAGCAGCTTTGGATCCAACAGGATTCAAAGTTGGTCTGCTCCATGTTAAAAGGTTTTGTATTCAAGCTTGAAAATCACTACCTTTCGCTGTGTATAAAGAGAGCTCTAGAATCGAAGTACGATATATAAGTGTATCTCACAATTTCCTGCTTTGGTGAAATTTAAGATTAGTGAAAATATAAAATATAATTATTAATTAAATTATTCCGTAAAGTTGATTTAAAATATAAAATCGATTTTCAAGTTGCGGTTCGTTTATCAGCTAGGATTATTGAATTAGGTTCCTTTTTTAGAGCAGATTTCATACAATTGTATTTTCTGTGTAAATTGTGTAAAATTAATAGCCAAACATTGGGACATCTGGTTTCCAGTCATTATTTTGTGGTCATTGTTTTCCTTTTACAGTTCTACTTTCTCTTGATCTTTTAATTAGGTGTGGTAAACGATAATAATACATAGTACCTACATTATGTTTTCAAATATTTTCAACATTATATCAATTTTCTGTTAAAATAACATGAACTCGATTTGTAAGAGCAATTGTTTAAACAAATAAATATAAATAATTATTACAATTAATTAAGGTTTTTAGTTGACATGTCAATGGCACGAGCGGGATTAGAACCCACGATCTTCGGTTAGATACGCCGCTGCTCTACCACTTGAGCTATCGTGACCTCGACACTTGAAAAATGGCAAAGAGGAGGGAAAATTCAAAAGGTGGGGTTGAGATGGAAAGTTGGTGTCCGAGTGGATCCAAGTCACGATAGCTCAAGTCGTAGAGCAGTGGCGTATCTAGCCGAAGATCGTGGGTTCGAATCCCGCTCGTGCCATTGACTTTTTTATCTCAACTAAAAACCTTAATTAATTGTAATATATTAATTGGTCAAGCGGACCACGAAATCAGTGAATTTAATAATTATTATTTTATGCAGTTTTTCCAGCCAAATAATGTTGTTCTTTGGAAAACTCCATAGAATAGTGAGAAAAAATAAAATGACTTTTTATATAAATTCGTCTGGTCAACTATAAAAAAGTAGTATTTGATTGTTGGCAGTATTTGACACCTGTCCAACACCCTGCACTTCCGTAAGTTGGTAAGCCGAGTTCTACCGATTTAAGACCTTGCCAGCCGATTAATTAACATTCGCCGGTTATCGCGGACTTAAGAAGTTTGTTCCGAAAGTGCTATACTGTTTATTAACTATCGATTGTCGTATTACTGCCGTTGTGCTGGATTTCGATGCTCTGAATTACATCGATTTGATACTGAATTTCAAAATGTAAACTAAGCCGAAATATATGATATGATCGTCAAGTGGGTCTAAAAGAACGACTTATGACATTTAAAATCAATAAACGCCTACAGCCGCATATAACCCCCACATGTGGTTCCCTCCCCCATTGTATTGTACGAACGTATTTATTAGCGTGAGTGGTTTAGCATGCATGAGTGCGGCCGTGACTGAATAACGAGTAACTCACAGGCCCACCGAATTAGGTTAGTGATAATATATTTGTAGTATGATTGTGGGAAGGGTCGACAGCGTCTTGCTTGGTTGTAGTAATACTACCGAGATGCTGCGTCCTTTCTATTATGATCGTGTTTATTAGCGTGAGAGGTTATGTGTGAATGGACGTGGCTGTCGAGGAATATCGAGTACTCCACAGGGCCGTCAAAAAATCTTAGGATTAGTTTTATGGATGAGTGGAATTTGTACATACCGTTTGAATGTATTTATTCGCGAGAATGGAAGGAGGTCGGCAAGATTAGAACCATCTTGCCGACCTTCACTTTAGTTGTAATATTATGAAACTAGGTTTATTAGTATAAATGTGTATGTATGTAAATGGTCAAATACTTCAATTTACATCATGTGGGGGGATACAAAGAGAAATGCAACACAAAACCGTAAAGTCCCGTGAAGCCAATTAGAATGAAGTTATCAGTAAAAAGTGCAGATTTTTCAAAATGTGAGAAAGATATACGCGTGGTGCCGGCAATGACCGAAGCAGTTAGCCGGCCGAAAAAGAAAAGAAAAGTGGGTCTAAATTGCAAAGAGGTTTAAATATGTATATTAGATATACATATACTAAATCCGAAATTAGCCGATCGTATAACTCTTTTTCTGTAAAAAGTGTTAGGGTTTATGTACTAATCCCAAAAGAAATAATACGATTTTCAAGTGTAAACAATTTTAAATTAAAAATAAAAGAAAACTAAATAAAGTACTTTTTTCAACTTATTATTTTATTTTATTATTTTTTAGTTAATTTCAAATAATATTTTAAGAGTTTAAAATAATGTTTAAAACTGTATAAAATAGAAGATAAGAACGTTATTTTATAGTAATTATATAAATAACGTTAGATTGAAAAGTTTCCCTTGAGACAAAATCTTGAATGATAAATAAATAAAACTGGCTAAACAAAATTTAGCCGAAGGTAATGGGTTCTAATCCCGCTCGTACACTAATTTTTCTTTTCAACCAAGATCCTACATACAAAGAATAATTAATTGAAAGAAGCAATTTCGTCAATCAGACCACTAATCCTATATAAAATAAAACGTTCATTCATTCATCCATTCCCTTAAGAAAACGGTTTTCAGTGGAAATCATTAGAAATAGTTTCAAATGAAAGAAAGCTTCTAAAAGGAACTGAATGTTTTTTTCCTTCAAATCCGTTTTATCTTTCACATTTTATATACGATTATAATATTATGGCTGATATCACATACAACACCTATCAACACTAAAATTCCAGCAGTAAAATTGGGTCCAGATGAAGGAGATAAAAATTCCAAGCATGAAGGCTAGATTGTCTGCACGATCGTTAAAAAAGTATTACCTGCCTAGAAAAACAGTCCATTTAAAACAACTGATTCGTCTTTTATGACAACTCCACAAACCACGTGCCGTGAATGAACCTTGAAATAACGCATGATGGAGTACGAAACCCTATCCCATCTTTCTTACTTTCAAGATTTCTCTCCTCACACATTTTTCAAAGTCGAAATCAGACCTGAAATTTATTGTATTTTCGGTTGGAATGTTAACAGCTAACGATTTATTTTTTATAGTAAGATTTTTCTTTTCTACTACGATTAATTTATATGGTGCGTAAATTTTCTTGTTTGTTAAGAAATTTTCTCAAAATTGATTTGATTGATTTATTATATTTAGTTATAACTCTTTTATTGTGTTTTAATGTCAAAGGACAAGAAATATCGTATTAACAAATTACTATATGTACATATTATGTTTTTATACAGTATATATTAGATTTTTTTGCCGTTAATGTAAGTTATTGAATTAATAAATTAACTTAAGTTATTAATGTTTTTTCAGTTTTGTAAAATCTATCCGATTATCGCCAGAAAATTTTTGTCATTTGATTATGGTTTTGTGTAGTGTTTTCTTTAAAAATATAAAATAAAATATACGCGTTTTGTATACGCATATATCGCACACCCACAAGCGAAGTGACAGGTTGAAAAATACTAAAAACGGATTATTTAGTTTTTTAGAAGTAGTCGGGTGTGTGATGCTACCGGAAGAATGACCCAACAATAGATGGACTCTTAGGTGCGAGGAAGGGCCATGCATCACTTTTGAATCGGCGGAAACGTACTGTCTTCATTCACGAAAAGTGGTATATCTTAGTTCTGTGTCGAGCTTTTTGTTATAATAACCGACCAATATGTTTAATAATCTATTTCTGCGAGTCAAAGGATCAATAATCCCAACTTCGAGCGTTTCATTATTTAGAGTTTTTTTAACTTGGAAGAAAGGATCTTCGGTGAGGTCACAACAGAAGGACAATCCTTTAAGTTTTTGCCGAGCTTTCGACGATTATATCGTCATCATCAGGGCTTTAACTCGAGAAAAAGAAACTGCATTTATAATGTTTATTTAAGATAATGGTGAAACTCAGTACCTCGGTACAATATACATATAATGACATGCCTCTTTTTTTTAAATTACTTTTTTCAGTTACATTTTGATATCACAGTTAAGATTAATAAAGTTTTTTTTAAATTTTACTATATAGATAATTTAAATTAAAGTGCTAACTTCTACCACAAGGGAGAGACATCAGGCTCGGGTGGCTTTCCCGTTACAAGTAACATACAAGTTATATATATATATATATATGTGTGTGTGTGTGTGTGTGTGTGTGTGTGTGTGCGCGCGCGCGTATGTGTGTGTGTGTGTGTGTGTGTGTGCGTGCGTGCGTGTGTGTGTGTGTGTGTGTGTGTGTAATATTATATAATAAAAAAATGACTTTCTCATCAACAAAACTGACTCTAAATTTGTTGGCAACTAACAAGAAGAAAACTGCCATCAATAATGATAGTGAAGTCTGTCAGTTTTCAAATTCCACCTCTTTAGCAACTATTTTAGGGCAAAAGGATCTTCTCGTGAGAAGAAAAGTTTTATTTCAATAACAAGTCTGAGAAGCATGAATGCTCACGTTCAATGTTGCAGGTCAAAAATGTTAAAGAAAATCAAAATATGGTAAATATTGGATTACCACTATTATATTTTATGCGAAACAGAAGATTGCATGTCCGTAATTGGACCTAAAAGGAAGTATTGTTCACTGTTTAACTCACGAACACAATGGTATGGTATGATAAAAAGAATACTAGGAAACGGGGTTTGCGCTTTTTGCTGCAGCTTTTTGGCTTATTGTACCTTCCTAGTTCTTTAGTTCAGTGCAATAGACTCAATCATTTTCTTTAGAAGTATCAGGTCATTGACTGTTGCTGCTGCAATTTGATTCCCTAAGTTTTTTCCGTACTTGTGGTTAAACCTCCATTGAGCTGTTGCTTCGCATTCGAAGATGATATGAGTGGCTGTTTCCTCCTCCTCATTACATAATCTGCAAATGGGGTCATCGCTGCATATACCCATGTTGTGTAGATGTTTTCTCAGATACCAGTGGCCGGTTAGTAGTCTTTTTTTCAAGACCATACTTTGATTCAGAGTGTTCGTGGATAAACTCTAGCGGTGCTAGACATAGTAAACGTATGATGAAACAACCCTCACCGAGACTGTCAAAAACACCGCTGCAATTGGAGAGGGCCAAGCTCAGAGGAGTTGTAGTGTAATACCAGTGACCGGTTAGTAGTCCTACCACTCCTCTGAGTTTGGCCCTCTCCAATTGCAGCGGTGTTTTTGCCAAACTCGGTGAGGATTGTTTCATCATACGTTTACTATGTCTAGCACCGATAGAGTTTATCCATGAACACTCTGAATCAAAGTATGGTCTTGAAAAAATGAAAATTCTGCCAAGTTTTCGACCTATTTTACTGTCATCATCAGGGCCTATATTAATTTCACATTACGAAAAACAATTGTGAAATCACTAGTTCAAATATGTTTTTCGTAATGTGAAATTTATAAAACCTGATGATGACATTAATACAGGTCGAAAGCTTAGAAGTAAGAAGTGATTTTGATTTTTTCTTCAACACTATAGTGTGATTCAGAGTGATCCTGAATTATTTAAGTTTCATTTATTTTATTTTAATAACATTTTTAATTATTCGGAAATCGTGAGATGCGGTCTGCTGTGATGTAGGTTTCAGAAAAACCTTTTCTTTATCGTGCCAATGTTTCGACCTTTATTGAGATCATGTTCAGCGCCTGGGATTTACAAATATTGTTTAAATTTAGTTTAAAATGTTTGAAAATCCCAGGTCCTGAAGATGATCTCAATAAAGATCGAAACGTTGGCACGATAAAGAAAATGTTTTTCTGATACCTACGTCATACCAGACCGCATCTCACAATTTCCGAATAATCATAGACTAACGGTCACTAATCACCAAACATTCTTAATTGTAAAATTGCTTTTTCATATTTTTGTACAATGTTGCCTTTTTAATTATTACAGTATTTTAAAGTTTCAACTATTTTTTTAATGTATTGTAAGGAAGCAAAATTATTTATTAGTTAAATTTTGTTGGAATGGTAGGATAAGGAGGGAGAAGGGCACTAAGCGGTTGGAGCCGCTAAGCTCAACATAGGTAAGCCTTTTCGTTTTTTTGCTTTATAAGTCCTGGATCCCTGTTACCTTCCGGAGTGTGCCCGTTCCTATTTTCTTGAAATTGTATCTACGTATTGTTTTGAATTGATTCCATAAGCTAAATTTTAGTTGTTTTTCTGTTGAAGGAGGAAATTTATATTTGAGAAAAGCTTTTTTTTATTTGTTTGTACCTAAGCATTTTATAGTAATTATAACTCTTTCATTTGATTTTCAGAAGGCGACATTATATATTTATTTATTTTTACGTAGATTTTTTAATATTTATTTTCCCCTGTTCTTGTTTAGATCTTATTAGTTGCTTCGTTGACGACCGACGGCTCCTTGTAAGATTAACAGTTTTAATTACACTACGTTTAATAATCAATAAAATCTTTATTTCAATAGTTAATTTTGTATTTTAAATAACTAATAGCACTGACTCTAGGAGGAAAGCACATAGTTTGGGTCAAACGTAATCTTAGTAAAACTTACTACATAGATATCTATGCTTGTTTGTTAGGTTTGTAGTTTGTCTTTACTATCATAAAAAATTAATACCTAGTCATTCATTGACCACCAATGTCGTTAGAGCAAACATACTAAATTAAATTAACAAGAGCCAATGTATGCAAGAAAAGTGTCAAAACTCAAAAAGGGGTAGTTTTTATGGGTAGTACAACTGGATTTTTAAAGTTTTGTGTTTTCGCCCAAGTCTTGGACAAACGAAAGACAATATTGATGAATCATGATTGTTTGTATTGCCAATAACCTTAATTGCGTGTACTTTATACATAAGTAAAGAAAATAAACATTAATTTGTCTCTTCTGTAAATTTTTTGTTTTTTGAGTAGTGTCACTTTTGTTGTTGGTGTGCGATATGTATTGCTGCACTTTAAATATTGTAGTTTAATACAAAAAGTTCTTCTACGACATTCCCTGCTTGAATATTATAATTTGTAAAACTACAAACATTTATTTTGACGTAGATTGATATATGCTCTCTTTCTAGGTGTATACATAGATTTCTTAGTTTCCTACCAAGAAGTCAATAGAAGGAGGGAATGGCATGGCGTAATCAACAGGTCTGGGAGAAGCGATTCGTGAAGTGGAAGGCCCAATTGATCCGAGCAGCCCAATCGATCACAAAGAAACATTTCAAGGGGGTGGAGGAGAACCACGAAGGGCGATGAGTTTCTAGCAATCCGAGCATTCCGACGAACCGGAATCAAACCGGCAAAGTACAGAAGATAAAAAAGTGTGGGTGGAGAGAGACAAAAACTAAAGAAGACTTTCATATCTTTTTTTTCTCTGAAACCAAAATAACGAGCAATCCGATATTGAATTATGAAAGTAAACAATTTACCAAGAAAAATAATAATAAAAAAATATATACTAATCACATCCACAAAATTCAACTGATTTATAATATTATGAAAAATGAAATGTTTCTATTATATAAAGACAAGTAAATAATCCAGTTTTGCATACAATTTTTTCTTTGAAAATTGTTCATTAAATAATAATGATATATATTCGGCCATTATAGCGATATACAAACATTTATTTAAAAATAATAGGACATCTTCAAAGTTATACTGCCAAATTCGAAGTATATTTAACTTTGTCCCTGTGATTATTTCTAATATAATTAATATCAACAATAGTGTTGAATTTTAATACATCGAATCGATATATTTATTTTTAGCCTTTTAGTTTTAAGATAATTGGGTACAAAGGGACCACAGTGGCCGAGTAGATAGGTCGCCAGACTCGTATTTGCCACACTAGTGGATCTGGCTTCGAAAATGGACTAAACAACGGTTTTTATTTGAAAATTATATGAAAAATTATAAAGTTGTTCGATCAGCACAACCAATGGTAAGTTGTACATTAAGCACCCTCCTTGATGAGAAGTATGACTTTAGTTTTACTTTACTCGAACAACAGACTTAAGCGGAGAACACACTTACCCAATGCAATGCTATGCGACGCTACCCGATTCTACCCGACGCCTTGCCACGTTTTGGTAGGGTGTGCACATATGTTCGACGTCAAGCGCCCGCCACGTAACCACACAGCGTGTATCACAAATCAGTATCACAATCGCGACGCCTCTTTTGTTCTTAATGCACTATTTTGAGCACTCCACGTAATAAATTGTTAGTCAAATTTTATGAGTACAACCATGTAATAAATTGTTAGTTAAATTTTATGAACACCACCATGTAATAAATTGTTAGTCAAATTTTATGAGCACAACCATGTAATAAATTGTTAGTTAAATTTTATGAACACTACCATGTAAGAAATTGTTAGTCAAATTTTATCATGAGCACAATCATGTAATAAATTGTTAGAGTAATTTAATTGTTTTAAATAGAGTTATTCCGGTGTTTTGATCAATTTTCTGCCTAACCATGATAATCAAACTTTTTTTATAAAAACACATGAATTTTTGATCTCCTTTAACTTGCTTACATTAAAATAAGAATATTGTAATTAATTTCAATTAATTAACCTTTAATTAAGGTGATAGATGGCTGAGATAAAAAATGAATGAAATAAGGTATTGGTTGAAATGAAAAATGGCAAAAAGGAGGGAAAAATTGAAAGGTAGGTTGAGATGGGAAATTGGTGCCCGAGAGGATCGAAGTTACAATAGCTCAAATGGTAGAGCAGCGGCTTATTTAGACGAGGGTCGTAGGTTCGAATCCCACTGTCGCCTCTGGCCCTTTTTTCCCGATAACCCCCAATTTGAACACACAAGAATTCGTACTATGGCTAATATGCAAGATCATAAGGCCAATTAAAAAAAAAAAAATCCCGCTCGTGACACTGACTTTTTTATCTCAACCAAAACTTTAATTAAAGATTAATTAATGGAAAATTTATTTGGTCAAGCGGACCACGAAACCTACTAATTGTAATTAATGTAACGACAAAATAACATATACATAGTTTGAAATAAACTACAAAAAATATGAGTGTCCTACTCGACGAAAATGGTGTACCTTTATGAACATTTTTATTACATTAATTAAACTTTTTTATAAAAACTGAAATTTTTTGATCTCGCTTAATTTGGTTTATATTAAAATAAGTATGTTGTAATTAGTATAACGACAATAATACATGTAGTTTGAATAAAGATATGAGTGTCCGGTTCTTTTGTCTTCGACTGTACTCGATGCTACCCGAAAATCTGGACAGTGGGGATCGCAGAGCGGAGAATAGGGCGTTGCATGGCATCGGGCAGATGTGCACGGGGGTAATACAGCTTTATGGAAAATTGGACATTGGATTTGCATCGTGTGGCTTCCTCTGTTTATCCTATTCAAGTTGTCACCCCAAATGAGAGCATTCGTGGAAATCAATTTTACAAGATAAATACTGCTGACATTTTTATCCTTCCAGAATTTATTCTTTCCACTTTTGCTGACGATACAGCAATCCCCGCGTAAAGATCCAGTTCCCGTATACAGAAACCTTCAAAACCATTCTCAATGGCAGGACGTTTTGGTTGGAAGATTTCATTATTTCTTTTTCCGAATTAATCAATTGAACGAAAGATACTGAACCACCAAAAAAAGGACGCGGGGTGAATACAAATAGTTGGGTGGGTTTCTGCCAGAGTTGGGCAAAATCTAACTAATTCAATCATGATTAAGAATTTTGATTGAAGTTTAATCATAATTTAATTAGTCATGAGTAAATTAATCATTATATGATTTAATCATAATTAATTCAATCATGAGGTATGACTAAATCATATAATGATTAATTTACTCGTGGCTAATTCAATCATGATTAAACTTCAATCAAAATTCTTAATCATGATTGAATTAGTTTGATTTTGCACAACTCTGGCTACAATGACCAACTTACTAAAATCCAACCGACTCCGGATAAAAATTTTGAGATGAGAGTCGTGCTCAAGGCCAACCTTCAAAAATTGTTATCATAAACGAAAACCAAAGTTACATAATTATTCTACATGTCTATTTGATTACAATCAAGACCCCTACATGGTGTATTTTCCAAATAATGTAGAAATATCTCCTTTTAAGTGGAATAAATTTTAATTCAAAGAAATATATTTTCCATTGATCGGTTATGTAAACATATTTACTATTTAGTTTAGCGTATCTTGTTCTAGGATTTTTTTTATTTTATTTTATTATTATTATGATCATTATCATTATTTTTTGGCTTTTCATAACGACGGAATTTTAGTTATAATTGGAAGATGGATTTTTGTTAAATAAGGTGTTGAAGGATTTTCTTTTTGATGAAATAAATTTCTGTTAGAATTGTTTTTAAAAGTGATGAAGTGTATTTTTCATTTTTTTGCACCCATTTGAACATGATTTATCGAAATTTAGTCATGACTAACTATATTGTGACTAATGACTAAATTAATCACTTACTACCAATCATGACTAACGGTCTGAGTGATCAATCATTAATCATTAGACATGACTAATTTTTTCCAAACACTGGTTTCTGCGATGCTCATGCCGTCTTGTATATGTGTATCCTCAATCGGATGAGGCTCTTCCTCATTGGTCATGACCACTCGATGTATTAATAATTACGCACACTCTAGATAAAAGTATGGACTTGAAGAAGAAAAAGCAAATTTAGTTGCTTTTGCCAAGCTTTCAACTTATTTTAAGGTCATCATCGAGGCCTATATTAAGTTCACATTATGAAAAACATATTTGTGCAATTGATTTAACAATCAATATAATTATATAGAACTTGGATATGTTTCAGATTTACATATTTAATTTTTTTTACAGGCAACCTCATATTTCCTCATATACATTGCCAAGGACTGAAACAGTATTGCAACCTTACCCTAAAGGACCTCTTTTTAAAATTCATAAAATCTTCATAAAAGGAACTCAAACCCATAGTATCTGTTTGAATGTTAGAATTATTATTTTCCATTTTAGTATTTAGTACCTCTTTTAATCTTCTTTTGAGTAATTGAGACTCTATTAATTATTTCGACATTTAAAAAGTCAAATTTATGCCTACTTGATATCGAATAGTTTTTAGACCAGTACCAGTTCTGGATTTTTTGCCATAATCAGAACAGAAACAGAAACAGGACCATAAATTATATTCTTTATTATTTGTGTTGTTTGACCAATGTATTTGATTGGAAATTAACTACACGAATGTACGTACACCTATTGTACAACAATCTATAAATTCAACTTTTCTTCCTTAACCTAGAGTTTAGTTTATAAAGAGCTCATTTTATCTTTGTATTTGTAACAACAATTGATGTTGGGTATGTATTTCTTCATCAAATATTTTAATTTGAGCAAAATTACTGGAACGTAAGTTATCCTCTTGAAAATGAAAGAATTGTCTATCGTTTTTTCCATTTATTAACTTCCTTCAATTAGTAGTTAGCAATCTATTAAACAATATCTTTGAGTGGTTGTTATTTCTTAAAATTAGGAAAGCTCGCTCTTTAACTTTACTCCAGAAGCATGTGCTGCTTAGTGACAAAACTCAATGTATCAAATTATTAGCACATTACAATTAATTAAGGTTTTTAGTTGAGATTAAAAAAAGTTAATGGCACGAGAGGGATTCGAACCCACGATCTTCGGCTAGATACGCCGCTGCTCTACCACTTGAGCTATCGTGACCTCGATCCACTCGGACATCAACTTCCTATCCCAACCCCAACTTATGAGTTTTCCCTCCTTTTTGCCATTTTTCAAATGCCGTGTAATCGGATTGGATTCTCGACGACAAATGAAATGGCCATGGAGAGCTTTAGTGAAGTGTACTTGTATCGTGATTAACACTGGCAAAAATGAGGGAAAACTCATAAGATGGGGTTGAGATAGGAAGTTGATGTCCGAGTGGGTCGAGGTCACGATAGGTCAGGTGGTAGAGCAGCGGCGTATCTAGCCGAAGATCGTGGGTTCGAATCCCGCTCGTGCCAGTGACTTTGTTTCATCCAGAGTGTTTGTAAGTGAAAAAGTGACTTCTCACAGTGAAAACAGTTAATACAGTTACACAATCCTCGCTTTTAGTTGATATTTTTTTAAGTTATTATTTTCTAAGCTGGTTCATTCGGTGTCTGATTTATTTCCAAAACTATCCCCTATAATGTTTATTTATTCTCGAATACTCATGCCTTGCTATCTGTACACTTTGACAATTTTTCTTGCCAATCTATTTGAGGTAATAATTTTGCCTTTTCCTCATAAATTTTGGTTTCATGTCCCCACTCACCACAATCCTCCCTACATCGCGATCGCGGGGTTGCCCTTCTCGATCGTTACATTCCCTTCTGTCAGAAATATTTTCGGATCTTGTAAAGAGCCCTGTGGGATGTTGAAAACGTGATCCAATTTATTGCTAGATTCGGGGAGGTTTTGTTCATTGTTCTTCCTTGGATTTGTATATGAGATACCGGAATTAATAGCTCGAACTCCCTTCTTTCAAAATCTGTCGAAGTTGTAAGTAGCTACGACTTTCGAGAAGTTTACTACCCGAATATTCAGGAATCAAGGTATGGTTTTGAAGAAAAAAAAATCTGTTTTTACTGTCATGCTTTCGACCTATTTTAAATTCATCGCCAGTGCAAAACAATCTTAAATATATCTATAGAGTGGCATATTTAATTTGAGATCGCCTGTAGAAAAAACTGCTGGAAAGTTTATCAACAAATATTTAAAAAAATTAAATATGATATGAGATGTCCCATAAATAGCGTGTTGCCCCAACTAAAATTAACAGTTATGTGTGGTGATTAGTGACCGTTAATCGATAATTATTCAGAAATCGTGAGATGCGGTCTGGTGTGATGTAGGTTTCAGAAAAATATTTTCTCTATCGTGCCAACGTTTCCATCCCAGGCCCTGAAGATGATCTCAATAAAGATCGAAACGTTGGCACGATAAAGAAAATGTTTTTCTGAAACCTACATCACATCAGACCGCATCTCACGATTTCTGAATAATTATTAAACAGTTATGTTGAATTGTTTTCTGTGTGAGTTCTTAGTGGTTCCATTTGGTCCCTAATGCGATGAAATGGAAAGTAAATCACAAAACATTTTCTAAAAAAGTCAAGTGTTGGCTACTTAGTTACTGGTTAGAATATAGCTAAAAACAAAAATCTGTACCTACTATTTAACAAGGAAAATTCTTAGTTTTCCATGTTTGTTTAATTTATTCTAACAAGTTAACTATAACTATTATTATTATTGTTTTTTTCCTACACGTTTAGTAATGTTATATCTCCCATTTACTACTTTCACCCTCACATCTTCTTTTTTTATCATTGTTCTGCTGGCAGCAAAATATATAAATTTATATAGTTTTCTTTTGAACTAGGAAATTTGTACCAATTGTATCTATTTTTTCTGTACTATGTGTTAGCTAATAAAGTGGAGAAAACATCACTTGATCTCTCATTTCTTCATTTATTGACCTAACGGCATAAAATTCATGCTATTTGTTTATAATTTTTTTTAAGTCTGTAATTTTCAAATAAAATTGTTTTTTCGCATTCCAAGTTCCAGCGATATGTCAAAATTATTTTTTGCATAAAAAATACGATCATAAATTTAAATTAACCATAAATCTAAAACGGTTTCTTTAATGTAAAAGTTGTACACCAGCGAACTATTTCTGGTTAGGTTATATTTGTGAAATGTGGTGTAAAATTCGAAAGTATGTGAAGCGTTGAAGTGTAGTAGATGTCCGAGGGAGAAAGTCAAAGTGAGGCTTTCCTTCATCATGGAAATTTGTCAATAGAATCTATTATTTTTACATTTTAGCAATAAATTCACTTTTTATTTTTTATTTATTTTTTTACGAGAGTTTGCAAGAGCAGAGGTCATATCAACCCTCAGGGTGCCGGTGTTTTTAAAATATTGCCCATTTGTAAGTATGTTGGGTTTGAATGCAGGATGAGCGCTGCTGGATTCGAACCCGGGAACTTTGTAGTGATGAGCGCCGTGCCAACGCCTAAACCGTTGCGAACACCGAGGCACCAACTTCAAGTTTTTATTGTTTGAATTATTGTTATTATAAATGTGAGACTACACGTTCATTCATTTTTATTAACATTTTGTTTAGAAAAAGAGCAGAACTTTCCATCTCTTTCAAAACGTCTGAAAGTCAAAACTTTGGTTTCGTGTTTAACCCCAGTGATTTTTGGTGAAGGATTCATCAAGCGAAATTATTCAGTTTTCGGAGGGGCCCCTTTTGAGGAAGGTTTAAGGGCCAATTTCCCACAAAGGGCTAATTTCAGCTTCCGCTCAAGTGTTGTTGATATCCCACGTTTAACGTTGATTTAGCGTTAACGTTCAAGGATTTGTTATTATTATGGGGAGTCTCCGCCCTCGTTTTTACCTGGAAAAGGGCGTTTTGATTAAGGCGCGCCAGTTTGCTTTGCCCCGGCCCGTGAACCCTGCGAAGGAACACAATTCACAGCGCTAAGAGTTGAATTAATTAATTCAGAGCGGCTTCCCTCACGTTAATTTAAAACGGCGAACTCTACACGCTTCGGCATACACTCAGAAAAGGAGACCCGCTTCAGTATCCGACTGAACAATTCCTTTTACAAGAGATTTACATTTTTAATCAAGTAACATCTCAAGATTTACATCCTTTGGAACATAAAATAAGAAAGAACTTATTTTGTGACCAAGTGAAGAAGCAAAGTAGATTATACACTGACAGACAAAAAATTCTACCCAATTGATTTTTTTTTTTTTCATTTCATTTGTCTCATGGTTTTTACCAATGTTTTAAATTGGGAATATCAATTAGAGGTAAACATACTTAATCCTTAATACAAAACAAGGATAAAGGATTTTTCAATTTACTTTTTACGGAATTGATAATGTTTATTCAACCTAATTTGAATTCTCAAGCAATAAACTGTTTAGTTTTCATATTTGTTTTCTTAATTTCAAATCGAATACTCAAAAATGCCACTTACAGCTGAGGATGATGTACGTGGTGTGGCACTTATTGATAATGGGCGTTCCGTCAGATATACGCCCTAGGGTAACAGAACCACAGAATGACCGTTTTTGGACTTTGAGATTTTGCGAAACTGGTACCTTACTGTTATTCAAGTGATTCATCAACTTGAACAAGAATTAACTAGAACACACAGAATTGCACGGTTCCTATTTGCTCGAGAAAACAGCCGTTGGTCTTTAGACGATTGGTCTAAAGCAGTGGTTCCCAAAGTGGTCCCTACGGACCACCAGGGGTCCCCGGAATCATTCGGAGGGGGGGGGCGTGGAAAATTAAAATTGATTTGGTGATCTCTGAACGGTCCATGCAAGGTTTAATATAAAATGAAGACAATGATTTGCGACACAATTTAATTAACTCAAAATATAACATAGCCTATATGACTGATTTATTTGCCAAATTTAACGAAACTATTTTGAAAGCGTCTGCGTTTGTTGCAAAACTTTTTTCTGCACAAACGAACTTGGAAAGAAGAGAATGTTCTCAGTTTCCACATCTTTCTAAATTGCAAATTAGAGATGAAGATTTGCTTGCTTACTGCCAACACTTAACGGCTCGTCATACAGACCTGATCCAAAGATTTGAAGACATTCTTCAGTTGGATATTCCCGACTGGGTGTTGAACCCTTTTGCGCGTGGACAAACTCAGATCTCAAACACAGATAAATCCAAACTAATACAGGAAAAACTTATTTAAATATCCACAAATGAGGAACTTAAACCATGTTTGAACAAGGTTATCACAAATTCTGGTTACAAAAACAGATCCCAATTTGATATCCTGCATTATGGGTTATTGTAGAGAAGTTGTTGACTATTTTCCCGTCTTTCTATTTGGTAAAACGTGGATTCAGTGCCGTTATGAACCTCATCACACAAAAAAAACCGAACAGAAATTAGTGCTCGTGGGGATTTGCGATTGCTACTAACAAATATTGAGCCGGACATATACAGGGTGTCATTGTTTGACGCACCATTGGAAAATCAACGTGGGTGCGTTTAAATCTGACTAGAGGATTATTTCCTTTGATTAATACGTTAATAAAAGAAAGTGAGTCAATTTTCGGTGCACCATAGGAAAATCAACGTTGGCACATTTTATTTTGTGTCTCGTACCAAAAAATAGGCGAGTCACTTTTCGACGCACCATTCGTTACAAATTAGTTTTAGTAGGTTGGAAGGAAAATAAACAAAGCCAATTTTATTAAAACATTATTCAAATACAATGTAAAAATTAAAAAAAAAAATTCTTCACAAATTAATTTGATTAAGGTTTAAGAATATTTTTTTCTGGTAAAGTAAAAAATTTAAATAAATGTAACAATCTCCTTTTTTTCTGGTAAAAAATGTAACAATCTTTTTTTTTCTGGTAAAGTAAAAAAATTAAATAAATGTAACAATCTCCTTTTTTCTGGTAAAGTAAAAAAATTAAATAAATGTAACAATCTCCTTTTTTCTGGTAAAGTAAAAAAGGGTTTTCAATACTATTTTTAACATGGAACACTTTTAAAAGAGAGTAACGTAAATAACATCCTGTTCTAATGAGCTTTCAGTCTGCCCAGCTTTACATCGTCGTTCAGAGCGTCCTGAAGTCAGGTCGTGTAATTGTTGTTTGCCATGGCAAACTCAAAGGATTCCCCTCGCCGCCCCTTTTCTCGCACTGCACCTCTTTCAGACGCTTGTCGAATTCGTGTCTTGGAAAAGCAAGACGTTATCTAAGTTTACCCCAGACCCTTACAGAAAGGGCATTTTGTTTACTCCTGCCAAGATTTGGACTCCCAACAGTGACCTTATATAGGTACTAAGTCCATAATAATCATAATTTCACGTTAAGTTGGTTACAAACTCATTTTAATAGAACAAACCGAAACAAGCTGCATCGATAATATTTATTTTCATGAAACAAGCATAAATACAGTAGGAAATTTTGTTTTGTTTTTGCTCTGTTGAACTTCTTCTGCTAAACAGAATTTACGAGAATAGCTTATTTGAGGTGCTTTCCTGTTATCAAGCCTTCTGCAAAGCCAAGAGATCTGTTCTTATTTTAACAGCTGTTTCACAACTTTCTGCAATTATTATTCAGAAATCGTGAGATGCGGTCTGGTGTGATGTAGGTGTCAGAAAAACATTTTCTTTACCGTGCCAACGTTTCGATCTTTATTGAGATCAACTTCAGGGCCTGGGATTTACAAACATGGTTTACATTTAACAAATAAATTTAGGATGTGGAAAAGTGAATTTATACAATGCAAAATATTTTTTTTTTAAATTCAATCAAAGTATTTCTATTCACTCCAAGTGTTTGTCTTCTGTGTAAATGTGCCATTCTTGGGTGTCGTGTTGAGAGTGCCAGTGAGATTTTGGTGTTTTATGTTTATATACGTTGGATTTTGAAGGGGTGGGGAAGGAAGTCGGTATAGAAAAGACATTTTTGTATACAGCGTCGGCTTCTTTGAGGTGAAAAATGTAAAAGTATTTGTTAAATGTAAACAATGTTTATAAATCCCAGGCCCTGAAGATGATCTCAATAAAGATCGAAACGTAGGCACGATAAAGAAAATGTTTTTCTGATACCTACATCACACCAGACCGCATCTCACGATTTCTGAATAATTATCGATTAACGGTCACCAATCATCACACATTTCTGCAATTAGATATTCCAATGAGTTTCAGAAGAGAATTAACAATTTTAGAAAGAAAAGTAATATTTATTATTCTTCTTAAACAGCATTCCTCTGGGCAAATGGTTCACCTAGGTTACAGTCTTCTAAATCCGAACAGGAATGACAGGGCGATATTAAATTACGTGATTCCTTAAAATTCTTGTTCCCTCCTTGGATAAAGCCTTTTTCTTTAATGGATTGGAAATGTGGTCTATGATCTCAAAAGCAAAAAATCCCATGTTTCTGACAGAATCAAAAATGATTTCTACAAGTTTGCCCCCCCCTCCCAAAGTTTATATATACTGCCCTAGATTTTTTTAATCACATCACATTAGGCGTTTCGTAAATCAAATATATTATCTCTTCTTAAGCATGCTGAAATCAGTAATGAGGAAGGTATTTCATGTCTAGATGCCGCAGAAAAATTTTTTCGAGCTTCTTGGTTAACCGCATAGCTTTTGTGTCGAGGAATGATTTGCTCAGAGAATACCAAATAGGATTTAGATAAGCTGCTCCACTTTTAATAGCATCTTTACTCTGATTAACTTAATTAATTTGAAATGGACAAGGCCTAATTAAAAATTATATTATTATCATAACAATGAAACTTCTCTCATTCATAAAATCAATTTTTTGATATCACGGAATCAAGAATGAAAGGTCGGGCCGGAAGCTTTCTGAAGCTTTTAAAGAGGAATGTGATGTTAGACAGGATTGTTCCCTAAGTCCTTTTTTGTTTGTTCTATTCTTAGACGATATTCCCCAGGTTTTGGAATATGGTATAAAAATAGGGATCACTACCGTAAAATATTTACTATAACCAGACAATATGGGTATTCACGATCTTTGTGTTAACCTTTTAACTCTGTTAGGTCCTGTTAGATCGAGAAAAATGATGACGTAGACTTGTGAGAGAGAATCGGCTAGTTAACATTGCCAGGGCCAATGCTAGGTGTTAGGTCGAAAATGTAGTAACTTTGCTATCCATTATGGCGTAGGTAACAAACAAGGCAACCATGAATTTAACAGCTGTTTTTTGTTTACATGTATTTTTAATCTTAAATACGCATTAATTAAATCAGACCAGTACATTTCTTTTGTTAATTTCTGACCTGTCCTTATACTTTCATTCAAGGTATTTCGGCACGACGAATTGAAGTGTGTCATTTGTTAGTATTTGTCGATCGCATAGATAGCATTTTGAATGAAAGATTTGGCTAATTTTCCTTTTAACTTCTGGCATCTTACAATTTGACAAAAAATAAAACCAAAACAAACAACAACAAGCCTTCAATATTTATAGCTTTATTTTTGGTTCTATCAATCGCCACGCGCAGCATTGCGAAAAAATTAACTTTTAACATGCTAAGAAAAGAAAAGGGCGTTCACGATCTTACCGAACATTTCTCTATTTGAGTTAACACGAGTTAATATCTTACAAACATCGTGAACGCCCATAATACAATTACAAATCTTTACTAAGAGCGCTTACACTCTGAAGAGAAATATTTAATTATTGTGAACAATGGAACCTGAATATAACCTTAAAAAGTCAAAAGTAGTACTATTCAGGAAGTGTGGCAGATTAAAGAGTTCTGACTAGTGCTACTTCCAAAGGATTGAAGCAGTCGACGAATATAAATATTTAGATATTGTAGTCAGTCCCGGACTTTCGATGGCGAAACAATTCAAGCAAAAGGCGTCTGGAGCATGATTAGCCATTAATAGGACCTGCGGGACCCCGGTCAACGAGGATATCGTCCAAATCAAATCAAAATGATAGTTTTTAACGCTGTGTGTCTTAGCAGCATTACATGAATCTGTAGGCGTCAAGTATGGGGCTTTCAACAGCATCACAATATAGAAAAAGTTCAGTATTATACGTAAACGTTTAGCACTACCTAATTCAATACCAAATTGTGATAATCTCCACAGTTCTTTTTTTTTTACTGTACAGCTTCATTTTGCGCACGTCCGAAAAACCGCCTTGTTTCCCAAATCAAGATTATCCAAAAGCACAGCCACTGAGATTATCAGCTCTAATGTTTCCTGGTTTTTACATTGGCATTCCTTAGGCAAAAAAATATGGCCTTTTGGATCTCCCATCCAGGGAAAACATTGGCTGTTTGCCCAGTTTTTTCTCAAATCACTTATCGAGGATCTCCAGGCAATACCGTTGTGAATGTTTAGAACCGAATGTTTACTATGGGGTACGAGTCTACCCAGGCATTTAACCCGTCGGGTTTGGTCGCCCACCCTGCTTAATATGTTTTAGTTGATTTACTGTCAGCTCTCCCCAAATACAAGTACGTTTAATGTAAATAAATATAATTTTGAGGGATTGTCATTCAAGAACGTTAGATGACTGATTAAATGCAGATATGAAGCCCTGTACTTGAACTCTCTAAATAGCTACTGGGGTAGTAGCGGTATGTATACGCTCTGCAACTCACATACTGTGGAGAATGTTCTCCATTTTCTTGCTGAATGCACTATCTTGGGAGAGATTCTTAAACTACACTTCGAGAGTTTTACCCTATAAAGAAACCTAATTAAATTAATGCTCAGAGGGACCTCTTACAATAGCCTGCCAACGAGTTGTTCATGGGCAGTCAGATTAAGCAATAACAAATAAATTGATTTGTATCGAACTGCTTCCATTTTATAATATCCAGAAGGTTCGACTTGTATGGAAGACATGTATGTATGTAAATTCCTGTTTTATGACAGATTGTAATGAGCTCCGATAGACCATGGTCTTTGCCGACTGCAAGAGTTCATATTTTAAAATAAATTGCAGAATTTGTAATTTTTTTGTAATTTTTTTATTTTATTTTATTTTTATTTTTTGTAAGAAGCAATTACGAGGTAGTGATGAATGGAAGGTGTGGAACTAGAATGTAAACCGAATGGGAATGATCTACACCAGAGTGTGCACACAGAACTTAACAGTTGCAGACAAAAGAGAGAGATTTTGAAAAAAAAAATTGAAATTTATTGAGATTTTGAATCATGACATTGAGAGAATTGACAAACGGAAAAGTGTAAAATGTTGACATCGTCAAAGACAAGTAAAACCTGATGCTTTAACACATTCAAACACAACACCTTCTAATTTCAGCCGGTCAAGTCCTTCAAAACTGGAAGACAAAAGTTCTAAGGATAAACAAGAGAGCGAGAAAGCGTCCGTAACTGATTGTGAGCCTTCAAAAATACAGACAGAATTTGAAAAAATGACAACAGATGATGTCTAAGAATAAGAAGCAAAAGTGGAGAGCGCAAGGAAAGATAATAAAAGTGAAGATGATGATAAGGATAAGGATGAAGAAACGGTTGTGTATGAACAGTGTATACATATATAATTATTTATAGATCGTGAGATGCGGTCTGGTGACGTAGGTTTAGAAAAACGTTTTCTTTGTCGTGCCAACGTTACGATATTTATTGGGATCATCTTCGGGGCTCAAAGTGTTTATTTTTTGTCTAGATGTGTCACTACTGTGTGTCGAGTTGAGAGTGAGATATATAACATTTCGACTGGCGTTTCAGATTCAGCCCAAAGGTAATTTTTTAGTAATATCAACTTGCATTCCAGAAACAGCAAACACATGGCATTGTTCAAACCGGTCAGGATGTACATTAGAATAGAACTTCAAAGAGAAGAGTTGGAAAGGCCTTTGAAAAGTTTATCAACTCCTTTTCTCTTAATACCCCTTGTTTCTAAGTTAAACAATTCACTTAAGCGCTAAACTCGTTTAAATCTAAAAAGAAGTGTGTTTTTAGACTTGGAACTTAGGGAATTTTAAAAGATTTTGTTAATGCTCGAGACTTCGCGCCGAATGATAAAGCCTGTGAATAATGTGCTCGCTTTGCCTTGTACTTTTTCGAGGAAGGGGGTGCTTACATTTTCGGGGGTTTTTTTAGCTACTTCCTATTATTTAAATCTAAGCGAGGAGGATACAAACAGAATACAAAAACCATCGGACACGGTAAATTTTTCATAATAAATACACACAATTATTAGGTAAGTTAGTTTACTGAAAAAATCTTTAACTGGTTTCATCCATCGCTTAATATTGTAATATTTGTAATACTTATTAGGCATTTGAATTGTACATTTACAAGGTTAATTTATTTTAAAAATTAAACGTGGTATTTATTTAATGTCATACACGATACCTATTCAAGAGCAACTTTAATATATTTAGGATTTGTAACTGTGCACGTACTGCCAGCGTTGTTGGTTAGCATTTACCGTGTCTGAAGGCGTTTACCATTTCTGAAATATTTCTGCAACATTTAATTTTGTATAATCGATCATGAGATTAATCTGCAATTGGCTGACCAATTCCTTTCTACATTCTCTCTCTCTCTCTCTCTCTCTCTCTCTCTCTCTCTCTCACACACACACGCACACACACACACATACACACACACTCGCTCTCTAATATATATACATCTACGTCCTAAAACGGAAATATAACAGAAGTATATATATAACAAGTTTTCCCAACTTAAATTTCTTAACTTTCTCAAAATGAAAGATTGTAAAAATTTTAAAAGTTCAAAAACGAAAATATCAAATACATAAAAAATAAAAAAATGTCTGAACCTCATAATAAAGTGATAAGGTTTGCAAACTCCAACCTACGAGCCGTAAAGCAAAAAAACCAACATTTTCATAGGTCATTCTCGGTAAAAGGTGCCAATAACTTTTTCTACAATACTTATACACATAAAACTATGTAAAAATATCAGCAATTTCAAAAATAGTCTTAAAAATCATTTCTTATCAAGTTTTCATTGACACTGAAAACATACTATCTGGAGTATAACTTCTGTTTGTTTTGTTGATATTATTTTTAGTGCCTAAAACTTTTATGTATAAATGTGTGGTGATTAGTGACCGTTAATCGATAATTTTTCAGAAATCGTGAGATGCGGTCTGGTGTGATGTAGGTTTCAGAAAAACATTTTCTTTCGATCTGTATTGAGATCATCTGCAGGGCCTGGGATTTACAAAAATTGTTTACATTTAACAAATACATTTAGGATGTGGAAAAGTGAATTTATACAATGCAAAATATATATATATTTTTTATATTCAATCAAAGTATTTCTACTCACTCAAAGTGTTTGTCTTCTGTGTAATTGTGCCATTCTTGCGTGTCGTGTTGGGAGTGCCAGTGAGATTTTGCTTCCTACAGCCCTCGTTCCCCACCATTTTGAACACCAACACAATTTCGACTTAAAAAATCCAAAAATATTACATACAGGACAA
This sequence comes from Cimex lectularius, assembly GCF_000648675.2. Taxonomy (NCBI): domain Eukaryota; kingdom Metazoa; phylum Arthropoda; class Insecta; order Hemiptera; family Cimicidae; genus Cimex; species Cimex lectularius. The sequence continues at coordinate 82,847 of NW_019392729.1, read as the reverse complement.
AACAAGCATAAACGTAATTTCTTAGAAATGGTTTATATCAACACAGATAAACACAGCATGAATTACAGAACAGATACATGTAAACTCAGTCGCAGCTACGCCAATATCATTTCAAATTCAATATAGATAACCTACATATATCATTACATTATATTCCACACATCAAACTTTTTTCATAGTCTAATTGTCCAACAATTTAGCCTTCCTTTTCCTATTTATCCCTTTCTATATAATCCTGAAAGGATAATCTGGCCGAACCATTACCAACCCATTTTTTCCCTTCGTCGGCTCCTTTCACCTCAAAGAAGCCGACGCCTTGTACAAAAATGTCTTTTCTATACCGACTTCCTTCCCCACCCCTAAAAATCCAACGTATATAAACACAAAATAGCAAAATCTCACTGGCTCTCCCAACACGACACGCAAGAATGGCACAATCACACAGAAGACAAACACTTTGAGTGAGTAGAAATACTTTGATTGAATATAAAAAAATTTATATATTTTGCATTGTATAAATTCACTTTTCCACATCCTAAATGTATTTGTTAAATGTAAACAATGTTTGTAAATCCCAGGCCCTGAAGATGATCTCAATAAAGATCGTAACGTTGGCACGATAAAGAAAATGTTTTTCTGAAGCCAACATCACACCAGACTGCATCTCACGATTTCTGAATAATTTTCTTTTATGTATAGATTTATATTGACAATTTATAATCCGTGTATTTTTAAAAGTCTTTTTGTTCACTTATTATATTGGTGATTTAGTTTTGAATTGCTCAATTATCCTGTTGACTGCAATATTTCTTTCAATAAGTAATTGTAAGTAAATACTTATAGAGTTCAATGTAAAACGAATAAATGTAACGTGTTGATTACAAAATTCTCTCTCTCTCTCTCTCTCTCTCTCTCTCTCTCTCTCTCTCTCTCTCTCTCTCTCCCTCCCTCCCTTTCTCTATCAAGCGGAAATACAAAACCTTAAATTATAAATTTGAACATTCGTATATACATATATAATTGTACATTTAAGAAGGAAAATTGTCCAATTTATAATCCCATTCCGCTATTGTTTTATGTCAGGACGTATAGGGTCGTATTTGAAATTTTGAAGTTGAACCGAGCCTGAGGTACGTTTATCATTTTTTTACAAAAAAGGTAAAAATATGAAACTAGACAGAAAAAAATTAAACACGTATTTTTTATTTCTTTGATAGGGCCATTAGCTCAATCGAAATTCCGCTGGCCCATTTAACAACGACACCCTGTATACCGAAAACAGCTCGAGCATGCAAAAGCCCAATAAGATAAGACTTTTGATCGAATTGTCATCAATTAGAACTTTAAAAAAAATTAATAATGAAGGAAAAGATATTTCACACCGATATAATAAAAAACATACCCATCCTATGGAAAAATTCATTTTTTTTTCTTCTAAATATGAAAACGACGTCAAAGCGATACTGAAAGCCTATAAATCCCCACCGAACTAATTTACCCTTTTTTTTAGTTTAACTAGAAATTTAACAAGCTTCAGAAAGTGAGAGTCTTCTAGGAGTGGTGCGTGGTTCTGAAACAACAGCCATATCTGGGAAGTGGTTTCGTGCGTGGTTCCAGAACAAAATCCATAGAGAACGTGAAGGTAGATCCGTTGTGACGGAAAGAGGCGATCTTATACACTATACGGCCTACAAAAACAAACATTCTTTATCGTGCCAACGTTTCAATCTTTAATAAAATCATCTTCAGTACCTTGGATTTCTTCTTAATTATTAATGAAATTTTCTTCGGTAGATGAACAACAAAAATACCTACGGGTGCTTTTCCCCCACCTTCAACACAAATGACTCTGCTATCCACCTATGGTCGAAGCACATTCTTTACCTCGGTTTACACGATGCGGGGTTTCCGGCATTGACATCCTTAACCCTCGCCCTAATGCCGCTTGTATTATTCCCCGTTGCTCAAACATCGCCGGGAATATAAAGTCCTTGATGTATTACTTACCTCGGGGCTTGACAGTTTTTCCTTTCTTTCTGGCGTAATAAGGGATCCGACCTGCATCTTAATGTACCCTGTGCCACATTTGTTCAGGGTTGGAACACCGGTAGAAACCCCTGCCGAGATCTCAAGATCTAATTGAATCTTCGGGGGACAGAGTTGGGCGCTGATATTGGAAAGTTGGTTCTGATTTACAATGTAAACCGTTAACTCTGTTATATTCTATACGAGATTATCAAAATTGATTTTTGATGTGCGAGTTTTATCAATCAAATTTACACAAAATAAATCCGTATATTTGAACAACTGTCATTTAAATAAATAAAGTAAAGGAAAAAAAAGATAACGCTGTAAAATAAATGCAAACTAAAATTATTATGTTATAATTCGGAAATCGTGAGATGCGGTCTGGAGTGATGTAGGTTTCAGAAAAACATTTTCTTTATCGTGCCAACGTTTCGATCTTTAATGAAATCATCTTCAGTGCCTGGGATTTACAAACATTGTTTAAATTTAACAAAAAAAATATTTTTTATATTCAATCAATATAATTGAGTAGAAATACTTTGATTGAATATAAAAAATTTTTTTGCATTGTATAAATTCACTTTTTTCCACATCCTACATGTATTTCTTAAATTTAAACAATGTTTGTAAATCCTAGGCCCTGAAGATGATCTCAATAAAAATCGAAACGTTGGCACGATAAAGAAAATGTTTTTCTGAAACCTACATCACACCAAACCGCATCTCACGATTTCTGAATAATCAGTTAAAATAATACTGAAAATAACCCGAGATTGAACTATTAGTCATAACATTTTTCAAATGTCGTGTAATCGGTTTGGATTCTCGACGACAATTGAAATGGCTATGAAAAATAGCAAAAGGAGGGAAAGCTCATAAGATGGGGTTGAGATGGGGAGTTGATGTCCGAGTGGATCGAGGTCACGATAGCTTAGGTGGTAGAGCAGCGGCGTATCTAGCCGAAGGTCGTGGGTTCGAATCCCTCTAGTGCCATTAGCTTTTTTTCATCTCAACTAAAAACCTTAATTAATTGTAATGTATTAATTGGTCAAGCGGACCACGAAATTAGTGAATTTATTATCTACTTTGGAAAAGGCATATACTTTTTGTATGGTAGAGTAAAATCGCATCAAAGATAATATAAAAAATCTACAGATATTAATATTCGTGTTAAGCCCATTGTTATTTTCAATGTTTATACATTAAAGAGTTTGTGGAAGAACGAATTTGGATAAATAATGTAAAAAATAATATGCGAGCTTTTGCAGATTATATTGTACTGTTGACTCCTGATCTTTTGTCTCTTCAATTAGCAATTAATGCACTTACAAATTATTGTAATCAATGGAATCTTTTATTAAATTTGAAAAAATTCATAATACTAGACTTTTGAAATGGTGGGTAAGTTGCTGTTAATCATAATTGAATAAATCATAATATTAAATTGAGTTCGTAAGAATTTTGTCATCATCAGGCGGTTCACATTATGGAATGGGTAGAGATTAGTGACCGCATCTCACGATATCTGAATAATTATGGAATGGTGTGGACTTCTCGGAAATACATTAATTTCTAAGAAAATAATTTAAATGGTGCTCAGTTCCTCAATTTTTTGAGGGCGGTTTCACCAACACTATTTAGATGAAGTTCCTCAACGATGCAACAACGACAAAGAATGATTCTCCAGCTTGATGGATGCCCCGCACACAATTCTTTGCAGGTGCCCGACCAGTTGGCCTCCTCGATCATTTGTCCTCCACTTGTCGATATTCTGTTCGGCCAGATAAAAAACAATATCTACGCTTATCATACATAACCTCTATTTCTGAGGGTTGGGTTTTTGTAGTCCAGGTTTTCTACCATTTAAGTTGTAAAACAATATATATTCTTTATTTAAGTGGAGAGGTAAAGTATTATTACTCTTGTTTCTAACTTGTAAATGTATGCATACAGAAATGTGTGGTGATTAGTGACCGTTTGTCGATGATTATTCAGAAATCATGAGATGCGGTCCAGCGTGATGTAGGTTTCAGAAAAACATTTTCTTTATCGTGCCACCATTTCGATCTTTATTGAGATCGTCTTCAGGGCCTGGGATTTACAAACATTGCTTAAATTTAACAAAAACATGTAGGATGTGGAAAAAAGAGAATTTATACAATGCAAATAAATATTTATATATATTGTTGAAAATTGTTGACCTTGTAAAATATTAATAATATTATAATTAATTATTTTAAAAAAAGTCCGATGGAAGGGTTATATTCTCAGAATGTTCGACGAATTATTAATTATTTGGAGATCGTGAGATGCGGTCGGGTGTGACGTAGGTTTAGAATTTATAAAATAATAAAAATGTATGTGTATAATTTAAACAAATTTATAAATCCCAGGCCCTGAAGATGATCTCAATAAAGATCGAACGTTGGCAGGAGAAAGAAAATGTTTTTCTAAAACCTACGACACACCAGACCCCCATCTCACGATTACCATATAATCATAAATAAGTAATGTATTTAATTTTTTTATTAAAAAAACCACCTGGAAGTATTTTCTAACATTAAGCGAAAATTATTCGGAAATCGTGAGATGCGGTCTGGTGTGATGTGGGTTTCAGAAAAACATTTTCTTTATCGTGCCAACGTTTCGATCTGTTTTGAGTTCATCTTCAGGGCCTGGGTTTTACAAACATTTAACAAATACATGTAGGATGTGGAAAAAAGTGAATTTATACAATGCAAGATATATTTTTTCTATTCAATCAAAGTATTTCTACTCACTCAAAGTGTTTGTTTTCTGTATAATTGTGTCATTGTTGCGTGTCGTGTTGGGAGTGCCAGTGAGATATTGCTGTTTTATGTTTATATACGTTGTATTTTGAAGGAATTGAGCAATTTAGCTTTCCTTTTCCTATTTATCCCCGTCTATATAATCCTGAAAGGATAATCTGGCCGAACCATTACCAATGTTTTTTCCCATCGTCGGCTCTTTTCACCTCAATGAAGCCGACTCCTTATAATGTCTTTCTATACCGAATTCCTTCCCCACTCTTTCCCAAAACAGCAATATCTCACTGGCACTCTCAACACGACACGCAATAATGGCACAATTACGCAGAAAACAAACACTTTGAGTGAGTAGAAATCCTTTGATTGAATATAAAAAAAATATCTATTTGCATTGTATAAAGTCACTTTTTCCACCTCCTACATGTTTTCGTTAAATTTAAACAATGTTTGTAAATCCCAGGCCTTGAAGATGATCTCAATAAAGATCGAAACGTTGGCACGATAAAGAAAATGTTTTTCTGAAACCTACATCACACCAGACCGCATCTCACGATTTCCGAATAATCATATATACATACATGTATATGAAGAGTAAATAAATAATTTTGAAATTTGAACCTCAGTTGAAGAACTGCGGCAAAGGATAGTAAATGCTTGTCAATCCATCTCCCTTGACTCTATTACTATTTCTGAGCACCGATGAAGAGCGGTTAGAAAGAGCAAATCTTTGCATCTTTACTCAAAACAAACGGTTTAAACATGAAATGTGATTAATGAATAGAAAACCAAATGACTGGTTTTTTTTTTCAAACTTTTAACCATAAAATAAAACCATAAAGCGATCATGTGTCAGAATTGTTGGGTCTATTTGAAATTTGGAAGTTGAATTGGGCTTGAGGTACTAACTATTGAAACTAGACCAATAGTCATTAAAACGTATTTTTGATAGTGTCATAGGCTCAAGCGAAATTCAGCCGGGCGATCTACAAAGGACACCCTGTATATATAATTAAGAATGCTACTCTTCAGACGGCCTATCGACCATAAATCTTGTTTTATTGAAACAATAAAGATTGTATTATTATTGCTATTATTAACTTCAAATTCACCAAATTAAAAAATCATTGGATCATCCTAGATGTCTGATTATCTTTCTCAGCGCATCCGGTTTCATTTTCTATGACTTTTCCCTTATTCCTCAGGTTTATCAATCTTACTTATCTCAGCGGTTTTTCCCGGTGATTTAGTTTTATTGGTTCTTCATGCCTTCACCTTCAGGTCCCTTGCGGTATGAAATTTTCATTCCTGACTTTCTAACTGTACTGATTTTCATGTATTAGCAGTTGCCTTGAAGTGATGGGACACTACGGCGGGACTCCGGACGGAGCTGAATATTAAGAAAAATATTCATTTCACCAATATCGCTTGTAGTATTATACCCACGGATGACAAAATTATTCTTATTATTATTGTGTTCAGAACTGTTTTTTTCATATTTTTTATTTCTTTTCATATAAAATTGTATTATATTGCACATAAAAATTGATTACTTTAATAAAAATAAAAATAAAATCCAGCAATGTCGCTGTTAATGTGTAATAAAACCACAGTTAACATTTTATACATCAATTCGATGATTCGGCTTTGGCATTGGTATTGAAAAAACAGTAGGAAAAAGTAATCGGAAGCCGAATACTGAAAAGAAAGTTGCGGCAAAAGATTTTTATGTTTACTCGAAGTGTGGGTGTAACATTGTCCAATCGTGTTCGTATGTAATATACACCTGTTGAATTGGTGTTATTTTTCTCGTGTTTTCTCTCCCCTCTGAAAGTCAAAACACCAAACTGCACATTGAAAGGAAAAAGTTCTTTTCATTAAAAGTTTACCTTGATATTAAGAAAACAACTTTCCCATTTCGAGTCACGCTCTGCTTAACGCGACATTCTCTACAAAACATTTCACGAACTTTTGCGATTAATTTTTCTTCTATCAATTATATGATTAGAGTTGATGATGGTCGAGGGTATGCAATTTGGTGAATTCGTGCTGAACCCGCAGAATGGTGGGAATTATTTAAATAGAACAAAACCGCGAATGGACGGACCCAATAAGCCTCTCCGCCTGTTCAACATGAATTTAAGATAAGGAAAAATCTCTCACGCATTATCGCATACCGCAGTACCCGAGTGGTTAGAACAACCGGTTCTTGATTCGAATCCCGTCATAGCCCACAGTTTTTTAATTGAGAATATAAGAAAAAAGTCGTTTGACCACTTGTTCGCGACACTCAACTGGATGACAGAAATTACTTTACTTTTTTCATTGTGCTACGAACCCGCAGAAAGGTCTTCCAAACACCTCATCCTTAGCTCCTACCTCACAGGACGATTTTTCCGAGTTCGCCAAGGTCGGAGTACTCCAACTGTCCTGTGGGAACGGGAGTGCCATAGGTTATTGAGCTCGGACCACTCCTGTACCTCCTCTACACCTCGAACTTCCCAACTACACCCTCTAACCTCATTGTATTCTTTGGAGACGACATGTTTTCCTCTGAACCCGATCCTGCAAACACCTCGGAGGAGCTCCAATCACACACGGAACGAATAGCCACATGGAACAAAGTTCGGAGGATAAAAATTGAAAACAAATGCACCCGTGTTACATTTAACCTCAGAAGCAAAACCCCTCACAATATTTCCCAACAAAATTCCTTTCGACTGCGCACGCTACCTTGGGTTCTATATTGATACATAATTAACCTGAAATCGACGAATACAGATAAAAAGGCAGAAACTGAACAGACACTTCGGACTTCCCTATACACTTCTTGGACAGAAATCTAACATGTCGACAAAAAACAGACTATCTACAACAACTGAATTTGGACAAATGGACTAGTACTGTGGGGCACTGCTAAACATACTAGTATTAAATAAATTCAGTCCTTCCAACCAATCAGAATCATAGTCAACGCTCCCTACTATGTCTCCAATACGTCCCTCCACAACGATCTCAAAATACTCATTTTGAATAAATAAATCCCCACAAAATTTTCCACGTTCCATAACAAACAATCCTCAGACCCTAACACATTAGCCTGATCCATATCAAACATTACCCGACCCTACAACCCAGTAAAGCGATGAAGAGAGATGGGTCCGGGACCTTCTTATTACGACAGCTCAGAAAGCTTGAGGGGGGGGGGGGCAATATTGGTTGCTGGCTTCCCTCAGGATAAATACAAATGATTAATATTATATCTCATTACATACTGTATACATTTCTACAGATGGTATATTTGCTATTTATTAATATTTGCTCGTGGATATCACAGTATTTTAAGGGATAAGAGATGAATCTAAAATGTAGTCATTTCCGATCAGTCTGATATCCCTCGGTGTTTTCGTCAGTCATTCGCATTTCGATTAGTCGCCATCTTCAGTGTTGGATCTGTGTGATTTCTGTATAGTCGAGTCCCTTTCACAGGTTTTTGAAAGGTGAAAGTAGTACAATACATCTGCTTCATGTCGGATTAATATTAATATGCTCAGAACTTTACTACTTGTCCAATTAATTACGTTTAAAAATTTAAGTTAAGTTGAGATAAAAAAGTCAGTGTCACGAGCGGAATTCGAACCCACGACCTTCGGCTTGATACTCCGCTACTCTAACACTTGATCTATCGTGACTTCGATCCATCCCCTCGGGCACTAACTTCCCATCTCAACCGCACCTCTTGAATTTTCCCTCCTTCCTTTTGTACCATTTTTCAAATGTCGTTTTTTATCTCAACTAAAAACCTTAATTAATTGAATGATATTAATTGGTCAAGTGGACCACGAAAAATAGTGAATTTACTACTTGTCCTCATTTCTTACGAATCCACTTCTATTGTCAATACAATTATAGGTTCTCAGGTCAGCATGCTCCTTCTGAGACTTCTTAGTTCACATGTCGGCTGCAGCGAACTGACAAAATCCAAAAATTGATTCAATCTCACGCTGCTTTTTTCACCATGGAATCAATTTAATCGCCTCGATATGTTTCGTTTCTAATCCTCTCCAGGTAAATTGAACCGAGGACGGACTTTTCTGGAGTTACTTTAATACGCTATTTTTTATTCCAGTCAATAATTTTGTTAGCCTGTTTTTGTAACTGCTTGGAAGCTATTAGACCGCCTTTGTCCCTACTCATACTAACAAGTTCAACTGCTTACATGGGAGTCATGGTAAGGTTAGATCTGGAGATGTCAGAGACATAGCACAAGTAAGAAAAGGCCCCCAGATAGAACTACGGCTCCGATATGTCTTCTTACTGAAGTGATGTATTTAAAGTTGTAAGTTCTGTTGGTCAAATATGATTTCACAAGTCGGTACAGTCTGGCAGCTCTTCCCTAATCTCCAATAAAAGCCCAGAATGCGGACATACCAATTGTTGCTGGGTGTCAACAAATAGAGCGTGATAGATTTTTTCCTTTGTTTCCAAAGTTCTTATTCTATGGAGCTTGTGTTGGCATGAATACTGCGGACGGAAATCAAGTTTGAAATCAGGTGTCAATTTGTTTGATAAATAGAGTAGAAGTTTTGCGAGACATCTTGCAAAGATTTTCCAGTGCAGTGGTAATTGATGAAGCGATAACTTTTACGAAGCTTGGCAAGTTTAATAGGGTTTTTTGATTAATACAATAACAAGATGTTCCCAGGTGGGTGAGAAATAAGCAAAGTGAAACATTGAAACGATCGATGTAAGAAGCACCAGAATTCTACGTGTTGAATTCTTAAGGAGTGGATTATTTACAAGATCCTTACTGGGTAATTTTGTCGGGGGCGAGCGGTTTATCATTTTTTACCTGGCCCAAAAAAAGAACTAAAAAAATGAAAACTGTTGGGATGGTTGCGTTACAGATGTTTTTATATGGTCATTGAAGCTCTTTTTATTCTTAAAGTAATGAATACACATGTAAGCACATATTACGTTTTTCACAAGGCCACAGAACTTACACTACTTCCAGCGCTGTACCCAGAGAAGACATGAGAAACGAGCCAATGCTGGCTGGTATTCAGTGTGAGGGATTAAGGGGCATGAAGGGTTCTCAGGATTGGCTCGGGGGTAGAGGGCTCGAGCAGGAGTGTTATGTTGGATCGACAGGTGGCGCGAAACTTTTGGAATCGGATCAGTGCGTCGACAAAGGAATATTGAGATCGTTGTGGATAATTTGTTCAAAAAAGTTAGAAAAAATATATGTTTTAGTGGAGGAAGAGAACCATCTGCCCAAGTGTAGAAGTGGAGTTTTGGTTTCCCAAGTTTTGGTTAATTATTTAGCTTTTCGTAGAAGTCCCAATTAATATAGTTTTTCCTTTTTATTAATTTTGTTTACAGCAAACGACTGTAAAAAAATCATGTTATTTGAGACTAGCAGCTGAACACGATTAGGCTCCGTTCGGGTTGCAAATATGTGCAAATTGTTGGGTTCTGTATATCGTACGGAGCTGACTTCATATTATGCGCATTCTGAAAATACACCGCCGGTTGAAGGGACAACTGTTGGGAATATTGATGGAATGAACTATAGTTGCTTCCTCTAGGCATAATTTAACATTTAAATGGTCTTTAATTAAATGTAAGCCTAATGGGCAGTATTGTTACGTAAATTGAAATTCATAACCAACTATTTTTACTTCTGATTAAATCTACAACTTTTCATTCTATTTCAAACTAAAATGATATTCTCATAGAAAAATACACACAAAGGCAAAAATTAAACACATTTTTATTTAGAAATCGTGAGATGCGGTCTGGTGTGATGTAGGTTTCAGAAAAACATTTTCTTTATCGTGCCAACGTTTCGATCTTTATTAAGATCATCTTCAGGGCCTGGGATTTACAAGCATTGTTTACATATAACAATTATATTTTGGATGTGGAAAAGTGAATTTATACAATGCAAAATATATATTTTTTATTTTTTTATATATTCAATCAAAGTATTTCACTTAAATTCACTTTTCCACATCCAAAATGTAATTGTTATATGTAAACAATGTTTGTAAATCCCAGGCCCTGAAGATGATCTCAATAAAGATCGAAACGTTGGCACGATAAAAAAAATGTTTTTCTGAAACCTACATCACACCAGACCGCATCTCACGATTTCTAAATAAATATCGATTAACGGTCACTAATCACCACACATTAAACACGTATTTAATGGTTTATATTCCATAAATAAGAATAAAGAGTAATGTACCACCAATACTTATTTTTACATATTTATATTTTTATTAGATATATTTAATTATACAAGGTTTTTCGAAATGAAAAATTTGTTTCACAGTCAGGATTCGAACCCATGATCTTCCGATGAATACTCCGATGCTCTAACCACATGATATACCGTGAGTCCGGCGCCCATGCCACAAACTTCTCATTTCGATTTCCCATTTCATTCCAATTGTACTTTTCATTTCAAAAACCATGTATGAAATGAACCTCGTTCTCATTTCACATATTTTATTTTTGAAATTTCTCCCAAATGAATCTCATTATGCCAGTTGTTTTATGATGACAACTTCTGTAATAAATAAATATCTGCACTTCTGGCAAACGCAATCGTTAATGGTATTGCGGACGTTTTTTGTTTTTCTCTGCGCTTATTATTGTCGAGGTATGGCGAGCGTAAAAGGAGATGAGAATGCAGGGTCATCAAGCCTTCTAGTAAATGCCGAACACGAGATTAATGCATTAACGAGAGTTCCGGGCTTCAGGTTCACCTTCTTACAGAAAAATACGTCGGGTTATCTCACCTCATAGCACAAATTGAGCACTATGGAATGCCTGTCTTGCAAGATATGCTTTTATTGCTCCACATTCTATACCTCTCTTTGTACTTACTCCAGTCAGTATTTTTTTGCAAATTAATTTTTTTTAAATTAGTTCCTTTGTTTATAGTAAAAAGTCAAAAAGCCTATTGTGTATTTCTCCTTTTCTTAGTTACCGTTATGTTTAGGCTACCATTCATAAACGATTAATACAAATTAACCTTAACTACCACCCATTGCAGTTACTTGAAGCTGAGAAAATGAAGGATGTGATTAAGTTATATAATTCGGTCGTTTACCATCATTCGGGTCTCCCAATTCTCGCTAGACATTTGTATTATCGAGAGGTTTTTTTTACGAGGGTTATATCAACCCTCGGGGTGCTGGTGTTTTTGAAAAAAACCAATTGAAGTATGTCGGGTTTGAATGCAGGGCCGCTGGATTCGAACCCGGGACCTTTACCTTGCAGTGATGAGTGCCTGAACCGTTGCGGCCACCAACGCCCCCTCGAGAGAGTATTCAAAGTTGACTATTGCTGTTTTAATCTTGACTCAAATGATTTCCCGATGATTGAATTAATTTTGATGTTGGCTAGTTACAGTTCGCTCCGTTGATAATTCATCGGGCAAGGCCGGAGCCGAACAGAGTCGAAAGCTCATGATGTTGAGTGTCGTACATAAGTAATCCTTAGGTAAAACGTTTATCATTTAATTAATTTTCCAAGTTCCCAGTTTGTGTGTGCTCCACTCTTGACACTGATTGTCTACCGCACTCGTTAAATTCTCAAGATTCCTTGCAAATCGCCTCGGGCCTTTCTCCCTAGTTAGTGCCTTGTGGTTGGCCACTTCTCCCTTCACAACTGTGTCACGAAAGGATCTTTTTTTAACAACCCTCTTTTGGTGCCGTCCAATGTAACGATTCTACAAATGCCGAGCGTTCGTCATCTTTTTTCCCTTTCTTCGTAGAGATAATAAAAACGGCTTACCTGTCGACGAGGGTTGTTTGTTGCTTCCTATAACCAACTGCCCCTGGTGCAAACGAACAACCAAGAGGTAAATAAATTAAAACTGTACGTAATAACAATAAATTATAATTCTTAACCTTTCAGGCGTCCTTTCAGCCATGTGGTCACTTCAATTTTTTGATCTTTCGTTTCTTTTATTGGACATCTTGCCCGAGCTCTATTTTAATAAGCATGATATTTCCTTGCATATGGGATTTTCCGATGTCCACACAACTGTTGCGTCAGCCCATAGTTTCATGTATAACTTTGACATGAACCGTTTTTATTGCTAGTTGAGATATCTCGAAATTCTAAACTTGGAAAGCTGAAGGTGGACTTTATAGCCCTAACGTCCGTTCTAAATAAGTCAAACTCCAACGGAATACCTGGTTTCTTTAACCTTAATTGTAACAATAAAAATAGAACTACTAATAAAAAACATTGTCCAAGAATTTTTTTATCGAAATATAAACATTTTTAAAACGATTTGTTTAAACTGTTCGAGACAAAAAAAAAAAGGAAACCCCACATTTTACAAAGTATATTGTGATGCTGAAAAATATCACAACACACTATCATAAAAAGGTATAAATAATTAAATTTCAAGGGGCGTCGGCAGCTGCTACGGTTAAGGCATTGACACGCCGCCCATCACTATTAAGTATAGGCCCCGGGTTCGAATCCAGCGGCCCTGTATTCGAATCCGACATACTTACAAATGGGCAAAACACCGGTACCCTGAGGGTTGATATGACCTCTGCTGTTGCGAACCCTCTTAATAAAATAAATAAAATTTCATCTAACATAAAGAATGATAAGAGAATGAAATGTGCAAAATGAAAGTGATTTTTTCATTAAGTGTTAAAAAATATTTTATAAAATTAAGTATATTTTCTCAATAGAGGAGCCATATAACAAAACACAAGCTTTTAAAACTTAAATATTCAAAAAGTCCTCCTTCTTGATAGCTGTTTCAGATTTTCTTCTCTCAACAGTTCATCCTGCTTCTGTTCTCTTATTAGAGCATACAATTAGAGCATCAATCCTTTTTTATGCTGTCCTCCTTAGTTGTAAAAGGTACCCAATAGACTTTTCGAATAGAGTTTCTTAAAAGGTCCCCATGTGTAGAACTCCATCGAGGTTAAATCTGTGCTGTTGTTTTTTCTTATATTCAAATTAGTTTACTTTGTCTGACGTTCATTATTTTTTTATAGATGTTTCAATATCTTAATTTTTTAAACCATTCGTAATCAAAAAATCAAGTCTTCAGTTAACGTTACTTTTAAATTGATAATAACTGACTTTGAAATGAAATGTCTTTAAAGCTCATTTTTGTTGCCATATCTGGCAATATTTACAGGCTAAGAAAAATCATACTTAAACAATTGGAAACTCGGAAAATTTTATGTTCTAACAAATTTTGTTCTTGTTTGCGTACTCGTTTTAAAAATGCAACATTTAGTATTTTAATGCTTTTTTCATTGATGCAATCAAATTTACAGCACGATTCATATTTTATGAAATACTATGGTTTTATAAGAAAAAGTGGTGAAATAACTCAGAGGTTGCTATGAAAACTATAAGATAAGTGAACTATCACAAAAAGTGAAATACTCAAATGCAATTGATAATCAGACTATAGACGATTGGGATTTTTTAGTCCCAGTTCGTATGTAGAATAACCTCATCCAATATTAATGTACCTTCACGTGACATAGTTGACATGCATTGAGGCAAGCAAATCTGTTATTCCACAAAAATATAAAAAATATATTTTGCATTGTATAAATTCACTTTTCCACATCAAAAATGTAATTGTTATATGTAAACAATGTTTGTAAATCCCAGGCCCTGAAGATGATCTCAATAAAAGATCGAAACGTTGGCACGATAAAGAAAATGTTTTTCTGAAACCTACATCACACCAGACCGCATCTCACGATTTCTAAATAGAAAAAAAAAAGTTATTCCACAATTTCACTTCACTTCACCTTATCGGATTTTATGATCGAGATCTGTTGGACAAGGCTTGGGCAACACTATTGGGATAATTGAAGTTTTTACTGTGGAACTGGGTAAATTCTAGAGAAATTAAATTTTTAAATATTAAGATTTTAAAGTTGTTGTGGAAAATTGGAGTCATAATACGGAAGATGTATAATTGATCTGAAAATGAAAGGATTTAAGGCGTTGAATATTGGAAGGTTTAGCGTTACCCCATAGTTCACTACTGCACGTCCAAATAAGTTACAGCAGCGTTTGTTCGTTTTTCGAGTAGATTTTAAGAAAAGATTCGCTTCGGAGTTTAAACTTTACTTGCTTACGTTTACCTTCTTTCCATCAACAATCTGCTAAATTCTCTCTATGTTTCTAAAGATTTCCAAAGCAACTGTAAGATCAGGGCTAGATGATAGTGCAATAGACTGGAAGGTGTTGTTGTGACCTCTGCAGTATAAAGCACGTAAAAGATTGCTCGAAGCGATATTCCCGCGGTTGGAAAGTAGTTGGGAATAATCTGATTCTTGTCGAATCAGAAAGAACCCTTCTGATAAAGGCAAAGGATAATCCTAGAGGGTATTTGGCAGTTTATTAATTTATAGAATGACCCTTAGGCCACTCGGTCAAATGGTTGTGCCACAACATGAAATGCGGGCTTTTTTAAATATTTCCAATTGAGAACGTTTTGCCAGCTAAGTATGTTTCTTTTCGTTTTGATTGAGTTGTATTTCAGAAATTACTTCAATCGAGACCATTAAACTAATCCATTAACGCCTTTGATTTCTTAAGCTGTCCTTTCGTGGAGGGTTTTTGAACGTTAAAACAATTGACCATTCAACAAGTTTTCATTCGAAACTAAACAAATTCAAATTCTCTAAAAATTCCGACTAAAACGCGAAGCAAACTATTGAGTTCAATTTTCAACAAGCAAGCCAACAAAGTTGTAAACTTCCAGCGACGTTTTACACTAGGAATGAGGGTTGTAATTTATGAAAATATATGGATATTTTATACTAAAACATTATCGATTGTACATGTTTCACTAATTAGGAAGTATGTTTTGCTAACAAAAGAAAAAAACTCATCGATTGCTATCAAAACTGCTGTAGGAAAATATGCATAAAATTATCATTACTGTATGAAAACAAAACTTTTCTGTATAAATTATCGGTTTTTCAAAATATCAATTTTTGAAAGCTCAATCATACTATGAAGAAATCTAGAGTCAACTGGCAATCGGTTCAGTTTTTTTGTTTTCAGAATCTGCAGAATTCATTAGGTTTTTCTATGACTTTCTTTCTTTCACAATAAATAATTTGGTGAAGTCGTGAGGAGCGGTCAAGAATGAGGTAGTTTAGAAAAA
This sequence comes from Cimex lectularius, assembly GCF_000648675.2. Classification (NCBI taxonomy): domain Eukaryota; kingdom Metazoa; phylum Arthropoda; class Insecta; order Hemiptera; family Cimicidae; genus Cimex; species Cimex lectularius. The sequence goes on along the minus strand of NW_019392729.1, from coordinate 66,848 downwards.
CACCTTTTTCTTTTTTTCTGTCTTTTCGATCTTTAATCGGGTCATCTTCAGGGCATAAATTGTGCTGCTATTCTTGTGGTGTCATATTGGTGTGGTGGGAAAGTGTAACCACCAACATATGACACCACAAGAATAGCACCACACTTTATGCCCTGAAGATGACCCGAATAAAGGTTGAAACGCGTCTGGAAAAAATGAAAAGGTGTTTTTCTAAACTACCTAATTCTTGACCGGCCTTCACGATTTCAACAAATTTTGAAACAGCATGTCACTAAGAAACACACATTTTCCAATAAAGTTTTCTAAAAAACAACCAAAATTGACAAACTAGAGCCAAACTCATCGGCTTTTGTATTCAAGAGGTCTTACTGTAATAGGGTGTATAAATCATGGAAGAGTTGATCTGCCAGAGTTGTTGAAGTCCTTTAGAGTAAAAGTACTCTAATTTCCTTAATCCATCGATCCTTCCACTTCCAAAGAATTATGTTAAAGCGTTTTTAATAACACATAATAACACATCTAACACAAAGCACATTTAAAAGTAAGTTATAATTTATATCGTGATCATAAGCTTCATTAAATCGTGAAAAAACGTTTTTAAACTCGGTATTTCATCTCAAGTTCTCAATTGTTTGATTTCAGAAGTGAACAATTTAATTAAATTTTTAAAATGTATCATATGCAAGCCAATGAATTATCCAATCTGTTACAAAAATATACAAATGTTTTCATAAATCTTATCTTTTTTTGTTTTCAATTACCTATACAATAGAGTTCTAGATGCAGAACAATTTCACTTGTAAAGTTATTTTAATAGTTACTATAAATGGCATTGACGGCCTGTAAAATACCACGTTACCATAGCTATGATCTCTTTATTTCATTTTTTTTAATCTACTTGTATGATGATGTGACAATTGCAGTGAAACCTATCATCAAATATTAGCAAAGGTATGATTCAAATCAATAAGAAAAATAAGGATTTATGCCTTGTATTTTATTATACGACTTTGTTACTGCTTGAAAGTTGTGGCCATGTTTTATCAAAGTTAATGGCCAATGACGTTTTAACTTGTGAACGTCGATAAAGCGTTAAACCTTCGGGCATTGATGACTTTCACAAGCACACCTGTAGGCTTTTTATGTCTCAAATAAAAATTTAAATGTGATTTGATGTGGTTTCTGTTCCGGGTATGAAGAAAACAGCAAACAACGATTACTTGCCGAGCATTCGACCTTTATAGGGCAATCATACATAAAACAAATTAAAAGGTACATTTTGTATACTGTTAGTTGGAAACTGACAGTCTCGAATATTTATTTATATATACAGATTGAAATTAGACCAATTTCGGCAAGTGTGGGGTTAAAGTTGAAGGTAAATAGTTGTTGGTTAAACTTTTGGTACTGGCTCTCAATAGTTCAATAAAAACAATCTTCTGCTTTTACAATGAGAAAATTTTTCAAAAATATTTCCTAATTTTTTAAGAATATCGGAGTAGATCTTGTTGAATGCCAGGACAAACTTTGTACTACGTTGATGGGAACAGGTTATTTGAAGATCTGGTTTTTGATACATACAAAATATACCTTTTAATTTATTTTATGTAAATGTATAGGCCTCACGATGGCTTTACAAAGGCCGAAAGCTCGATAAATAATTGTACTTCGCTTTTTCTTCATATCCTGGCCAGGAACCAGATCTTCAAATCATATCCCGTGGTCGATGGACGCAGGGCTACAAAAGTTTTAATATTGATGAAGGTGCAATACATGAACATTGTTCAAGTTATAGACACAAAACCCAAGCTCATCATAAGCAAAGTTTTGTTTTTACCTCATTTATTTATAATAATTATTAAGGAGGTTGTTCAATTATCGACCAACTTGATTATATTCTGGTTTGGGATGTTATTGGGTATGTGGTCCTGCAATGAATCATACACTGTATTATACAGTTGCCTAAACCTATGCAGGCAACTGTATAATACAGTGTATGATTCATTGAAGGACCACATACGCAATAACATCCCAAACCAGATTAAATAATTATTGTACACAGCTAGTAGGTTCGATTTTTCTTTTGGCATCAATTGGCGTTAGAAGAAGCTACCCATTGGCCACTCTCCGGTCAAATCATTTTTTTTTCTGATATACAGGCTGTTCTTTTTAGATGGCCGGGCTGAATTTCTCTTGAACCAATGACGCTATCAAATACGGGTTTAATATTTTTTAGTCTTCAAATATTTACCTTTTTTGGAGAAAAAATTATACAGGGTACCTCAGGCCCAGTTTAACTTCAAAATTTCAAATACGATCCTACACACTTTCACACATCATTTTAAAAGAATTTTATAAGCTCAAAACAATGGTTCAATAGAAGTTAGTTATGGCAAACAGAAACCGGTAGCGTAATTTCGACGGGTAGCTGAATAAATTTTCTGTATGTTCGCGTAAATCCGAATTCCTCTCTCCGAAATGTTAGAAGGGTTTTAGATTTTTCAAAAAATAAAATTAGAGAACTCCAGGCTTTCAATTTTAATGCGTATCGCTCCCATCCTGTCCAGGGATTTCGGGACTATGATTATGACAGGCGTCTTCTTCCATACATCCTATGACTGATGAATCCAACTTCACCTCTAAATATATACTAAACCGTTAGAATTTTCGAACATGGGCAGAGGGAAATCCGAGAATTTCGTCATCACCAGATGGTTCACAGTATCAATGTTTGGTATGGACTTCTCGGAAATAAATTAATTGGGCCTTATTTCTACGAAAATAATTTAAATGATTATTCAGAAATCGTGAGATGCGGTCTGGTGTGATGTAACTTTCAGAAAAACATTTTCTTTATCGTGGGAACGTTTCGTTCTTTATTGAGATCTTCTTCAGGGCCTGGGATCCTTCAAATCCAACGTATATAAACATATAACAGCAAAATCTCACTGGCACTCTCAACACGACACGCAAGAATGGCTCAATTACACAGAAGACAAACACTTGGAGTGAATAGAAATACTTTGATTGAATATAAAAATATATTTTGCATTGTATAAATTCACTTTTCCACATCCTAAATGTATTTGTTAAATGTAAACAATGTTTGTAAATCCCAGGCCCTGAAGATGATCTCAATAAAGATCGAAAAGTTGGCACGATAAAGAAAATATTTTTCTGAAACCTACATCACACCAGACCGCATTTCACGATTTCTGAATAATTATCGATTAACGGTCACTAATCACCACACATAATTTAAATGGTGCTCAATTCCTCAATTTTGTGAGATTTACTAACAATGTTGGATGATGTTCCGCTGTAACAAGGACAAAGAATGATTCTCCAGCTTGATGGATGCCCCGCACACAATTCTTCGCAGATGAGACGTTGTTTAAATCCTCACTTCCGGGATATGTAGATAGGAACTCACGGCCCGATCTGTTAGCCTCCTTGTTCACCCGATTTAAGTCCATTTGACCATTTTCTGTGGGGCCATTTAAAAAACAGTGTCTACGCAAATCGTAACCCAGCAACCTCAGTTGAAGAACTGCGGCAAAGGATAGGAAATTCTTTTCAATCCATCTCCCCTGACTGTATCGTTCGGGGAGGGGGGTGTAAAAGAGCAAATCTCTGCATCTTTACACAAGACAGGTAGTTCGAACATGAAATGTGTTTAACAAATAGCAAACCAAATGTTGTTTTTTGTCAAACTTTTTACCATAACTTTGTCATTTTTTTACCAATTTAAAAGGCCTGAGGTAGCCTGTATAATTTTTCTCCAAAAAAGGTAACAATTTCAAACTAGAATAGCAAATATTAAACACGTATTTTTTGTTTTTTGACAGAGTCATGGGTTCAAGAGAAATTCAGCCGGGGCAGCTAAAAAGAACACCCTGTATATTATTTTCAGTCGTTCACTGGATAATTGTGGGGTTGAATAAATGTACGTGTGTGTTACTGTGACCCTACAGCTTACTATGAATACGTTTGTAATAGTTTTCGATAGAAAGCTGACATTTGAAGATCCCCGTGAAGCGTATTATTACTTACATAAGAAGGGGCAGGAAGTCGTAAAATCTTTGAGTGAAAGCTTTGCAGTTTTTGATTATTGTAATAATCCGTAAACTCGGCACCCGTACATCCACATAAGTTTGAGTATGTATATATATGTCGAAAATTATTTTAATAGGATTTTGATCGGTTCAGTGGGTAATGAGCATTTTAAGTCAATTATGTGTATGTTTTTGAACTGTGTGTGCGGATTCAATGTTTTCGATAAGCAACATATAACACTATTTATTTTATAAAATCAAACAATCTTTTCCATATGTAATATATTTATTATTAATAGATAGTTTAAATTTCATGTGTTCAGAAGGTGCTTTGTAGTTGTTTGGTCAATGTCCCTTTTCTTTATCGACAAAAATAATATGAGAAAATAGTTACTTACAACTGAATGAATATGCAGTATTATACAGTATTTAAGGTCAAATTTGAAACAAAGTGTACGAGCTTACATCCTCTGAGTGATTGCAAAAAGCATCTCGTGCGATTTATTGTGGTTTATGATGATTTTCCGCAATTAGGTTTTACAACATCGCGTTAAATTTTGTACAGCGGGGCACAAATAAATGGGGAGATATGTAAAAATTATTAAGAGAAAAATAGTCACTAAAAAAATTCAAAACAGCTTAGGAAATCTTTGAATATACCACGAAAATTGTAATCGCGAAAGAAACCTTTTTTTATGCCTTAAATAAAATTTACAAACATTTCCGAATTCAAATTGCTAAGCAACGGTTTAGCTCGATGTTGCGCAACTTTTATTAACGGTTACTAAGAAATGAAAAAATAAATGGTTTATTACTTGAGGGCAAACGGAAATTATTTGATATGTCGAAGCGCTTGGCGACTCGGGAAAAGGGCACCGGAGAAAATTTGGAAGAACCCGAATTCTGTTTTTGCGATAGGATTCCACCCGAACTTTTGTTGGAAATTTTCAGGTATGAATTTGTTACGATTATTTAAGTCGGAATTACCCCCAGGAATAACGAGTACTCTGAGGTAGTTTGATGTATGGATGTCATTTATTAGCGTGAATGGATGGGGATATCCCCAATTACCCCGAGTAATAACGAGTACTCTAAGGTAGTTTGAACGAAGTATGGTGTGTGAATGTCATTTATTAGCGTGAATGTATGGGGATATTCCCAATTACCCCGAGTAATAACGAGTACTCTAAGGTAGTTTGAACGAAGTATGGTGTGTGAATGTCATTTAGTAGCGTGAATGGATGGGGATATCCCCAATTACCCCGAGTAATAACGAGTACTCTAAGGTAGTTTGAACGAAGTATGGTGTGTGAATGTCATTTATTACCGTGAATGGAGGGGGTATATCCGCAATTACCTCGAGGTATATTGGGTACTCCGGGGAAGTGTAAACACTAACCAGACTATTATGTTTTATCTTGTTACTGTGTATTTGTGTTATTATATCCACAATTTACGAGGCCCTGAGGTCCCGAAATGCTAGCAATAGGATAAGAAAATAAAGTTTGTCACCATTACACCTTAAACATTTTAATTTGACTGGAGAAAAAGGAAAAGAAATAAGTAGTTTTAAAACCCAAAAAGATAAGTAAAATGAATAAATGCAAATGTAGGAAAGAGACTGGCGATGACCAAGTAGTTTGCCGGCCCTAAAAGTTTAACAAAAGCCCTGTGAACCAGAATGGTATGAATTAGCGTATCCCTTGTACTCTTTTCCCAGTTTGCATTATATCCGAAGAAATGAATAACTAAACTAGAAGTCTAGAAGTCGGATCATTAAAATTTTTTTGGTTGCCGGTTTTTCCTGGCATCCTATTTTTCCGATTTTTGATGATCTTTTCATTGTTGAACGTTGCTTTTAAAATAAATGGCGAACTGCTCATACCATGAAGAAATAGAGCAAACAATTCGAATTTTTCCTTTTACGCATAACGAGAGCTTTTTCTTAGATGACTTCATCTCACACCTCTGCCTGGTCAAAATTTTGACGGATTTAGAGGATCTTTATACTTCAAACTCTTTTTACATCAAAATGCTAGAATATATCTATTTATTTAAGATATCTGTTTGTTCTTTTTTTGTTCTTTTTTTGTTCTCTCTTTTAAAATTAGACATTCATCGTTCAATTAAGTCGACCATACGATAAGCGTAGGAATATTTGCATAGTTCATAAGATGAAACAAATTTTAATTGCTATGAAAAACCTTGTTATTCCTACGTGAGTACACCACAACTACTTAATGCCTTAAAATGTACATAAAAGATTTGAGCGTACGGTTGAATGTTCCGAATTTTTACACTCTCTGATCATTTTTACGAAGTTGAAAAATGGTAAAAAGGAAGGAAAATTCAAAAGGTGCGGTTTAGATGGGAAGTTGGTGTCCGAGTGGATCGAGGTCACGATAGCTGGTAGAGCAGCGGCGTATCAAGCCGAAGATCGTGGGTTCGAATCCCGCTCGTGCCATTAACTTTTTTATCTCATCTAAAAACCTTAATTAATTGTAATATATTGATTGGTCAAGCGGACCTCGAAATTAGTGAATTTAATGATTTAAAATGAAGTATACTTCACTAAAGCTTTCCGTGGCCATTTCATTTGTCGTCGAGAATCCAATCCGATTACACGACATTTGAAAAATGGTAAAAAGGAAGGAAAATTCAAAAGGTGCGGTTGAGATTGGAAGTTGGTGTCCGAGTGGATCGAGATCACGATAGCTCAAGTGGTAAAGCAGCGGCGTATCAAGCCGAAGGTCGTGGGTTCGAATCCCGCTCGTCCCATTGACTTTTTTATCTCATCTAAAAACCTTAATTAATTGTAATATATTAATTGGTCAAGCGGACCTCGAAATTAGTGAATTTACGAAGTAAGCTCATTCTCGCTCTATTGCTGTTCAATGAAGCTTTTACTGCAAGGCTTTGTGAGAGATGCAATGTAAAATTAATATCTACGTATATGAGCATGTGAAGTGTTCTAAAATTTCTGTGTAACGTATTTGTTGACATAGCTAAAATTTCAGTTACATCAAGAATAACGAACTCTGCATAACCGTGAGGCTCGTGTCCCACAAATGGAAGAAGTTAGCCGAACGGGTTGTAAACAAGAATTTCCTTTTATTGGGACCCAAGATGAAGAAGGACATCGCGCTGACAACCGAGGCGATGCAACACTTACCAGACGACGTCAAAGCGATGTGCCTGGGTCGCGATTACCTGGAACACGTCCAGTTCGACGTAAGTTGCCATCCAAAATCGTCGTCTTGGACTTAAACCTCAGCAGTTATTTCTATTTAATTTTTAGTATGAAATGACATACGCGTTGGTCTGGCGGTACGCATTCCGGCCCGAGCCGCTCGTCTCCATGTTCGGCGGGCAGCTGGTCGATATGATAGACGAGTACATAGACACGCCGCCGATCAAAAGGACAAAAGTCGGCTTAATCAACATCCGCGTCAACGCGAGGGCCTTCCAGGACTACTTCGAGGACGTCGTTGAAAAAAGCATCAACAAAGATCCGTCCGTCTCCGGAGCCAAGCTGGTCGACATTCTCGACTGCCTTCACGACAGGATCACGCCGATAAAGATAATACAGGAAAACTTCGAAGCCGAATCAGGTAAACGACAGATAAAAGTTTCATTTTCCCAAAATTACTTACCCTTGTAATTTTAGTTTTTTTTATATTACTTCTACATAGAACGCATGAGTAAATTGGCTGTTTATTGCAATACACGGTCAAAACATGTAGTAATTGGTTTGGTTCAGTGACCTAACAGCTATTTATCTATTTGTGAAAGAATTTTTAGGGTAATAGAAACGATGGAAAATTAGTTTTACTTGCCACTGTGTCTCTTACCTCGTCATTTTAGTGTTGAAATGATCTGACAATTTATGCCGCTGATCTCTTTCGCTTATTTCAAGACTGTAAATCGGGGTTCGGTCATGCCTAACGTCCGACATTTTTGCACTACATGCTTCTCCTTTATATTAGATTACCTGCCAAAGTCACTGAAACAATGAAGAAAAAGTCGTGTTGAATTTACTATACTTAAGACATAAGAATGCGTGAAAAATAACCCAGCATCATCACTTATCAAAAAAATGTATTATGAAGGGGCAATCTTGACAATCACCAATATAATAAATAACGTGTTATAACGTCCATTAAATTTTTATTGTTAATTAGTGATCTGTCTTAGACAAGTTATTATGGTACTAGTCCAGTAGCCGAGTGGTAAAGGCGTCAGGCTCTCGGCTAGTAGATCCCGCGGTCGTGGGTTCGATCCCCACCGTCGACTCTGGACTTTTTCTGCCTAAGGTGGCCGCAATTGAAAGAAATTGACACGGCACTCATCAATGGAAGGAGCGGGATCAGATCTCAGCTACACTGAATTTGGTCCCAACCCCCTTCAAAAATGAGTTTCTTCGATGGAAGAACACCGGCACACCGGGGGCTCAAATCCACACTTGTGTTGCGAGCCCCCAAAAAAATGGAGCCAGGGATATAGTACAATAAGCTGTACAGCAGCAGTGCTCAGGAGGGAACTCCTGAGAAAGAAAGAATGAAAAAAAGGAAATAGTCCAATTTGAGCTATAAAAATACTTTCAGTTTAATAAAAAGTAGTGTGAATTTTTTTTAACAAGTTAACGTTTTGACACCAGGCATACCTTAGTGCCTTTCTTTCAATTGTCTTCTTTAATATTTTTAGTTGTTGTCCGCAGTGAGACTCGGATTTACGGTCTGATGACTGGAAGTTCATAACAAAAGACTCCTTTCTAGGACAGCATGAATACCCACCAGCTTGCTTTGTTCTCCGGATCGTCGTAGTTAAACGTTCTGATAAAGAATCCTTTTTCATCCCCGATCTTGACAGATATTTTTAAAACGGGTTTATATTGTTTTTCCAAGAGAGAAAATCTTTATCAGACAACTGGCTGGACTTAGTACCTCGAAAACCAGAGAAATGTTCTGAGATATTCTTTGCAGACCTGCGATTTCCGCACACTGATTCTTGAAAAAGTTTTCTTTATAGGCAATATTCGTATATATGATTCATACCCCGTACATTTTAATTGATTTTTCTCGAATGTTTCCTACCTAGTAATGCTAATTTTTTAAACCTTAGCTGCGTTATGTAATAGCTCATTTTAATACAGTTTTAAAATGTATTATTGTTGTAATTATCTATCAAAAATAACTTAACAACAATGTTTTAGTTTATTGGCGTATGAAGGACAGTTTGTATACTACAAGCCAATTTACTCGTTTTTCAGGAAACTACAAACTCATATCTGTGTATACAGTGCACGGAGCCTGGTTTTGTTCTTTGGGCAATGAGCAGCATAAAATTTTCAAAAACCATTTCCGCAACATCGCCCACAGCCTAAGACGACTCGTCGTCAAGCGCAATTTGTACGCGCTGTACGACTTTCAAAAGTTCAGGCAGAAAGCCATGTTCGACGAACATGTAAGCCGACTCGCTAAAATATCCACATCCGTTTAACGTGACCAGTTTGTTTTCAGTTACTCCCGGCCAGGTCGTATTCGTACTCGGGCTTCCAGCATTTCGGCTGCCTCTCCTACGGGTGCATGAACAACTCCGAATACATGAGCAGGTCACAAGGGGAGCTGATCCCGGTACCGGAGGAGGACCGCGTCGAGGAGGAGCTCGACCAGGACGAAGACGGCGGGATGCCCGAGGAGGAGCAGGAGATCGAGGAGTTAGTGCCCGCTCTTTTTCTGGAAATCAAAGCGAAACTCGATTGCCCCATTGAACTCGCCCCAAGGGCTGCTATAATGAAAATACCTCGGGAGAAATGGCAGGATAGGATCAAACTCAGGTCGTCGGATAGTTTCAACCTCGAGATCGAGGTACATTGTAACTTCTCTGGCCCTACCAGAGTACCTAAATTATATACATGGTGCTCTAGCAAATGATATCTTTGCTTAATTAAAAAAATGTTTTTGATTTATTAAATTCTAACTTTTGGTTTAACTTAGACTGTTTACTGAATTTTTTAATTTACTCGACATAATTCATGATCTAAATAATGATAAAGATTTAAAATTTTATATCTATTATAAAATTTGTTCTATTACCAATGTGTGGTGATTAGTAACCGTTAGTCTATGATTATTCGGAAATCGTGAGATACGGTCTGGTATGACTTAGGTTTCAGAAAAACATTTTTTTTATGGTGCCAACGTTTCGATCTTTATTGAGAACATCTTCAGGGCCTGGGATTTACAAACATTGTTTAAATGTAACAAATTCACTTTTATTTTTTACATAAAATATTTTTTTGCATTGTATAAATTCACTTTTACTTTTTATATAAAATATTTTTTTGCATTGTATACATTCCCTTTTTTCCACGTATTTGTTAAATTTAAACAATGTCTGTAAATCCCAGGCCCTGAAGATGATCTCAATAAAGATCGAAACGTTGGCACGATAAAGAAAATGTTTTTTTTTTTAAACCTACGTCACACCAGATCGCATCTCACGATTTCCGAATAATCATTTATTACCAATGTTGAAAACAATAAGGCAATATTTTAAAAAAATGGTTATACCAGTTCAATAGATGAAAAATATAGTTCTACTAGCAAATATTGTTTTTTGCTGTTATCCAAATTTAAAGCATTTAAAAGCTCCTCATCATTAAACTGAAAAAAATCTACAAGTGTGTTTTTTCAACACAGATTGTAGACCGTAGTGGAACGTTGAAAAACGCATTTCGAGATTTCCTTCAGTTTAATAATGAGTACAAATACTTGACATCTAGATAACTGTAAAAAATTAGTCCATAAGTAAACTATCTCAGTATAGGTCCTGAACCAATTCTTGGTAAGACAAAAATAACCAGAATTCTCATCACAGAATGGATCCAAAAAAAGAGAAAAAGAGAAGTAGAAAACTCTAGAAGTGCAAGATGTTATACTCACCAAACCAATACTGTCAAACTCACTGCTCCTGTACTCACTGAAATCAGAGGTGTATGGTAGGACTATAACCGGCCATTGGCATCTGAGAAAATATAATCAGTGATGACCCCCATATTTAGGTTATGCAATAGGGAGGAAGATACAGCCACTCATAACATATTCGAATGGAAAACAACCACTCAATGGAGACATAAACATGGAATATAAAGAATTCCCATAGAAAGGAATTGTTGAAACGATAGTCAATGACACTCCTTAGCACAAGGATTAGTCGATTGCATTGAACTAAGTAACTAGGAAAGTAAAACAAGTCAGGAATCTGCAGTTCTTGGGGAACCCTAAATTCCTAGTAACCATAATCCTTTTCAACATTTTGAAAAGACAATTTATGTTAACATATTTCTACGTAGAGTGACAATTTCTAATCATCCTCGTCTTTTCTATATTTTTTTAAATTATTTGACTTTTGCTGTATACATATACGTACATATTACAAATGTGATTAAAAACAACTTTATTTTCACACGTCACTAACAATAATGCCAGCGCTGCACCCGGAGGACACATGACATGAGAAACCAGTCAGTGCTGGCATTCAATGTGAGGAATAGAGGCAAGGAGGTCCCGAGGCCATCGTCGATTTACGCGACGTGGCGGGTTATCGAGATGGGAATGTGAACAGAGGTCACGGGTAGAACGGTTAGGAAGGATTGAGAGGTTGATGACAAATTTTTGAAAGCGGGAATTGATAAAAGGAATGTTGAGGTCGTTGTGGATAGAAAAGTTAGTGACGTAATAAGGAGCTTTGACAATCTGTCTAAGGACTTTTGATGGAAGGATTGGATGCTGGATGTTATCTATTCTAAACAGAAAAAAAATTCACAGACAAGGATGATCGATAACATCCAGACACTATTTGGATCTGTCATTTTATAAAAATTTGACTGTGTGGAAGGAAAGTAGGCATCAAAGATGGTTTGCATCCCGACACCATTTGGATTCTGCATTTGAGTTGGTGTATCTCAGGCAATGACAACTCTTGGTTCAAAAGACCAGAAAACACGACTTCCATTGAATGATATTTACTCAATTGATAAGGAAAAAACACTAAAAACAAGAACACTAGCAATTTGTTTTATTGCCAAATTTTAATTGTATCACACCATCCAAGCTATAACTGGTAAGCAGTAACGGAAATAATGAAATGCCGAAACACAGCTGAAGGAGCACACCGAGGATTGGCAGACCAGGACAAACCGTAATGATCAAATTGTAGTATAATTTGTAAATAATAGTATAATTTCTTTTCATTAGTTCAAATCTGTCGGGTCAAAACAATTACAAATAGCTGGAATAATTAACAATAAAGTGTTTTGTACATTTAATAACACAGTACTGATTATTGATTTATTTAAGCTCAAATCTGTACATACACACAAGCTTGTATAAAGTTCATAGTTGAGACTATTACTTCTCACAGATCACCGGCAATTCCAACTTTTGTAATTTACAATTATTAATCAGTTCCTGGCATGTAGCGAGCATCACCCACCCCTCGTGTTGGTAGACTGGAGTCAGACCTTGGTTGTGCCGGCGAGGTTGGCCTCCGGAGGCTATCACAGCCAAGCTAGGTCATTTCAGCCCCAATGCAATTAGTTCCTAAATTCATTCACATTCTCACTCACTCTTAAATAAAGTCCTACTCATTTACATACCATTGGCTCAGTTAGGAGAGTGGAGTACTCGATATTCCTCCATCACACCTACACCTAATCTTTCTTTGCGCCAGACACATATGCTGGCTTTGCCCCAAAAGTAAGTGTCCGTATGTCCATCTTGCATGGCCTATTCTTAACCGGGTGAGAATAACCCTTCTTCTATAAGTCAGGTCTTCCGAGGATCATCTACCGACAGGTATACTTTGCGCACTACCATCCTCCTTTGCTACCTATTATCATTAACACTTATTTATATAATTATTAAAGGAAGTTATTTTGAATGAACAAATGAAGCATTATCACTTTACAATTTTGAAAAATAATGATAATTTAAAACAAACAATGTCTATTATCAGCTATCCTAATATTGTCTTAAATACCAATTGATTTAAGATAATAATTTGACAAATAAACAAGATTATTAATCTTTTATTACAAAAACGTTAAAGATTAGATTGGACTTTAACATTTTTGTTAGACAACAATAAATCTCCTTATATCTAAATTACTTTTCAACGTCTACTTATGAGCTTTACAAACAGAATATTCATTAGAGTCTGTTTGTTGTGTTTGCTTTATTATATACATTTGTGAGTAAATCTGCAAGTTTAATGAAAACTTAACGTCCTGAACATTGAACACTTCCAATCTTGCTCATTTTAATGGCTTGGCATGCAATTTATTGTTTAATCCAGACTGTCTATGAAATGCATAGAGAAACATAGCTAATTAAGGAAAACCTTTCATTATTCCACTTAACCATGATACAACAATGTTGTTGATTCTGGTGAAGTTGTTCGGCTGATTCATACAAAATGGCCCACATTGACTGCTGTCAAAAGCATAAGAACCACCAATGTTCATATATAGTTCCATTGAGTTTAAATAAAACTGTTTTTATTTATAATAATGGTTGACATAAATTTCCGTCAGTTTTTGATAAATCATGGTAATATAAATTATGTGAATTGGTCGAAAACTATACCTCGAGTACCTAGGGATGTCCAACCGGGTTACAATTGCCTTTTCACGCACAAAAGGACAGTTTTTTGAAATATTGAATTATTTGAACAATTCAAATATAACTAAATACAAATAATTTTATTTATAGATTTCCAAATTTTATAAAAACACAAAATCAGGAGATCAATAAATATATGGATTTTAAGGGGAACTTGTAACAGAACTTTTCATAAACATAACATTAATAATAGTTTATTCATGTATTTATAGTAATAAAAGAGTAACATACATTATTGCTTATAAATAAATTACACAAGCTTATACGTTTGCTTCAACGAAATGTCTTTTTTGCCAGGTTTTAAAAAACTGATAACATTTACAGTTTAAAAAGTATAATTTGTCGATTTTGCCCACATGTAACTAACGTAATACGATAAAACAGCCAGCTCACACGAATAATATGATTCACTTTTCATAGCCGTAAGTCACAAGTTCTAAAAAAAAATTGAACATATTTATTTCATATTGGTTAAATTTTATCAAATACTAACCTTTTAATCTATCTTCGCCCTCGTATAAATAATTTCTTAATTCATCATAATTCAAAGATGGAAGTTTTCCGCCGTATTCTACTGGGAGGATATCAGGAGTTACATATTTATGAAGGGAAGACCAGTTTGACTTATGGAAGTGTATCTAAAAAATATGGCATAGATTAACATTTAATAAAAAAAAAACAATAAACTACGTTCATTACATTTTCTTTAGTAGATCCGCTAAGGAATGGAAAGACAATAGTGACTAGGCTGTTCAAAAGGAAACTTGAATTTACCACATGGTACTCCATTTTCCTAACAGGAATCCCCTTGAAAATAAAAACATGTTATCAATCCGGTACAAATCAAATTCAAACGGTATTCAAAAGCAATGTACCTCGGCTTTAGCAGAAGCGACTTTGCAATTGTGAGGTGTGAAGTACCTGAGGTACTTCCAAGAGAGTCCTTGCAAGTCGAATATGTAAACGAGCCCATTCTCCCAAGCCTCTTGTTCATCCATTGCCAGTTCCAACCAAAGATCATCCGTTTGAAAGTTCTCCCAAGGCTCTACTTTGCCTATTGCCACATTTCCTACAATACAAAAAAATACTTATTACCAATTTATATGGTTCGTTATTTTCAATGAACAATATAAAATTATTATTGGTTAACAATCATTATTTTCCTCAGACGGTTTTAAACATGAGGAACGTCTTTCTTGCTCTGTAATATATACTGCCGATCTGTAAACTTTGTATATATATTAAACAATAAAGACATATAAAAAAAATCATTATTTTATTAATTTATGGCTGAAAATGTTATCTACGAAAGTTTCTTTTAAAAAATGAATATCATCATCTCTTTTCTTTTTTATAATTTAAATTATTTATTTATGTTTAGTTTGTTGTTCTAATGTAATTCATTCATAAAGATATTAAGATACATCACGCTCACCTAGTCTGAGTAGGTAGACTCTCCGCCCAAGCTGATCTCTGTCTTTTAAAAGGCAGTGGACATCCTGAGTAAGGGCCATCCTCTGCCTGTCTGTAAACACTGAAGTAGCGAACCATTGCATGTTGTCCAATTTTAGCTTGTACACAGTTTTCATCTATAACATATTTAAATGTAAAACTAACAAAAAGGAAAAAAAATCATTTTTTATAAGAAATACCTTCGCGAAAGCCTTTTCTGCGTCAAAATTGCTGTAGTGTAAATAGCGCAGTAAAATCTTTTCGTCATCGCCAATATTCAGTTTCGTCTCACCTGGAATGTTATTATTTTATGGAAAAAAATCAACTTAGAATTAATTGCTCCTTACTTTTAACCAATGCACGGAGTTCTTCCATTACTGTTTTCTTGTCATCGGCTGTCACAATTGGTTCCATCATCGTGCAGGGTTCACCAGTCGAATGATAAGAGTTCCTGTTGTTCACTGAATGATTTAACTTTGCTTTGATCCTTTATCTCTCGGAGGGAATAGCCTACACAATATTATCATTCTGGAGGGCATAAGAAACAAGATAGGTCATTGAACGCCACAATTATTTTTAATTGTTTCCAGTTCTGAAGAAATACTATCACAATACAAACTGCACTTTTGAATGTTTCCTTTGAAATCAAATGAAAATACTTTAGTTTTGTTTAAAAAGTTAATAAACAGATCAGATTGTCTAATTTGCCACAAAGGTCACTTGATATGAAATTTATATTTAGTTTCCACCTCACCCTTGTGCAAAGAAAACTGGATATACAAACTGCTAAATTATCTCAATTTGATAAATACAGAGAGAAAACAAAATCACCTTTTCATGTTTATTCTTACATCTCTGTCGGCAGGCTAGAGAGGTTATCAGTTAATGAGATCAGAGAGCATTCATCCCATTATCTATTGATTATATGTTAAATTTTAAAATCTTTTGTTAGGTGTAACAGTAAGAATCAATGAAAACTTTAAAGTGGGTTTTAACTATTTTCTCTATGATAAATGAGTTGGTTTCAGTTAATACAACATGTATTACATTAAATATTTATTATTATAGTTCGTATAAACCTAATTTAACTGTTGATTCATATTTTAAATTCCTGACAAATATGTTATCAAAAATTGATAACATTTATGTTATTTTCTCATCAGTACGTTGTTTTTCAAATTTATTTATTTTATTTTATTATTTTTACGACGTTACGTGAACCCTTGGGTGCCAGTCTTTTTGAAAAAGCCCCCTTTTAAATATGGCGGGTTCGAATAGAGGGCAGCGGGATTCGAACCTTGGACTTCTATCTTAAAGTGATGAGTCACATTGTCAACTCCTTAACAATTATGACACTGACGCCACTAATTTATTTTTTAAGTTATTATTTATTTCATTCGATAGACGGAGACAACCGAAAATTTTTGGAGAAACCCAAATGAAATAAAATAAATAATAAGAAAAAAGAAACTAAAATGTACATGTTTTTTAATTTAAGCAGTTTTGTCTGTTCACTGTTTTCTTTGTATACAAATGATATTTCACGGCAGAGAGTAATTTTTCAGCATTCAAGCCTTTTGCAGAGGACTTAATGTCTCGAGGGATTGTTGATCTGTAAGGAAGAAAATATCCAACCTAAAAACTTTTATAAGAGCACAACGTGCATTGAATCACCTATGCTGAATCATTCTGACAGTACAATATGAGCCTTAAAAAAGCTAACTATATGAACTAAATATATAATGACTTTCAATCGAAAGCAATCTATTGATGTTACAGAAAATTTTGATTCTATCAGTTTTGCTGTTCATCGCTTTTGATTAATTGACGTTTCGAGCTTTCTTTGAGTCATCTTCGGAGCATAAAGTGTGATGCTATTCTTGTGGTGTCAAATTGGTTTTGTGTGACATTGTTGTGAGTGGGTTTCAAAAACGTGTTTTTCTGAATTACCCCCTCACGGTTCCAACATATTAAGCAAACGTTGTGATTAATTGTTTTTCATCTAAAATAGTTTTGTTTTTTCAATCATTTTTCTGTATCGGTTTTTTCCACAAATTAGAAGGTGAGCATTCAAGGTCTGTTTGTCTATATCAAAACAAAATTTCCATATGGCAGAATGAAGAAGTGGCTCGAGTGACCCCGCGTAAATAAAGAAGCAAGGCCTCGCAGGAGAAAGAGTGGGAAGTCGCCGGCCACGTTCGTAAGTTCAACTTACAACTAGCTGAATACTTAATAAATGTGTGGGTTAGATCCTAATTGTATTGGCAGCCAATTCCGCACACCGGGTAATGCATGGTTCGTAATCAGCCAGCTTAATTAGAGGAATCCCATTACTGGCACCTATTGGCAACTGGTCTCCTTGGTGCATCTGGTACCTTTCGGAATAGACGTGCAACTGAATTGTGACATTTCTTGTGTTCTGCATAACGTTTGGGGGGGGGAGGAATTTACAAGCCTCCGGTTTTTGTTTTACTCAGTGAAAATTATAAATTGCCTATGCAAGTAGACGTTTATTGACGGATAGGTGGCATTTAGTTAACGGTCGCAACTTCCATACTTAAATTATCGCTGTAAATTAAATGTTTTGCGTGTAAATAGCGTAAATAATATGTCTGACTCGAGATGACGTCCCACTGTTGATTTTTTTTCTGTCTAGGGTGACGAGTTATAATTAACCGTTAACCAACAGGAAAAATTACAAAATTTACATAAACAGTCTACTAGCCTTGTCGAATGTTTACCACAAAAAGCTGGATACGCACTGGTATTCTTGAATCCACGTAAATTTGTCAGGATGTGACGAAACAGCATTAAAAAAGTGATGAAAGACTAAAATCGTTGTCATCCATGGCTGTAATACATTATACATATCATTATAGAATTATTGAGTACTAATTAAATACTGTATCATAATTATTATTACTTATCACATAGACAATAACATATGGTTTTGTACATTAATACAAAAACCCACAGCGAGAGTTGTAGAATTATTAAAAAGTTTGGATAGTGTTTTCTATTTAATATATTATATACATGAATGTGTCATCATGTATAATAAATAAATAGGGTTGTAAAGCAAAAAAGGTGAAGAAGAAGAAAGCACGTAAATTGTCTGAGTAAATGAAAGGGAAAAAAGTGCGTTTACTGTGGATTAAAATAATCAGGAAGACCTGGAAATGGGATTTTAAGCTACAGAAAGCACTTTTGGAAATCGACCCTCCCAGTCTGATCCACGAACATATTTCACAAAAGCCAGAGAAGAAACACAAAGCCAATAGCCTGGGGCTATATGTTGAGGACGTAATGTCATTTTCAAACAACAAATATCGTGCGAAAGATTTGAGATTGAAGTCTTGGGAAAAATTCAGTATTGTCTGGAATATAAACTAGTACCCGTTGGAATAATAACTAGCCAGAAAATTTCGTGGTAAACGTACTGAAAAGATTTCATATGGAAACCTGCAGGCCGACTTCTGCTCAAATGGTAGCAGATCCAAAAACTGAAGAAAGAAGAACAGCCCAATGAGGAACAATTGAAGAAATTTCGTTACCATTGACTATTCAGATCTTTGATGCATTCAATCAGTTCAAATCTAAATATACTGAAATTAACTGGAAGGCTACCAAGAGAATACTTATTTGAAAGGTTCATCGAATGTATAAAATTCAAACGCCTTACAGACGCAACACAAAAACTGCCTAAGTATTCTGAGGCAGATTGGGCTAAACGTACTGAAGATAACAGACCCTGGAATCTTTTTAACGTTGACCGGAGAACCGGTGAATTTGGAACAAAAAAAAAGACAGAAGTGGTATCGAATGCACTACATGATATCATTTTGGTCTCAAAAGAAGCAATATATTTGAAGTGATTTATGAAATAAGAACTCGTAACTCAGGGGCGTCGGTGGCCGCAACGGTTTAGGCGTTGAGACGGCGCTCATCACTGTAACGTAAAGGTCCCGGGTTCGAATCCAGCGGCCCAGCATTCGAATCCGACATACTTAGAAATAGGCTTTTTTTTCAAAAACACCGGCACCCCGAGGGTTGATATAACCTCTGCTGTTGCGAACCTTCGTAAAAAAATAAATATAAAAAAACTAGCAACTCAGGAAATTGTCCCACGTCAGAGTACACTGAAGCTATCCAGCAATGAACGAAACATATCGCCGCAAAATTTCATTTTTTACGAAAGGCGATAAATTAAGGTTTGGTTTTGCTAACATATTTATCGACTGATAAAACTTTAGCTGATATCCTTACTAAACCACTGCCCAGGTGAAGCACAACTTCTGCTCTGAAGGAATAGGAATTGAAATCGTCACATCTTCGATTTCGATGGGGAGTGTTGAGGTGGACGCTGTCTTCAATGTGATAAGAGTTATCTTTGCTGTATACTGCATGTGCGATTCTTGCTGTTCTCTGTTCACGTGGTGCAACATATTTTTAATGTATAAATGTTAACTTATGTTAGTTTACTTCGGAGTGTGTTTAACTCGTAAAGCCAAACCTCAACATATCGAAATAAAATTATAAGGTGGAAGGACCTCGTAAGGTAAAAATAATAAGGCTTTAAATAAAATATTATTTGTATTATCAATGTGCTAAAATACAAAACTTGACAGTAAAAATTTCACCATATGCCAAAAAATAAATATAAACTATATATACACTCTTGACATTCAATTATTTTGAAAAAAATCCTAAATCTAAATTGTTGTATCTTTTATACACGGGATAAAAATCATTTCCGAAAACTTATTTAATATCACAACATTAGTTTTTGAAAATTAAAGTCTCTTCGTGCTACTCGTCTTTATCTTTGACGTCGTCTTCGTCGGAATTGTCTTCGTTGTATTCTGTCTTGTATCCAAGCTCGGTCATGGCTAAATTGCAAATAAAACGATAAGTTTTGCTCTTAACATTTACTTGCTACTTAGCGAGACTTACCTTCGACTACAGCTCTATTCTTTGTCAGCTTCCGGAACCATTCGGCATAATGGAATTCCGGCCTCTTCCCGCCGTAAGATTCCGGCAGGAATTTCGGGTCGATGTGCTTGTGCAAAGAGTTCATATCCGAGCCATGAAAGAACAACTGAAAATAAAACAAAAACAGTCTGTGTAAATATTACATTTCACATAGTCGACAGGACAAACATTTAGTTTTTAATCAGTACATGATCGCTTGCTGTATCGGGTTCGAGTAAAAAAAATGTTAAAAATAAGCACGGAAGGAAACACTGAAATTGTACGTTACATTGTGCTGCGGTCGTAGATAATCAGTTCTGGTCAGTATTAGGGTAAGGTGAACCAGCGACCACAACACTTCTAACTTCCACGTCCGCGAAGTTCAGCGGTTTTCTCACAATGGTAACTTTTGTACGTTTGTCAATTTGTGACAAAGAAATTTGAGACGTTCTATAAATTATTTTGCTTTCAAAATTATGTGTGCCTATTATGCAATGGCTTTCAGATTGACTCGCTCTACACAGACATCTCCAAAGCATTTGCCTCAGTTGATCATTCTGTTTTGGTTTCTAAATTAAAATCTTATGGAGTGCATGCACTTCGTTAAATTGGCTGCAGCCTTTTATTACCGGTAGAACAAGGTCATCATCAAAAATGATTTAAATCAAAACCATTTCAGTTCCTTTCTTTACCTTTTTTA
Source organism: Cimex lectularius (assembly GCF_000648675.2). Lineage (NCBI taxonomy): Eukaryota > Metazoa > Arthropoda > Insecta > Hemiptera > Cimicidae > Cimex > Cimex lectularius. The sequence goes on along the minus strand of NW_019392729.1, from coordinate 45,987 downwards.
TTGGGTTGTATGTAAAAAAAAAAGTAGGTTTGTGGTGATAAAAACAAAATTAAATAAATGAGTGTAAATATTTTTTATTAATTAAAATACCTTCCATCAATCCCAATACACTTTTGCCAACATAATGGCAACTTCTCCATACCCTTTGAATATAATTTTGTGTCTTTATTGTTAACGAATCATTTTCTAATGACTTTTGATCAATAAATTTTTTATGTTGTAAAACGCTCAGGAGACTGAAAATATGACAGTTGTATCAGAATCGACCTTTTCCGACTGACCAAATATAGCTTCAATAAAGTCCATTTCTGGTGCATTGCTTCAATTTGAGATCATTTCGGGATCGACAGTTTTGCCAGAATTCAAGAAGATGTAGTAAATCAGCCAAAATGAAGCCCACCAAAGAATCACCATCACCTTTTTGTGATGAATTGGGGCTTTGGAAAATGTGATACTGTTTCTTCTTTGCCGAGCCACTATCCAGAACCACTGCTGTTATCGTTGTCTACTTTTCATCATAAGTAACAATTATGTCCAGAAATGGACCGTTTCCGTTTCGGCACAGAAGTGTTGCGCAAACTTCATATGGATTTTTTGCCGGTTTAATGCATGAGGAACGATTTGAAACTGAAGGATTCTTTGCAAGTTTTGGGATTTTCTTCTCGTGCTCGTAGAACATCATCATCTGAGGAAGAAATCTTTCACGACCTTCTTTATCTTACAGGCTAAAGTCTCTCTCTCTCTAAATTTTTTAAACCATCTTTGAACTCCCACTGCCATCGCACCACACTTCCTAATGTTCTATTTGGGCACCGTCCCGACTGAGTTTAAACTCTTAGTAAAGACTGAATTATTCTCAAGTAACGAAATACTCCAGATAAACAAACATTTTTGCCTGGAAGAGGATTAAGAAGTGTTGACATTCGTAAAAAGAATAATCCATCAAATGTAAACAGTTTATTATATAGAGGGGTAATTGAAAGAAAACATGAAAACCTGCATTGTTTTATGGACAAGCCGATATTATTGTCTGGCACTTGACATGCTAAGATGTGTAAAATAATGTAGGAAAACTCAAATCGAGATTCAAAGAGCCACCTAAGAGGAACGGACAGTTAATTATACATTAAAAAATATGGTTTTAGCACAGGCTGTGATAACTGGCTAATAATACGGGCAAAAGACAGACAAATCAAATGATTATACATTATTAATCGTTCCGTCACTCGAATTCCTTCAAAAAGGAATACTTTTGCAATATAATCGCCTGGCTCACGTAATAATAATTAATTAATTTCAAAATGTGGCATGAGTCAGTGGGTCGATAAAATATATCCACTCCTTTTATTTAAAATATGGGTATGTTTATAGTAAATACTATTTATATTGTAGAAATATGTGGTGATTAGTGACCGTTAAGCGATAATTATTCAGAAATCGTGAGATGCGGTCTGGTGTGATGTAGGTTTCAGAAAAACATTTTCTTTATGGTGCCATTTGAGGTGCTTTCCTGTTATCAAGCCTTCTGCAAAGCCAAGAGATCTGTTCTTATTTTAACAGGTGTTTCACAACTTTCTGCAATTATTCAGAAATCGTGAGATGCGGTCTGGTGTGATGTAGGTGTCAGAAAAACATTTTCTTTACCGTGCCAACGTTTCGATCTTTATTGAGATCATCTTCAGGGCCTGGGATTTACAAACATTGTTTACATTTAACAAATACATTTAGGATGTGGAAAAAAGTAAATTTATACAATGCAAAATATATTTTTTATATTCAATCAAAATATTTCTATTCACTCAAAGTGTTTGTCTTCTGAGTAAGTGTGCCATTCTTGCGTGTCGTGTTGAGAGAGCCAGTTTTATGTTTATATACATTGGATTTTGAAGGGGTGGGGAAGGAAGTCGGTATAGAAAAGACATTTTTGTATAAAGCGTCGGCTTCTTTGAGGTGAAAAAAGCCGACGAAGGGAAACAATGTGTTGGTAATGGTTCGGCCAGATTATCCTTTCAGGATTATATAGAAAGGGATAAATAGGAAAAGGAAAGCTAAATTGTTGGACAATTAGACTATGAAAAATATTTGATGTGTGGAATGTAATGTAATGGTAAATGTATGTTATCTATATTGGATTTGATTAATGATATTGGCGTAGCTGCGACTGAGTTGACGCAAGAATGGCACAATCACACAGAAGACAAACACTTTGAGTGAGTAGAAATACTTTGATTTAATATAAAAAATATATTTTGCATTGTATAAATTCATTTTTCCACATCCTAAATGTTAAATGTAAACAATGTTTGTAAATCCCAGGCCCGAAGATGATCTCAATAAAGATCGAAACGTTGGCACGATAAAGAAAATGTTTTTCTAAAACCTACATCACACCAGACTGCATCTCACGATTTCTGAATAACTATTTATATTGATAATACATCAGAAATATAAAAAACAATAATGACTTTTAAAAATAATTGTTTCGTCGCGGACAAACGGAGGCACAGGAAAGCGGATCGAACCGATTTTGGCCGTGTATTTACTCATTCCAGGATGGTACAAGGTCAGAGGCAGTTGTCAAGGTTGATGTTGACCATTCATTATACGTGAGGCCGTTACACAATGCAGGACAATACGGCGTGACTGGTCGAGCCGCTCTCTTTCCAGTTTTGGCCATCGGCAGCTGACGACAAAATGGCTTTTCTAACCGCTAATCGCCATCGGAAAGCGCCTTCGGTTGGCAGGAAGAGTAAAAGGAAAAAGTTTACAGCCAACTTTATTTTAAGTTTCGTTTTAAACTTCGGGAAAATTACCATCTACCAACAACCATAAAAGTTCTTCACTTTTTCGAGGAACTAAGGCTGGTAAAAAGTAGTGATTATCGACCTGAAAAACTACTCTATGACCTAATATTCTGCAATCCTCCTAACTGCCAGGATTGTTTTTTTACCACTTTACCACCAGTTTCGCTTTAGACGTTTTCATTCCACTATTCGACAGTGCCATAGTTTTGTGGACATCACCGCATCCTCCCTTGAGAAGAAGGAATTCTGCTAAAGGGGTCGAACCGGTTTCAATCGAGTTTACTTAAACACAAAAATTAGCGTTCTACATGTTGCAATTTATATTAAAATTTTAGTGTATAATTTCAATGAATTTTCATTATAATTTCATTCGTTAGTATTTGGGTTATGTTGTCATGTAAAACACAACTTCTGTATTCACACAAGCTTCTTAACAACTCGCGCTATTTTTAGAGCCGCCTTTATTTTACGTTTTCTTTTAACCTTTTGCCAAATTACCTCCTTCACAAACCATAAAAGTCCTTCACGCTTTCTAGGAACTAGTACAAAATCCCATGATTCTCTTGGCAAATTTAAACTCAACTATTGGCATTCTATATGTTAGAATTTATATTAAAATTTTCGTTTATAATTTCATTATTAGCGCTGTGGAATTTTAATAGCTAACTAGAAATGTTAAGTGTTACTCTAACTACAATCACGACTATTTTATGCTTACGTTACAATTGTTTATGTTTTATCGTATATATTGCTTAAACGAAGTTTCAAGTACTTTATTTGCAATGTTAATATATCACATTACGTTACTGTATACGTTAGTATTTGGGTTATGCTATCACGTAAGCAACGAGTATTCCGTATTTACACTAGCTTGTTTCCTTGAAGATGTCAAGAAAAATAAATTGTTAGTTTGTGTACTGTTGTGCTAGGTTATAGTTCCTATTGCATACTTTCCGGACAAACAACTGGTTTGCTTATTGACGCACTTCACCGGTGGGAATTTCATCACTACAGAACAGATAAATGTTGAAGATCGAGGAAGTCTTAACAAGTCGCACCACCTCCGGCAATTTTCATGGGCTATTATTTTAAACGTATCTATTAAAGGAAAACGTGCTTTTTTTCAGTATTTCAATTTTCTTAAATTAATTCATTCTTAGAATTTGTTCATTTTTTCCATTATTGGGCCCAACATGAAAATTATATCTGGAGATTTTTCTGAGGACTGTAGTCAAAAATTGACTGTTCTATTTTATATTATAGTATGTGGAATAATCTAGAAAGAACATGTTGACAAATTACCTTAATTTTTGAGTGTTTTTGAAGACTGATTTGTTGCTGCAAGACACAGATTGCTGTGACTCGAGGATGACTATAACTTGTGTGGTTTTCGTGCTTTAATTTGTTAACATCATTGTTAACAACAATTTTATTTGGTTTCGTGGTCCGCTTGATCAAATAAATTCTTTTCAATTAATTAAGGTTTTGGTTGAGATAAAAAAGTCAGCGACACAAGCGGGATTCGAACCCACGACCTTCGGCTAAATACGCCGCTGCTCTACCACTCGAGCTATCGTGACTTCGATCCACTCGGACACTAATTGTCTAATTAATTGAAAAGAATTTAATTGGTCAAGTGGACCACGAAACCTAATAAAATGTAATAAGCAAAATGAAGTATATTTCACTAAAGCTCACCGTGGCCATTTCATTTGTCGCCGAGAATCAAATAGATTACACGGCATTTGAAAAATGGCAAAAAGGAGGGAAAATTCGAAAGGTAGGGTTGAGATGGGAAGTTAGTGTCCGAGTGGATCGAGTTCACGATAGCTTAAGTGGTAGAGCAGTGGCGTATTTGGTCGCCGAAGGTCGGGGGTTCGAATCCCGCTTGTGACGCTGACTTTTTTATATCAACCAAAACCTTAATTAATTGAAAAGTTAATAACAATCTGTAACCACGCTAACCAACCTCAACCTAATCATCACAATCATTATTTCAAATGCAGGTCGATCCCGTAAAAAATTTTATTTGCCCAAATTGTACAAAAACAATGTTTAAAACTAAAAATGAAATATAAAAAAGCTTAAAACATTGGTATCAAAAAGTAAAAGAATAATATTATATCAAATTCCCTGCTGTTTTTCGAGACGTCTTATTCAACATTAATGCATATATTTACAACAAAATCAGCACAAATCAATAATAATTCATTTTAACTCATATTTATCTCACGTTAATTTTGAATGAATTGTGGTGTATGTATGTCATTTATTAGCGTGAATGGCAGGGCTTGTCCCCAAATACCCCGAGGAATATTGAGTACTCTGAGGTAGTGTGAACAAAATCTGGTATGGGAATTTAATTTATTAGCGCGAATGAGAGGACTTATCCCCAGTTATCCCGAGAAATATTGAGTACACTGGGGGTGAATGCTAACCAGACTATAATGTTTTTGGGTATGTTTATTATATGGTTATTTCTGTCATCAGTCCAAACATGGTTCATCATCGAAAACCCTTTAAACGCCGGCATTGTTGCACGATTGGGAAATTGTAGAAAAATTCGGTGAAAATACGTTTCGAAAAAATCTATCGCCATTTGTTTCTTGGCTTGTCAAAGCTAAATTTAGGAGACCGATTTCATTATAAAGTTTGATAGTCTTCGACGATCGTCATAACCGATTTCGTCAAAAAAGTAATTTAGTAGTTTTGTTGATTCTTATCTGACTCCGGGAGAAATACTGAGAACTGGCACTCCTATTCATACTATGTATCCTTGTTCTCTTTTAACTGACCTTAGGACTTGATATGAAATTTAGATCTCACGTAAGTGGAAAATTTTTAGATTGTCTATCGAATTTGTGTACATTTTTAAAAGGCTGTTATTATTTTAATTGGATCCGAAATCCAAATTGGTTTGCGCAATAATTGTAAAAGATGGTCCATGATGTCATCTTTAGTTTCAGAAATTTTTCGCAAGTTCAAGGCCTTGTTGTTTGGGAAAATTTTACCTTGGCCTTACAATGACTTTAATATCCGCAATTCGACCTCAAGTTGATTTTGTTATGTAAGAATTGACGGCGTTTAAAAATAAAATATATTCACCTTTTCTTTATTAATTCATTCATTTTTTGCACAAATTTACCATAAAAATCGAATTTGGCTTGGTCTCGGAATTCTATGTTCTAATTTATGGTGGGTTTTTCTATGGCGAAACAACGTCATTGGGCTACAAATAATAATTTGCTTTTGGAACCGTCTGGCCAAAATTGAAACGCATTTGCCACAGTTTTTGTTCTGGTTACGAGTCTTTTGTTACAAACTGTCCGCCTAGCGAGATTCATGAGCACGCTTCGGGTGGGAAAAAAACTTTTACAAACGTTGTATCGCTCCTGTTGCGTAATTTAATTGTAGAGAACCTGACCATTTTCACATGGGCGGCCAAGTCGAAAAGTTGCATGACTTCAGTTGCACTACTATCACAGGTACCATGCCCGAATTACAAAGCACAGCACGCGCAGACCTAGCGGGACACTTTTATTTTTGGAACCTCGATCAATCCTCCAAAAAGACATTTTTTCAAAAATCAAAATCCTAACTACAACTTTTGGAAGTAACACATTTTCGTATGAATTAAAGTTAAATAAAATGTCTCAAAATGTATTATTATATTCACTATGAGTGAAATTATGTGTATTTGTTATTACATATTATCATTATATTTATTAGACAGTGTAAAATTAATATTTTATTAAATGAAATTTATTGGAAAAAATTTTTCATTATTTACAAAATACACAATCGATTGTAAAATCCATTATTATTAATTAAATTTTCATCGTTAACAATACAAATTGTCAACAGCTCAAATATAATTTACAACACACAAACATTACAAGGAGCGACGATCTCAAAGACAAAGTGAACAATAAGAAAACCTCGGACTTGATTCAACAAAGGCTCCGACAGGCAAAGATAACGCTTTCTACCATTCAAGGCTTTATAAAAGACTAAAAAAAAACACCCAGATCATTGAAGAACACCGTGACCTGCAGACCACGTGGAAAAATCTCAAAACAGGGAATTAGTTAACAATTTAATTCAATAGAGAGGGCAACATTCCACAAATCCTACTACAAAATTTCCAAGGTTTAATGGACCTAATTAAAATCCAGACCGTTCTCTGTTCCTGATTATGTATATAAAAAAATTAACCCAGACACGATCGCCCCAAGGCTAGCCAGACACAATTTTGCCTTTGCGAATAAGGTTCTTACTCTTCTCATGAAAACATGACTCATAAGAAACTAATGTCCATCATGATTCTGGAATCGTTTTCCTCAGAAATAAATTTAAATAAATATTTTTACTATAAATAATAAAAATATTTAAAAATTATTTGTGAACGATGGTTGAATAAACAGTACCTAATGGATGTATACCTAGATACAAAGATATATGTAATTAATTTATGCTACAAACGGAATGTAAAAAAAGTTTCCCTGTGATCCCGTAAATACTAATTCTCTTCAAAGAGAAGAATTAATTTTACGCAGCCCGTGATGGGAAAATAAAACTACGTAATTCACATATAGAAAACTATCATCACCTACCTTCATCAATACAGCCAAGCATGAAACTATGTACTACACGACGTAAAAAAACGATGAAAATAAACACATGTTCTTGAAAACTTTGAAAAATACAAAATATTATCTTCAACCCTAAAAAATCGTTAAATATGCAAATTAACAACTGCTCACGGACATAACTTACAACACTCAAACATTAAAAGGAGTGACGATCTCAAAGACCGACGGGAACAATAAAGGAAACTCGGATTTCATTCAACAAAGGCTCCGACAGACAAAGATAACGTAACCCTCCACCTTTCAAGGCTTTATAAAAGTCTAAAAAAAACAGACCAAACATTGAAGATGGTTTTTCTTGTCACAAAAAGCTGAAGCGATGCTGACAGAACAACTCGACGAGGATGGGCGGCATAATGATCGGTACCAGCCAAATTACAAATATACAGGGAATTAGTTAGCAATTTAATTCAATGGAGAAACATTCCACAAATCCTACTAAAAATTTCCCAGGTTTAATGGACGTAATGAAAATCCAGACCTTTCTCTGTTCCTGATTATGTGTGTAAAAAAGTAACCCAGAGATCGCCCCCGAGGATAGCGAGACACGATTTTGCCTTTGTGAATAAAGTTCTTACTCTTCTCATGAAAACATGACTGTAAGGTCATAAGAAACTGATGACCGTCATGATTCTGGAATCTTTTTCCTTACAAATAAATTTAAAAAAATATTTTTGCTTTAAATAATAAAAATATTTAAAAATTATTTGTGAACGATGGTTGAATAAACAGTACCTAATGGATGTATACCTAGATACAAAGATATATGTAATTAATTTATGCTACAAACGGAATGTAAAAAAAGTTTCCCTGTGATCCCGTAAATACTAATTCTCTTCAAAGAGAAGAATTAATTTTACGCAGCCCGTGATGGGAAAATAAAACTAGCAATTCACTTATAGAAAACCATCATCACCTACCTTCAACAATACAGCCAAGCATGAAACTATGTACTACACGACGTAAAAAAAGAATGAAAATAAACATATGTTGAAAAGTTAGAAATATACAAAATACTTCAACCCTAAAAAATCGTTAAATATACAAATTAACAACTGCTCGCATACATAATTTAAAAAAACATTAAAAGGAGTGACGATCTCAAAGTCCGACGGGAACAATAAAGAAACCTCGAATTTCATTCAACAAAGGCTCCGACAGACAAAGATATCGTAACCTTCCACCTTTCAAGGCTTTATAAAAGTCTAAAAAAAAAAAACAGACCAAACATTGAAGATAGTTTTTCTGGTCACGAAAAGCTGAAACGAGGCTACAGAACAACCCGACAAGGATTGGCAACAAAATAATCTGTAATTACCAAATTACAAAATATAACACGCTGACCTGAAGAACACATGAAAAAATCTCACAACAGGGAATTAGCTTCACAATTTATTCATTATAGGATAAAACGACCAGTCCTACTAAAAAAATTTCTAAGGTTTAATGGACCCAATTAAAATCCAACCTTTCTCTATTCCGTACTTTGTTTCTAAAAAGAACGGTAAATGATTAGATTATTAAGAGATAAAAACTAGGCATGATATATTTTTTTGTCAAATATGAAGGAAATTGAAGAGTAGAGTGATTGAAACTTTTAAAGCATTCGGCCTTGCCTGTCGCCGGTTGGATGTGATTTATCTATCAATATTTTTCAATGCATAAACCAACAACAATAAAAAATGTGCTTTCTTAAGCCAATAATATACATTCACGTCAATCACTGCCATGACCGCAAAAACAAAACCAGATTTTAAATTCTTCTAGACTCCGCAACATCGTAAGGCGTACTTAAGCGGCTCAACGGGATAACTTTTCATAATTTTTTGCAATATCAACTTTTGTTTAAATGTTAATTACGTATATTTTCTATTTGAATTAAATAAACAGAGATGTTGAACGAGGAATTAATTAAAGAATAAACTTCGAGTGGACACGTCGGGCTGGAAAGCCCTGTTTCATAATGAAACACATATCAATGTAGTACGTAGCTTTTAATTTGTACAATTTTTTTTCAAAACAGTGGTAAAGCCCAAAGTACATGAAAAATTGTTTAAAATACAATGAATTCCGTTTCATTGACAGCCACAAATAATAGAGATATTTGTAATATAACTGCCTTTATTTTTACTATTAATACAAATTTTTAATTCGAGTTTCAGGGCGCCTGTATTATCACTATTAGTGAAAACTTCCAAAAGTTTGCTGCTACTTTTACTCCTGCATTTTTTTATAATGTCAGATGATTACTTTTCAGTAGTGATGACGAACAATTTATTAACTGTGGCTCGACGAAATCATACTAGAAAAACCTACAGCACATGGATCAATTTTCATTTTTCCAGGGCTTTTGAATAGAAACAATCGTTCAGAATTTCATTATACAGACTCGATGGAGATAGCACCACTAATTTCTATTAAATAGAATATGAAATAGAATAGAAACTAACCCTACGAAAAAAGGGCAGCACTTTGGGCAAAACAAACACTACATTGCACTTGCTGAAAGTAGTAGAAAGTACCACCAGTAATTGACATGCGTGGCCACGGTAAGTAATGCTACCGCTTCTGGGTGTGTACAATGTGAATGTCGTCAATACTCATTTATTTCTCACAAATGCTGCAGGCCTGAAAACCAAATTAAATTCAGTTTTTCAATATGGCCCATTTTCCTCACGGTTGTGGAATAATAGATGGCTCACTGATTCCGCCTTAAAAATGAGCCCTTTTGCTCATTTATAGGTTAACAGAAATAAGCAATAACAGCAACCTACTCGATTCACTAACTAAAGCAAGCTGTGTTGCTTGAAAAACAAATGTTCTTGATTGCAGGTATCCCGGTTTGATAGCCATACATGTACTGACTTGTCCTTTTATAGTTTTTTTTTTCTTTTATAATATTATTTGTTGTATTCACTAGTTTCGTGGTCCGCTTGACCAATTAATATCTTACAATTAATTAAGGTTTTCGGTTTAGATAAAAAAGTCAATGGCACGAGCGGGATTCGAACCCACGATTTTTCAAATGTCGTGTAATCAATTTGATTCTCGTCGACAAATGAAAAATGGCAAAAAGGAGGGAAAATTCGAAAGGTGTCGTTGAGATGGGAAGTTAGTGTCCGAGGGGATCGAGGTCACGATAGCTCAAGTGGTAGAGCAGCGCCGTATCAAGCCGAAGATCGTGGGTTCGAATCCCGCTCGTGCCATTGACTTTTTTATCTCAACTGAAAACCTTAATTAATTGTAAGATTATTTGTTGTGTTAGTGAGGCCTTCTCCGTTATGAAATAGAAAGGAATGGTGCTAGCACTTCGTAGTTCGTGTACTTGTATATCTTAACTAATACAATTAGTAACATTATAAAGTAGGCCCCTGACTTTACTATCGCGATTAGCTCTTACGCGTCAAGAGCCGATTGGTAGGTGGCTCCGGAGAATCAAAACCGAAGAAGAAGGATCAACTTAACCCGACTTAGAGTTGGACATACACAGTTGACACACGGACACATACTTTTGAGCAAAGCCAGCATATATGTCCGCATGCAAAGAAAGATAACCAACATAAGGTAGTGGTCAGTCCTTGGCTCCATACATAGAGCGAGTAGGAATGCCGTCCAATAGAAGAATTGTGCTCTAGCAAGGCAGCAATATTTGGGTCATCTGTTCCGATTTTTGGAGAACACAGGGATGTTTTTAGTACTCCTAGTTTTGTGTACCTAATGTGTGTTGAGAGTGAATGTATTTATTGGCGTGAACGTGTTGTGTAAGAGGGCTGATGGGGAATACTGAGTACCCCTTCCACCCTCAATTAGCATAGTTGTACAATAGGTGTAAAGGGTGATGGAGGCATATCGAGTAATCCATCCCCTAACTGAGTGAATGTAAATAAGAAAGAATTTATCTAAGAATGAGTGAGAGTGTGATTATTGGTTTGGATCTAGGAGCTGCATGGGTTGGGTGTTGAATTGACCTACCAGTTGACAGCTCTCGGTGGCTGGACGTATAAGACTTAGGTCTTACCCTGGCCTACCCACACTTGAGGTGGATATTCTCGAGGCCTGGCGGTAGTTTATTGTACATTTCGAAAGTTTGAACTGCCGGTGGCAACTCTGTACATGCGTGTATATATGTACTTACATGTATAGACTTGGGCGTTTATAAATCCATATAAATTCAAATACAAATAAGCTTCGAGTTATCCAAGAAACAGTTTTACGTTCGAGTACAATATTTTAAAAAAATAGTACACTACAAGTAGTATTTTAATACTTACAATATCCTTGTACCTAGTTGTCAAGAACGGTTTGAACATGGAGTAGACCTTCTCGAATACCCACGACTCGTTTACTATGTGGATGGCGGATATTTTCATCGGAAAGCTAGTCTGAAGAAGAAAAAATAAGCCGTGAGTCAAATCTGTGATCGGCCGGTGAGGACACTTACCGCCATGATTTCTTGAACTTTGCTGGCGACGGACGGAGTCATGTACCATGCCTGTGTCATCGACAGGTCTGCCATGTCGAAGATGGCCACACCGCCGAGGATCTGCGCCCTCGGCTCTAGGATGCCGGCTTCCAAAGTCGCTATCGACGCTTTGAACAAATCTTCCATAGGCACTTCGGATGGAATCCATTTTCCTGTGAAACGTAACACACGAATTTTGTAGAACGATATCGTTTCGATTCGTGGGCTCCCTTGGGAAAGAGTGGTGCAATTGTCGGGAACGCCAGTTGCGAATGCAAAATATGAAACAGTTTGAATCCTGTTCTCGGCTAGTTTTATGAACCGTCGTGCTTATGAATTGCGGAAAATGAGGCATGTCCTGGTCAACATTGGACGCAACAACGTTCTTTTTATCATGAACTTTTTCTTTTTCATCAACTTTTATCCTGGCAAATATATCGGGTTGGATAAAATAAAATAGAATAACTATAGTAACAAACAAGAGATTTATAAATCTCTCAAAAAGGAACTCCTCAGCAAGCAGATTTTGAAGAAAATTATAGGACTTTTGCATTTTAACCATCACCTAAAAAAGATAGGTAGAGCAGAGACAGAAACAAGCTGACTGTCAGGAGAAACCAGAGACATCGGCACATATCCTTTGTGAATGAGAACCATTAGCACTGGTTTCATTTTTTCATTCATTCACTGTACAGCCACACGGCAAAAGAGGTCCGCAAAAAGGCACTAAGAAAACTTTTTCCTATAAGAAAAAGTGCATTTTCCAAGACATGGCTATAATTTATAGGGGTTCCACAATAGATCTACTTAGATCGTATTGGAGGAAAGGGTTGTCATAATTCTAAATCAATCTCCTACTCATTAAACTTATTAATTAGTTAATTAAAATGAATTCTATTTTTCTATCATTTACGATTACACTGTCTAATTAATCCAATAACACACCCACTATTTTAGTTCTTCATTTCTTTGGAGATCTCAGGAAAATAAGACAGTGAGCTCGTATCCAACAATCTCCGTCGTGATTCTGGCATCTTTTTCTTTAAATTATTCGGAGATCGTGAGATGATGTAGTCTGATGTGGAGCCTGTTTATTAAACTTATCTTCAGAGCCTGGAATTTCCAAACATTTAAATGTTATTGGTATTTGTTGAATTTAAACAATGTTTGTAAATCCCTGGCTCTGAAGGTGATATCAATAAAGATCGAAACGTTGGCACGATAAAGAAAATGTTTTTCTAAAACCTACGTGACACCAGACCGCATCTCACCACCTCCAAATAATAATAGACTAACAGTCACTAATCACCGCACATTTTTCTTTAAAGTTTACCCTTAAAAAATATCGTAGATATAATAAATAATAAAAATATTTAAAAATTGTTTTATGAACGATCGTTCAATAATGGTTTATACCTAGGTACAAAGATTTGTCTATTTAATTTATGGTAAAAACGGAATGTAGACAATTTCCCCCTTTGGATCCTGAAATATACTCTTCTCAAAGAGAATAATTTTTCGCAGACCATGATGGGCTAGTAAGACTGGTTCGATCCAATTATCAATAAAGATCTAAACTGATTTCGATCCGTTCGCTTCTCTCAACTTTACGCAATCCGAAGAACAAGTTGACGTGTTTGGATCGTTCACTCGTTTTCATGACTATTTAGACGAACTCGAATTCGAATCTTTTTGTAATTATCGGCTCCAGGACGCGAGTCCTAGGCACTTGGGAACCAAACTCCAAACACCAAGGTGCTGATATCAGCATACTATTTAAAATTTTGTACTTACATACTTATTCTCAATGCATACAGATTTATTTTTAACGATGCACTTGCAACACTGAGAGGCTCTTAAATTGACTATTTGCAGGACCAGTTTAATAAACTTTCTTCCTTTTTTTTGTGTGGTGATTAGTGACAGTTAATCGATATTTATTTAGAAATCGTGAGATACGGTCTGATGTGATGTAGGTTGCAGAAAAACATTTTCTTTATCATGCCAACGTTTCGATCTTTATTGAGATCATCTTCAGGGTCTGGGATTTACAAGCATTGTTTACATATAACAAATCCCAGGCCCTGAAGATGATCTCAATAAAGATCGAAACGTTGGCACGATAAAGAAAATGTTTTTCTGAAACCTACATCTCACCAGACCGCACCTCACGATTTCTAAATAAATTTCTTCCTTTTCGATTTAAAAAAGAAAATAAAAAAACCGAAACATTGCATAGTTTAAACTCGTTCACGAGATATGATTTCTGACTCTTTTGACCTAGAAGTCTGACAAGCGGTCATTTTGTACGGCCTTCAAAATAGATAACCCGTCCTCGAAAATGTTTACTGAATCGTGATTTTCCAAGCGAAATGCCAATTTCGGACGATCTTTCTCTGCTTCCTGGTATGTAGAAACAACGAAATGATATGAAATTGTCTTTATACTATAAAATTACCTCTTCAAGTCAGAAAAAGGAGTCGAGCTACTGTCGATTCAGACACGGCGCACGATCCTCAACAAAGACAAACGGACAAATTAATTCTGTTATTATTATTATTATTTTTGTTGAGTGCTTCGTGTTAGTTAATTTTTAATCTAACATGTATTATAGCCTTTTTACGACTTACGCGGTATATTTGGTTTGAAACAATCTTTTTCCCTTTATAAATGTTTTATTCAAATTTTGATTGGTGCTAGAAAATCGAAAATAAAATGCACGCTTTTTAAAAAAATTACTCACGCCCTCTTGCATGTCAATACTGATAAAAAAAACACAATGGTGAAAGAAAAACGCGCAATATTTATATGATACATGACAAAATGCGTGCTTAGAATAATAAAAATCTTCCAAGGAGGATTTTAAAATAAAAGATCCTAAGAAGTATCTGGAATGCACTTTGTTTATGAATTGGTTGATTTTATTACTAAAATTGTAGTGTTTTTTTATATACTTTGTAATATCATATTAATATTATGACATGCCTATACATGAGGATACATGCTTTATAAGGTAGGATAAATACAATTGGTATGGCATCTCCTATACCATAAAGTTCTCTTGGATCACGATCTTTTTATACTGGAATATTAATGAGCAAACCAAATCAATTTGCTCAGGATTCGGTCAACTCACAACAATTTGTAACTATTTTATGACAGCATGCGTTATAAGTCATAAAAGGATAATCCGAAATGTCGCATTTTTCATTTCCATGTTTAACCTTTTGTCACTCGTAAACTTTTTTTATGGGTATTTCCATATTCGGAGGACATGTGTTAAATAAAGCCTTGAGGTTTGGCACGCACCGAGTCTGTAGATAAGGATTCTCCTTCCGTTCTGATCCCTGTAAGGCAGCACGCTTAAAATGTTGGCGTCGCCGATTCTGTACAAATTCATCGGGTTTACGCCGTCATAATACTCGTAGTTCTCTTCCCTGAAGTTGCAGTAGTTATTCAACTGGAAACAAAAAGGAAATTTGATGAATTAAAAAATAAATTTGTTTATCGAATGATAAAACAACTAAAACCGAAACTCCATTCATGTAAGGAGGTTGGCGATTTTGTTGTCTGATAAATACAGGTCCAACTTTTAATTAATTAAATTTACATTCACCGAAATCCTTTGCTAGATTAAATACACACTGTGATCCAAAAGGGGTACACAAAAAAGGGTACTTTTACTTATTGTACTTTTTAAAACTTTTAGAACAAGTTTATTGTAATCTGCACTATTCATTATTGTAAAGCGAGAGGAAAGGGGTAAAACGAAAACTGTCTGTAAAAAGAAAGATTTAAATACTGGAGCGGCTTTTCAACTGTCTCCCACCTCTGTCTCTGAATAAAACAAAAAAAGTTAATTACGTCGAGAATAAAATGTGTAAGCCGACGGACGGAAAAACTGTCAGCATAAATTTGTCCACCGAAGGGGTTTTTAATATTTACGATTGTCGTAATTTTTTTTTGCGCATGACACAAATTCCTCCACTTCAATTGAGACCGCTCCATGCAATCTATACCGGTCAGTTGATTACATTTTTGTCACTTATGACAAAATGGGGTTTCTAAGGCCATTGTATAAAAACTGAAAAAGCATTTTATCGTATCCGGCACAAAGATTTTCTGCTCAAATTAAAAGAATTCTTACTGGATACATGCCAGCGGATTTTTGCAGCGAGCAGCTATTTCTGTAAATTCGCACTGTACGGGAGGGTACGTGTAAAGATGTTCATCGCGACCTTTTCTTGCTTATTTTACTTTTAGCCAGGTAGCTCTCGTTATCAATCCAACAACTTGATAATTTGTATTAGTTTGTGTATCGTAGACCTCTACAGGGTCCTTATTACCTCTGTAGGTACTAGCTAAGTACCTATAGCACATCTATTTTTGAAATATAAAAAGTTCAATAAAATCATCTTAGTAACACATGCTAAACGTGGTGTAAATCATTGAACTGATACCACTACCTTGCTTCTGAACTCAATAAACGCTCAAATATCATTAACTAGCATACTAATAGTATGGTTATGATGGAGTGAGTATAACAAGGCAAAAGAATAGTTCTTTCCAACTATTACTGAAATATCTGCACTATTTGAGAAAATACTAGTTGACCTTAGTCATCAGTAAATTCTCTATTTTTGCTTGGTTGATTCTTATTAAGTATCTTCCAATGAATCGGTTGATTCTGCAACCAATAAAAGTAGAAGAATAAACCAAAACACATACTTAGACTATACTGTTCACTAGGCGACGGTGCTGTAAAGTTGGATCGCCTTTCGCGATAGGTTCTGCCAATATCAACTACCTGGGGCTGAAACGTGATAAGAAATTGACCTTTAAGCCTCGCATCAAGATAGAGTTATAGAAATTATATTGGCACTATTCTTTAAAAAGACTCCTGCTTCACCTTCCTGGAGCTCGATCTGCTTGCACAGCATCGCCTCGTAGAAGATTATGCACATCAAGTTATTGTTCCTGGTTACAGTCTAGGATTTCTCAAACCCAGATATCAGCCAATATGGAATACGTGAAGGATCGGATACTAAAGACAATCGATTTTTCCTTTGGGTCAACATAGTGATGATGTAGCTTGTAGAGTCATAGGGAACTATGACGTAACACTACGGAGTAAGTAATAGATTATTAGGAACTGCCTATGGCAGACCGCAACATTGGTCCATTGGGCATCATTATTTAGGGCTATTCAGTTTGAGGTTTCTTAACAGATCCCAAAGATTTGTTCAAGACTCACGAGTGTTTCAAGCTTTGGGCTTCACATCAACTGAGCATGTTCCCCCGTTTCTTCTTCTTCCTGGTTGTCCCTGTATTTGTTTGCACCAATCCGAGTGCTTGCAATGTCTCTAAGTTTCCAGTGTCCAGTCAGCAGTTCCTCTACCATTCTCGTCCTAGCTAAGTAGGTCTAGCGTTAAGTTTCTGCGATGAGCCTTTAATGAATTTTTGACGTGCCTATGCCTTGAAGTACATTGCGGTGGCGAAGAGAAGACTAATATTAATCAATTATCCCATAAATCTGCTTTTGTCCGGTATGCCACAAAATAGTTCTGGGAAACTACAGCATAGAAGGGTAAACCATATTTCTCTAAGCGAAAAGAGTTTATATTACTTTTCCCTTGATATAAATTGTCAAATAAAGAGATAATTAATCAAGTAGTTAAGAGATTACACCATACGCTGAATGTCCCATGTTATTTAAAACATTGAATACAAACAGTGTAAATTAATGGAAATTAACTTATTTACTTTTTGTAAATGATTTACTGTTTCTATAAACGTATATATGTACTATTATACATCTACATATCTATCCCCATGTTATCTATATAAAAAACTATTCGGCTGTGACCTAAAATTCCAGATTTGTCCATTTTCAAAGTTGGATTGAATACCAGCTTACAAATCATAAATAAAAAGAGACACATTAAAATAGGAGGATCTATAGACAAATAATTGTAACCCGGTGTTATGTTAGGAATTCATGCACAATGTGGTATGAAATGTGCATTCCTGACATGGTTCAGGACAATCAATCAATCAGCCCCCCTTCCAATACACTTGTGAGTACAATAATTGAAAACCCTTAATCACATCGTCAGAGATGCTCTTAATTCGCGGAAACCTGAGCACTTTGTGAACCATCATAGAATTAAGTATATAATATTTTTGTATTAACTTTTACGTATTATTTTCTATAAAAATAACATATATTTAAATATACGTTCCGGAAACAGACAGTTTGCACTGTCAACACTTTTTGGACGTTCAAAGATTGCACGTCTGTTGTAAATTCAAAATGTTCAACCGTTTTATTTGGTCACAGTGGGTGAATAAGCCAAATTTCCCACTCAACTGCGGCTAGCTAATTTCTACGGAAGCCAATCCGCTGCAATACCCAGAATGAAACATTTTAGAGAATGAATCAAACGGACATCCCGTTCGTGAGTCATTTCTAATACGGTCATGTAAACAGTGTCTTGAGAAAGAACTAGTTTTCAGTCATTAATAATACCTCGAACGGCTTCTCCAAGAAATAAGGCGAACATATTCTTGCAAGAAAGGGTCCCCCACCTTAATTTCGTATTTTGTCCTTGACCACAGTAAAGAACCGATCACAGATTCAAACAAACTAGCGAAGTAAAAATAATGAAATAGTTATTTACATTTTTAACTGACTTCTTTTCGTTAAATGTCGAAAGAAAAACCTCATGTATATATTCCTCACTGTATAACCCTAGCGGGAAAATCCCAAAACAGAAGAGTCAAGACATACAACAAAAGAAATACGCAATGAATAACATTATAATGTGTAACAACAGCAATAAGTTATTCAATGAGTTTCAAAACAATTTGATTCAAAACATAAAGAGGTTTACGTACAAATTTAAATATTGAACCATACGACACCATGATGTAATGATCTGAGAGAGAGGAAAGGAGAGAGTGGAAGAAAGAGAATAGTTAGATAGATAGGCAGTGAAAGATAGAAAGAAAGACGGAGGGTGAAAAGAAAGAGAGAGAGAGAGAGGGAGAGAAGGGGAAAGAAAAAGAGACAGTGAGGGAAAGAGAGGAAAAAGAAAGAGAAAGAGTGGGAGGGTGAGAAAGAAAGAGAGAGGGAGAGGATGAGATACAAAGAAAGAGCGTGAGATAAAGATAAAAAGAAAGAGCGAGGGTGAAAAAGAAACAGAGAGAGGGAGAGAGGAAAGAAGAGGGAGAAAAAGAGAGAGAATAGATAGATAGATAAATAGATAGAGAGGGGGAATGAGAGAGATGAATAGACAGAAAAAGGAAAAAAGGAGAAAGTGAGAGAAGGGGGAGAGAAAAGAGAGAGAGAGTGAGAGATACAGAGAAGAAAGAGAGAGAAAGTGAGAGAGAGGGAAAGATAGAAGATGGAGAGAGAAAGAGAGAAATAAAAACGAGAATGGGAGAGACATGGAAAAGAAAGAAGGAGAGAGAGAGAGAGAGAGAGAGAGAGAGTGAGAGAAATAGAGAGGGAGAGGAGGAGATAGAAAGAAAGAGAGTGAGATAGACAGAATAAAAGAGAGAGGGTGAAAAAGAAAAAGAGAAAGGGAGAGAGGAAAGAAGAGGGAGAAAAAGCGAGAGAAAAGGTAGATAGATAAATAGATAGATAAAGAAAGAGAGAGAGTGAGAGAGGTGGAAAGATAGAGTAACCGAGAAAGGAAGAGAAGGGAGTGTGAGAGAAGGGGGAGAGAAAAAGAGAGAGAGAGAGTGAGAGTGAGAGAGAGAGAGGGGGGAAGAGTCCGAGAAAGAGAAAGGAAAAAGAAGAAGGAAGAGAGAACGAGAGAGAGATGAAAAAAGAAAGAGAGGGAGGGTGAGAAAAAAAGAGAGATGATGATGATGACTATGAGCGCCTTATTTATTAACCACACAAGATTTGGTCACAAGGACCATTCTAACATGTAAACGGAAGAGAGGGTGAGGAGGAGATAGGAAGAGATAGTGAGAGAGAGAAAATGAAGAGAGAGGGTGAAAAAGAGAGAGGAAGGAAGAGGGAGAAAAGAGAGAGAGAGAATATGTATAGATGGTAAAAATAGTTAGAGAGAGAGAAAGAGTGAGAGAAATGGATAGAGTGACAGAGAAAGGAAAAAAGGCAGTGAGTGAAAGAGGGTGAAAGAGAGGAAGAGAGCAATTATTTCAGAATTGTATACACTATTTCTCGTGAATCATTAAATGTCTTGCAATTTAATACTAAAAGGAGAGAAAAATCCTCCTACACTTGAAAATGTTCAATTCTACCTGATATTCCATCGGAAAAGGGAAGATTACCCCCATCAACGGAATTCATTTTGAAAACAGGATCGAGATCGTTTCTAGACCCTATTTACTATGTGCTAGCGAAAAGAACCCGGAGCCCAAAACAATACTGCCATATTCTAAACGGGTGCTGACTGGAAAATGGCTGGGGTCTTGATGGTAAACATGCATTTGAAATCCTCGGTATGCTTTAGGTCGTTGAGATAGTCTCAGTTAGCAATGAAAGCAACCACGACATCGGAGATTGAATTAACCCAATAAGTTTCCTATCTAACTTGTGTACAAATGAGCGGAGTTTTTTTCTTAGAAAATTCAAAACTGCATTTGTCCGAATTAAAAATTATATTTCAGAATATTTCGAGAATACCAACGTAAATACAGTTTATATCCACCTGGAGTTTCAAAATCTAGCCATGATATGAATTGATAAATTTTATATGAAGCCGACAAACCCATTAATTGATTAAAGTATTAAACGCTTTAATCATTGTGTTTTGCATAAAGTTGACAGTGTACAAGAATATTTTGTGCAAAGTTGGCAAGATTTAATTAATTGTAAATTACAAAAAATATTTTAACTTGTATAAAAATTCTATTTGACAAGTAAGGTCGCTCCGACATTCATTGTCCTTTTTGGGATGAGAGATTACACGGAATAGTTCGGGGGAGTTTTTATCGTTTCCTTGTTAGTCGAAATGTGGAGGCCTTGAAGATTTAAGCGAGAGTGTTTTAAAAAAACAGGCTGCTAATATTTTCAAAATGCTAATTTCACCGGTTAATAGCAGCCGGGTTCTACCACTGTTCACCTGCGTCAGAGGTCAAATGGGTGGGGAAAGGTTGGATTATTCCACGAGATAGTGCGACTAAAGCCCGAATCACTTAAGCCCCGGCTGAACAAGTCGTTTTGTGACGGATGCCAATGATTAATGTCAACCATTATAATTGTTATAAGTAACATTGACCTTATGAAAATTAAGTACAGAAAGGTGACGAATAATTTCATCTTAAAAAAATTCTATGAGACTTGTTATTAACGCCGTTCATAAGTGACAAATGCCAAGAAAAATCGATGACAAAGATTCTGAGCTGTCCCGCAAAATGTTCTAAACGTTAAAATTGTGATTGCAAACAATTGAAATGCCTAATTGATTTCTAACTTGAACACAAAACAGAAAAGAATAGAAAGATAAACAACTCAATCCAAACAAATTAAAATTGACTAACTACGAAAATATAAAATAGGTGTGCGAGTGGATCGAAGTCACGATAGGTCAAGTGGTTAGAGCAGCGGCGTATTGAGCCGAAGGTCCTGGGTTCGAATCCCGCTCGTGACACTAGCTTTTTCATTACAATCAAAACCTTACGTAAAAAGATAAATTATTTGAAAGAAGTAATTTGGTGAATAGACCACTAAATATAATGGATAAAATAGATAGTTACACCTCCACTGAGATTACTAAAGACTTCAATACAAAAACCGATAAGATGGAGATAAATATAATTTACGACTCTTCTATAGAGGTTCACTAGACAAAACGTAGTACCTAAAACCAACGCCCTAAAATTAATTTATAAATATTTATTTAGTACAGACATTTGCTTGTGTTTACGAACTAAGATCCTTTCTTCATTTTGTTGAAAAATAACATGAAACAATTCTTGCTAAAAATACTGATTATACACAAGATAACACAAATAAGAAAGTAAGGACTGTAAAGTTTTAAAGTAATTATCAAACTTTATTAGGATAAATTCACTAATTTCGTGGTCCGCTTGACCAATTAATATATTACAATTAATTAAGGTTTTTAGTTGAGATAAAAAGTCAGTGTCACGAGCGGGATTCGAACCCACGATCTTCGGCTAGATACGCCGCTGCTCTACCACTTGAGCTATCGTGACCTCGATCCANTGGTAGAGCAGCGGCGTATCTAGCCGAAGAACGTGGGTTCGAATCCCGCTCGTGCCATTGACTTTTTTATCTCAACTAAAAACCTTAATTAATTGTAATTTATTAGAATTTTTTTGACTTATTTTGGCCATAAATAAACCATAAACAATTCTTGCTAACTGGACTGATGATAAACAGTACAACACGAACTCAACATTCATTAGGATTTTACGTTTCGTTTTGGTCAAAAACAACATGAAATATTTCCTGCTAACTGGACTGATGATAAATGGTAAATACAACACAAATTAAAAAAATTTAAGGATAGTAAAGTTTTTAAATAATTTCAACATCCATTAGGATTTTACGTCTCGTTTTGGTCAAAAATAATATGAAATATTTCCTGATAACTGATGATGATAGTACTGACTGATGATAGTACAATACAAACTACAAAAATGTAAGGATGCCGAGTGGTTAGCATGAGAGACTCACGCCGCGGTCGTGGGTTCGATTCCCACCGTCGCCTCTGGCCCTTTTTTCACAATAACCCCCCCCCCCCATTTGAAACACACTATAAGAATTGTCACCATGGATTTTACGTTTCGTTTTGATCAAAAATAACATGAAATATTTCTTGCTAACTGGACTGATGATAAATAGTACAACACAAACTACAAAAATGTAAGGATAGTAAAGTTTTTTTAAATATTGGGTTGTCCGGAAAATAATGCAGGATTTTAAGTTTTCATTAAAAAAAATCTATATAAAATATTCTGTTTACGTTTACAGGATNAATTATTTTGATTAAAGAACATTGCTTTAAAGTAACTAGTTTCTTTTTTTTTGTTTAATACCAAAATCCTGCATTATTTTCCGGACAACCCAATATATCAAAATTCATAAATTTTGCTATAGTATTTTTGCCCTGGACAGCTAAAAACTGAGAAGAAGTGGTCCGTCAGGAAGAGACTCAAAATGACATTTTTGGACTAAATTTTCCAGTTTTGGCACTGGAAGAGTTGTTTCCGAGGTTACTTATGTCAGGGATATGCTGGTGAAATGGACCCACATTTCATCACAACCGATGATCTGTTAGATAAAAGTAGTTATTATAGGCGATGAAAGCTCCGGCAGGACTTGGTAACCATTCCAAAACCTTGATATTATGAATTACAGTAGTTCAGAAAACTTCCAATTCACATGGGCATTTCTTCGTTCAATGTGATTGAGACCTGATCTAGCTACTTTGAAATTCCAAAATTTGTAACAACCACATCTCTAGACTACAATAGACTACACTTACGGTTATTAATTTTTATTAAACGATTATTAATTGATTCGGCTTTAAATAATTTTGGCATTTTGAAATCATAGATAAAAACAATAATAATAATAAATAGGCTAATATTACTTGCGGTTTTGTTCTATATTTAGACACAAGGTGAAAAGTCCGATAAGTTATGCTTTGTTGGAGTGTCGAATGAATTACATCATAAAGTCATGTTTTAAGGTAAAGGACCAAGCATTTCGAGCATTTCACAATGATACTCAAAAAACAATTACTTTTCGGCTAAGAGGGTGATTTTTGTACAATTTTCGTACAAAACGCGGAACTTAATTTATAGAGACGACGTCGTTTGAAACCGGCAAAGTACTTTCGCTGCTTTTTGATCTTAACTTTCACCGGAGTTCACCGACCCTCTCCAGTTCGTTGTGTTATGTCATTTCCGAGGCTGCCGGGCGGACAAGCACGATAACCGCTCGTCTTCCTCTTCGTCGAGTTCACCGGATTTTAGATTCGAAGTCGGGCCATTTTAAATCGGGTGATTGCCACCGGTTCATAAGTTTTGGGAATGAAAATAACCAAACAAACAAACAACAAAAAATTAAGATTTTAAAAAACTGGTTAAAAAAATCAATAAAATAAAATAATAAATAAAAAAATATTGTATTTTAGCTTAATTTTTTCCTCTATAAACCCTAATGATGTTAAGAAAAGGAAATGATCATCCCAAATGATGATAATGGGCAAACTTCACTGAACCATCGCGTTCGTTCATGTTTCTACGTAAATAAATTTTACTATTTTTACAAATTCTCAATTGGAAGGTAATTAAGAAGGAAAACCGGTTGAAATGAATGATAATGATAGGGTAATTTGGTTCTGAATAATTGCGGTATAATGTAACGAGCAAATAACGAAAGGGCGACCTTAGTGCAAACGCTTTTGATTTATCTCGTGAGGGAAGTTTTATCAGAGCTTTAGCCTAAGATCGTAGGTTATACTGAATAGTTAGTAGTAATAATAAAGGGCAAATATGATGAAATTGTTTAATCTCAAATGCATAGAGCTCTTAACCTAGTAGAAACATGGTGTGATAATATAGATCAGGGTGTCAACACGACCAAAATACCTTTCACTAAGAGTAGCGAGCTAAACCTTAGAGTGCCCTTTTTAAAAAATAAAAATATAACTGATGTTGTATTGGATCTTCTTGAGGTCATTACAGGTGAATAAAGAACATCACTATTGGGTTTCACCAAGCTTTCGGCGAATGTTCCGCCATCATCAGGGCCTAATTTATTTAAAAAACAAAATTTACATGAACAGAGTTACATAACACATTTNATTTATACAAAATGTGTTATGTAACTCTGTTCATGTAAATTTTGTTTTTTAAATAAATTAGGCCCTGATGATGGCGGAACATTCGCCGAAAGCTTGGTGAAACCCAATAGTGATGTTCTTTATTCACTGTAATGACCTCAAGAAGATCCAATACAACATCAGTTTAAAATACGGAGGTCGATCAACTAGAAAAATATAACTCTCCAACGAGCAAAGTATCTAGGATAACACTAAATCTAAAGCTTACCTGGAAGAAACATATAGGCAAAATAATACAAAAAGCAAAAACTATTGTGGGCCAAAGATTTTGCAGTATTACTTGGGGTATCAATTAGCTATACATAACAACGATTAGACCTCTTGTCCATGGTGACCAAAGTCGTTAGAAAATAAGGCATAAGTACAAAGTTTGCATGTCTTAACATTATAGGATCAATGCATTCTTGAGCAATGGAAATGGCACTGGTGTTGCCACCGTTGAATTCATATATCCAACAATGGCATACTAAATTGCATTTTCCCAGCCTCATAGGACAAAGGAAATAAAATCTGACCTAAGAGCTTACTCTTAAAATCCTTAATAAGATTTTTTTTTAAATGAGATAGCTACAAAAATACCTGACAAAATTGTGTGACAGACCCATTCAAATAAAACTAACAAGAGATATTTGAAAGAATAACGAAATAAACCCTGACACTAATAGGACACAGATAGATCAAACATGGAGTGGGGACAGAAGTCAAAGACATAACGTTCGACCAAGCGAACCGCTTGGTCACACTATCGATCCATGCAATAGAATTTTGTGCACAAGAAATACTTCAAAAACGATTAAAAGGTTCAAAGATATACATATTCTTGGACTGTCAAGCAGCACTGAAGGCGTTAAACTTCTTCACCTTTAATTCGAAGCCGTTCTTGAGGAGTGCCCATTTCAACCTGAGATGCATTACGGGTTTGTAGGGATAGTCGGACAAAGTTTAGTTCTTTCTTAGTGATGGAAGTGTTTATATTGAAACTTTGTTTCTTGGTCATTTATTTTTGAGGAATTCATTTTTGGATAAATGGGCCATTCTGGGTGTGACATCGTATGGAGGATGTATATGGTACCTGAGGACGTAAGATTGAAAGGAGACGTAGGATATTGGAAAGTTTACAAGATACCAACAGTTTAAACGTACGTCCAATCGTTTGTGTTAGAGATTTTTGAATTGTAATATTGTTTTTCGTAGATACGTGGATTGTTGATGTTCATGAGTTTCAGAGTAGACTGTTGCGTCTGTTTAGGTCTTGTTGTTTAAGCATGCTAATTGCATGCATGGCGTGAGTCCAGATGGAACCCAAAGTAAAACGCAGTTAGATTTCTGGATAGAAATTGTTTTAGTAGATTGTGAGAAGAGGTTTGCTTTGGACGCACATGCACTCATTTATCTTTCTTCTTTTTTTTTTTGGTATGTGTCTCCAAATCTATGCCATTGGAAAAGAATGCAATGGGATAGGTATAGTACCCTGCCGTCGAAGGATTAAGTAGTGGGTATATGGAAGGATACGCTTTAATTTGTACAGAAGACCCTCGGGTAACACATGGGTCGGACGCTTGTGTCACTTCAAGAAAGCTCCCCCCCCCATACCACATGCTTTTGGTGATGATCTAGGAGAAGGTTAGAGGAATTCAAGTTTAGTAACATTCTATTCAAATACTTTGGTCATGATGAGGATTAAACTAACTGGACTATATGATGAACCATTGAATTTTCGGGAAGAGGATGGTGTTCGGATATTTCCAGGGTAAGGGTAAATACAAATGTAGAATATACAATTGTATGTGAGAAATATGATAGCTAATAAAAGCTATGACAGAAAATAGATAGTGCAATTTGGTTTTGCTGGTCATTAAAAAAAAATCAACTTCTTTCCCAGCATGTCGAAAATGTCACAGTTTTCTTAAAGTTAAAATCGGTCGTTTTCAATCGGGGAACAAGTCAAATTTCGAATAATGTATCCGAATATTTGAATATTCGCGTTAATAGCGTGAGTAAACAATCATAATAAAAGGATTATGTACCACATATCACAATACTCTTTGTAGAGTTGACCTTTGGTCTTGTCCATTCAGTCATGTATGCTGATTCCGTATTAAGTGTGAGTGTAGGTGGAACTCAAGGTAACGAATGAGGATAGGAACATTGTTGAAGAGTGTGGAAAGAGATTTTCTTCGGACGCATTTGCTGGCATTTATCTTCTTTCCATTGTTTACAACAATCTGCTAAGTTGTTCACATATATCTGCAGATCTTCGCAACCAACTAACTATAGGACAGGGGCTGGATGATAGTGCAATAGACTGGTAGGTTTAGTTGGGACCACTGGGGTATAAAGGACACACAAAGATTGGTCAAGCACACTGCCTTGCGGTACTCCCGCGGCTACTGAGCAGTAGTCGGCATAATTGGTCCTTGCCGGATCCGAATAAGAGCAGAGGATAAAATAAAGGATACTTGGCAGGACACTCTTTAATTTGTACAGAAGGTCCTTATGCCATACTGCGTCGAACGATTGTGCCAGAGTTTAAAAAATATATAAAAATTCATGGTAAAATTGGCCGTTTTAAATAAATACAATTTTGAATCATACATCCGATGATTAGAAAATTGGCATTAACAACATGAATAAACAATAATAACTAATGTGTCTATATGTTTTGTCTGAGTGCATGTATTTATTAGCGTGAATGGCGAGGGGTGTGGGTGAAATATAACGTCATCATCGCCCCTCGAACGTTGAGAGCGATGGCGGAATATTTATAAAAGTACTCCATCGACCCCAATCTAGATTAGTTTGAGTATAGGTCGGTGGAGGAATACCGACCAAACGGAATGAGTGTACTGTATGGATGTATTTATGTGTATGAATGTAGTTATTTGTATGAATGTAGTGTTTGAAAGGGTAAATAGAATATAGACTTAGTTGGGGGCTTAAATGTCCTAGATGTTGGAAGCCCCAGTCAAAAAAAAATTATCTGTGGAGTTAAAAAAAGACTGTACTATAGTAATATTTGTAACAATTTTAAATTTGTTAAAGATTCTAGGGGCTTTTGGAATTTGGTGGGCCAACTTGTCAGAAGGAAATTTTTGTGGTTCTGTTATAGAGGCGCGAGAATGGGTAAAACACTTCGATGTTCTTCTCAATCCCACAACGGAATTAAAAAGTATTATGTTCGCACCTCCTAATATAGTTGATGTGAAACTGGACGCAAAAATATCGTTCAATGAACTTCAAATTGTATTAGGGAACTAAACATAATATATTACAATTAATTAAGGTTTTTAGTTGAGATAAAAAAGTCAATGGCACGAGCGGGATTCGAACCCACGATCTTCGGCTTGATACGCCGCTGCTCTACCACTTGCCCCGGGTTTAGACAGAATTCCGTATGAATTTTTTAAAAATAGCCCACGTAACTTCCTAGAAAAACTATTGGATAATTTTAATTTAATTTTTGAAAAAGGTTTAGTACCATCATCATTAAAAAAATCTATCCTTTTTCCTTTATTTAAGCAAGGTGAAGTGAATACTGTCAGTAATTATAGAGGAATATCCTTTACTGACACTATTTCTAAGATATTTACGGGGAAACTACTGAATAGATTAGAAGAATGGTGTAATTTAAATAATATCTTGGTAGAGAGCCAGGCAGGATTTCGGAAAAAATATTCCGCCGAGGATAATATTTTTAGTTTAACTAACATTATAAAATTGAAATTATCTGTAAAACGGAGAAAAGTTTACTGCTGCTTTGTTGATTTTAAGTCGGCGTTCGATTCGCCAAGCAGAATGGCCATTTTCTATAAACTGTTTAATTATGGGATCTCTAGTAAGTTTATCGAGGTATTAAAGTCGTTGTATAGCGGGACAGAGAGTGCTGTGTGAGGTCACAAGTACCTTTGAAACTAGAGTAGGTGTAAGGCAGGGCTGTCTGCTTTCCCCTCTTCTGTTCTCGCTGTTTATTAACGATTTACCCGAGTTTTTGGGTGGTGGTCTGTTTGTCGGAGCATCAAATGTAAACTGTTTAATGTATGCAGATGATGTGGTTTTGATGAGTACTGAACCGGCACAACTTCAAAAGATGTTAAACAGGTTGGGAGAATACTGCCGAATGTGGAATTTGTCAGTAAACTTGAATAAAACTAAGATTATGGTGTTTAGAAATGGCGGTAGACCATCAAAGAATGAACGGTGGTTTTTAGAAAATAAAAGAATGTAGGTAGTAAAAGAGTACAAATATTTAGGTGTAACGTTGACTCCTCTACTTTCCTTCAATATGTATTTGGCCAATAAACTTAGGGTTGCTAAACAAGGATTGAATATAACCTGGAACGGTATTCTCAATAGAGGAGATGTTCCTCTAAAAAGTAAATTTAAAGTTTTTAATTCCGTCTTTAGGGCTGTGATGTGTTATGCGTCACAAGTATGTGGCTACCATCAGTATGAAGTGGTAGAAAAACTTCTTTGTTTTTTTATTAAGAAGATGTTTGGCGCTCCCTATTATACACCAAGTTATTTTCTTTATTTGGAATTAGGCTTTAGACCTTTGTTTGTGTATACGTTGAGGAGTCATTTAAATTATATACGGCTGGTTTTGGGTCTGAAACAAGATCATTTGCCCTACCTCCTTGCTCAGGGGATAATAAAAAAAACATTTTTTGGTTTAAAGAATTGGAAGTGTTGTCTTCCGGACTGAACTGTAGTTCTCGTGTAAATTCTACAGAGGCGAAAGATTTCAAAATTTGGGCAGTACAATTATTGCAGGCAGTAGAAACTCATCATAAAGAAGAATGTTTAAGAAAAGTGCAATGTTCTACATACCATTTAATATTCAAGAAATTGAACTTCGATCTTGGAGACAACATTTGTATAAGGAATACAACTGGAATTTGATCAAGGTTATTTTTCGCGCGAGAGGTCAATTATTATATTTAAATTTTAAGCCTTGGCTGGAGGCAGAGTTGTGACAACCTAAGTACAATTGTACTTAAGTACTTCTTTCAAGTATTTGAGTAAATGTGTGAGTGTTTTATTTCAGCAACATCAGTGAAAGAAAGGGCGGGACAACGCAGTTATCTAAAAGTCTCAAGTTCTTCAATAGCAATTGCAAGTACAAGTACTTTGACACGTACTTGCAATTTGACTTCCAGCGAGAACAAGTACAAGTAAAAGTACTTGACACTGGTAGTACAAGTACAAGTATTTGTGTTTGTACTTGTGAAGATTGAATACAATGACAAGTACTTGTACCTGTACTTGCGTGTTCCTAAGTACAATTTCTTGTACTTAAACTTGTACTTGTACTTCCGTTTACAAGTAGATGTAGTTGAAACTGTTGTCATTGTAAATTATTAATATCGCAATATTATTACCACAATTTGAATTACACTTATAATAATTTTTCCCAACCAATGTTTTTAAACAATTTTACCGTATAGCTTTATTAATTCAATTTTATTCTTTTCTCACTCACAATCAATCCTTTCCTATTCAAATCGCCTTTACCGATGTCGCTATAATTAAGTAATCTCATATCAAATATTTATACAGACAATGTATAAATTTTTACAATTACTACCTATTCCCTTAACAAATATAAAAGATCAATGTATGAGTCTTATACATTTAAAGTCTTAAGAGATCTCATTGAGATGGTTTTCTAGTTTAGAACTAAAATTATATTATAGATTAAAAACATCATAAGTTTAAACATTCTTTAAATACACTAGTAATAAATAATCAAATCCTATATATTAAATGAGACAAATGAAATAAAACTCGAACTCTTACGTTAAGATACTCGTGTACACAAACAAATACACACACAAATATCATTAGTAAAATATTCAAAGATAAAAATTTCAGACGATTCCCTCATCGCCAATATTAACTTTTTACGGGGTTTTTCTCCCTTTGAACATTGCAGAACCTAATCACTACTTTATAAATATTAAGACCAAGTGGAGTTGATATGGTTTTATGGTATTGTGTTTCTATAATGTTGTAATTATACAGAACAAACTCGATATAATATGTCTTTATTGATACTGTATTTCCACACGGTCGGTTCAAAATGTGAATGCGAATTCAAATTCAAGCTATAAAATTCACAGATTGCTAAGTACGGGTTTAACAGCGAGCAGTTTATGTCTTTCAAAATAATCCAAACAAAATATGACTAATATAGGCAAAAAGCCCGTAAAAACAGTTTTTGCGCAGTATCTACAAATCCATTACAATAGTAAAGTTCCAAAAAAAGAAAGTACTCGTTGTATTTAAAGTACAATTACTGACCACAAGTACAAGTACTTGAGTAACTGACCTTAACAAGTACAAGTACTTAGACTTGTACTTGTAATTTCAATTATATGTACTTGTACTTGAATTTATTCACTCTATTTCAATTCCAAGTACAGTATTTGTAATTGTACTTGCAACTATTTTTCAAGTACTGTACTCGTACTTTGTACTTGTAAGTACTGATTTTCCAACTCCAGCCCGAAGGAAAGAGACCAAGCATGATATATATGTAAACTAAAAACGGTGGAAGATTTGTTTAATTTTTTGGCAGTTTGTCCAACTTTGGAGAACGTTAGGTTAATTTGGTTCCACAGATGTCGTTTGACATTCCGTGAGTATATAGACCATTTAAATGGGAAAGATTGGTTTAGTTTGTATAGATATATTATAGATGCGCTGAATTGCAGAGATAATTTTATGTTAAGTTTATAATTTGTATGTTAATTTAAGTTTTTTTTGAATGTAAATATGTAAGGGTCAACTGGCAGACGACTAGATCATGCCATTACAAGTATTATTTTGTTATTTTATAAAAAAAACGTAATATTTTGTTTTCTTTTCTAAATAAACTTTTATATCATCATAACTAAAGGATTATGTGCTACATGTAAAATTACTTTTTTTTTTCATAGTGTCAACACTACATAATCCGACCTATTCTGGATCTTTAATAACCGAATTGTGACTTATAATTATGAAGTCAAGAAGGATCGACAGCAATCTGAGAGAACTAATGATGTCGAGGCCATTGTGAAGTGAGTTTGTTGATCTGATATGAATTTAAAAACTATTTAAATGGTCGTTTATTTATTGTTGTATTAAGTTGTAATAAACATTGAGCACATTGAAATTATAATGTTTAATTTTTTCTGTTTCTGTCGTTTTGTTTATTTGCCAAAAATAAAACGGTCGAAGAAGAAGCTAAGGTCAGCTAAAACGCTTAGCAATAATTTATTCAAATGTGCGTTTATTAGCATTTTTCATAGAAAGTTTACCAGTTTTAAAAATTGTAAAGGAAAGCCGATGTTCCAATTCAACGAATCTTCAGTAATGAACCCAAACCAAATACGACAGTGAGATTTAATAGCACATATATACTGGCCCTTGAATTTTTTTTTCATAATTATACAGAAACGAAAAACATTCTAAATGCCGGAAAATTGACTCCATGAATATAATAATTATGTTTAATAAGAGCTATTTAGGAGACTGCCTTTGGACTTTTACAGGGCGAAGGCCATTTTTTTGTAAGTTTTAGAACAGGAACATTTAGACTTGTTCTCATATGAAGAAAAGTGGTCGGAGAGGAAACATCAAACCGAAATCATGCCGTGTTAAATTGTATTTGAACCGTCGTTTTTAACAAATAGGAAGACAAAAATTTCATTGGCTAATATATAAACAGCTATTAAGAAAACTTGAAGTACAATTTACCCCGGAATGCTCAGTATACGATGAAAAGGCTGACAATCACACAACCGGTTCCAGTATTGACCGGCATGTGCAACACACCGGGAATCTATTGAGAAATGAATCCGCTATTAACTTGCCCGGTAACATTCTAAATCTGGCGGGTTATCTCTTCATAACTAGAAACTTATCTTTATACGTCAACTACCCATTGAACTGTTTTCACATTTCGCTTCGCAGGTATCGCACGTCTGAGGGGAACAATAATGAACTATATAGCTAGTGTGTGTAGAGATTAGTGACCGTTAATCGATAGTTATTCAGATATCGTGAGATGCGGTCGGGTGTGATGTAGGTTTCAGAAAAACATTTTCTTTGTCGTGCACGACAGCATCTCACGATATCTGAATAACTATATAGCTAGTATTCAGTCAATGTGATACAGGCGAGATAGTTACATTTAGGATTTCGTCTTGGACAATTGTGTCCATAAACAATGAATAGATGAATTGTAATTTTTGAGTATTTGGTTTTATATTTAAGCCTTTCACCCACGCTTTCACCTCAAAAGAGTTTCTTGCCGGGTTCTATCCAAGCCTTTATCGATATTTTGAAATTATTAATTCATTGTTAACGGATTTTTTTTCTATGGAGCGGTCATGGATATCGATTCTTGACCTTGGATTACTAAGGTAATATTCCATGCCGGATTTCCAACGGCTGCAGGTTATTGGAGCAAATCCGCAAGAGGTATCCACGAGTGGGCAGCCGAATTGTGCAACCGATGCAAAGTGGCCCCTGTTATGAGTTACGAAATATGGCTTCACATCGCAACGAATGCACTGGGAAAAGCTGTTGTAAACGTCATAATTGTACATAAATAAGGGTTCACATCTAGGATTTTAATCAACGCTGGGAAGGAAACAGTAGTCTTCTCAAAAGATACAATTATTCTAACGGTAAGATTTTTTTTCTTGTGAAGACTGTAGTCACATTACGTTAGACTATTATAACCTGACAATACAGCAACACAAATTACAGAATAAAGAGTGTAAAACGTAATGTATACAAGCACTGTCCAAATTGTATATACGTAATTATATGTACGACAGTCTTTAATGGATGTAGATGTTTGTATGTGTGTGGGCCTGCTACTGAAAAAAACTATTTAAAAATAAGGTTTCGTTTTTACCGTATATGGCTCGGATTAACTTTGAACAGTTAACGTTATCGACAAAACAAAAACTAATATTTTTAGTCTAGTTGTAAATTTTTAACCATTTTTTATAGTCAGATAGTTCAGAGCAAGAACAACTTTAAAATTTTGAATGAGCGCTACACCGTTTTGCCCACTTTTTTAAAAGGATTTTTTGCATTTAAAACGATGGCGCAATCTTAAATTGGTCGAAGAATAATAAAGTTATGACACAGAATGTGTTGTTGTTCAATTTTGTTATGACATGGAAACCTGATTCGGGGGCTTTCATGTGCCCACCACATGCTTCCACCGATTCAGACTACCCTTTCTGACTTGGATTCATCAGTTCATAGGATGTATAGGAGAATAGTATTTTCTATATTCCAAATCAACCTCTCTGGAAGGGCATTAACTTCCAATCAAGCCCCAGGAAAGATGAGATCGATACGGTTTAAAATTGTATGTTCTGAGAATATCGCTAATCTCGATGTATCGAAACACTTCTCTAGACTTTCGAAGGGAGGAGTGGAGAGAATATACAATAAAATATTTAGCTCTTCATCAAATTATGTGGTCTGTTTCTTGATGGGCCCCTAACGGATACACGTCTCCTTATGTCGTGTATACTACGATTAAGCAAAGTGAACCACAACACCCAAAATCGATTGGAAAATTTCTTCTGGGTACAACTCGACTGCATGATGAGCAATTCCTTCACTTTGACTCATTTTGACTCACTGATAAAAGCTTATTGAAGAAAATTTGTTGGATTCGTGAGGAGCGGTCAAGAATGAGATAGTTTAGAAAAACCCCTTTCCATTTTTTTACCGACGTTTGGACTTTTATTCGGGTCATCCTCAGGGCATAAAGTGTAGGAAGTTGTTGCGAGTTTGTCACAACAATTTCCCACAAAACCAACATGACACTACAAGCATAGCGCCATACTTTATGCCCTGAATATGATCCGAATCCAAACGTCGGCAAAAAAAAAATTAAAAAGGTGTTTTTCTAAACTACCTCGTTCTTGACCGTCCATCACGGCTCCAACAAATTGTTAATCAACGTTCACTAAAAATGCACATAATTCTACCCGTTATTGAAGGATATTTAAAGTTCATTGAGTTAAAAAAAGTTGGAATTTAGCTTCAAAGCATTTCATGTTGTCTACAATTCTACCCGTTATTGAAGGATATTTAAAGTTAATTGAGTTGAAAAAAAGTTGGAATTTAGCTTCAGTGCATTTCTTGTTGTCTAAATCCAATAAGATCAGTTGAACAAACAATATCAAAACAATGACAGAGCAGAGAAAAAAAATTAATGGCCACATTTTATCTAAATACTTATGAATTTCTTGAGACGAGAAGAATATGTTGTTTGTTCTTGGGGACCAACAACCCCAGATGTTGATGGGTCTGTTAGCCGTGGGTACGCACGTTTTTAGTTAATAATTGGTTGTATTTCTTTAAAAACGAACATGTTTCGAACGTCTCTGTTCCTTTTTTTTGGGGGGGGGGGGCGCTTCCAACATCTTGGTCATTTCAGCCCCCAACTAAGCCTATATTCTATTTACCCTTTCAAACTCTACATTCATACAAATAAATATCCATACAGTACACACATTCTATATATACTCAAACTAATCTATTGTAGATTGGAGTCGATGGAGTATTTTTATAAATATTCCGCCATCGACCCCCAATACACACTCATACACTCTCAAAGTTCGAGGAGCGATGATGACGTTATATTTCACCCTCACCCCTCGCCATTCACGCTAAAAAAAAATACATGCACTCAGACATAACATATAGACACACAACACATAAGGCATATTATATACAATAAAAAAAAAACAATTTCCCCTAAAAAGCGGAACAGGGGACCCAGAAACCCGCTGCAGTACTCGAGTACCATTTTCAGATTGGATGGCATGCCTACACGCTCCCTGTAGTTTTCAGTATGAGGGACACATCGAGCAACCTTTCTCTGCATAAGGGGCACCTGCGTGGGCTTTGGCCCAAGAGCAGGTGCCCGTGCCTGTTTGTTGTTCTTGATGTAAATTGAGAGTACATTTTTTTAAGAAACCGTTTATTTACTAAAAACGTGCTTACCCACTGCTAGCAGATTCATCAATACCATCCCAAAAATACATAAAACATACTAGCATCAAAACAGCAAAATGAAAATACTTAATAATAAAAACAAAATTAAGATATTTATTTTCACATTATGTGTCAACTTGTTTTTTATCCGTTTAAAATCTGATTCCGCCATTGTCTTCAGTGTTAAAAATCCTTTTAAAAAAGTGGGTAAAACGGTGTAGTTCTCATTTAAAATTTCAAAGCTGTACTTGTTGCTGCTTTTTCGATAAGATTATCAGTTTAAGAGAAATTCAGCCAGGCCACTAACAACGAAACCCTGTATGCTATATTGCTATATTAAAACCTAAGTATTTTCTTGGTATATTTATTGTGCGGTGTAAAAACAAACGGGGCCGTAGCATTCCTCGGTTGCTCAAGTTTATGAAGGCTGACCAAAACGCTTACCAGCCTGTAGGTCGGCTCCAGTTTGTAGTTTCTCGCTCTGAGAAATCGAGTCAAGTAGTCGTCGTCCATGCGCAATGGTTCGAATTCGCCCCTTTCTGAAACAAAGGAATCAAAATCTTAAAATTATCGTCAAAAATACACGGCGGAAGTATTAACAATTAAGTCGAACAAGAAAATTGTAAAATTTCTTTTTTTTGTAATGTTTTTTTTGTAATTGTAAAAGTATATGTTTTAAATAAACAAAACGAAACGACATATCAAAAATAAAACTAACCGAACCACACACACACAGAGAGAGAGAGAGAGAGAGAGAGAGAGAGAGAGAGAGAGAGAGAGAGAGAGACAGACAGACAGACAGACAGACAGAGAGAGAGAGAGACAGACAGACAGTGAGAGAGAGAGAGAGAGAGAGAGACAGAGAGAGAGAGAGAGAGAGAGAGACAGAGAGAGAGAGAGAGAGAGAGAGACAGAGAGAGAGAGAGAGAGAGAGAGAGAAAGAGTATCCGCGACTATGGCAAATGGCAACAAATCAGCGAGTAGTGGTGTGGTACTGGTACGGTTTCGTCCGCGTCGTGCCTCGCCTGTTGTATAACGTAAATCAACGGTCAAGGAATCATCCTTTTCGATTTGGCGACTTCAATTCCCTGGCATGAAGACGCACTTATTACCTCGACTACCTTTTCTCCTTCGTCCTTTCTTTAACTTTCATTGAATAATATAATTACAAATGATCGTTGAAATTCTGTATAATGTATAACTCGATGGATGATAACAATTGATTAGTCAACTGATCGCCCACGATTATTAAACGGTAACCTATAAGTAGAAGAAGAAAAATAAAGATATTGTATTTAAATTCGTTAATAAACAAAAAAAAAACAAGTATGCGACCTTCTGATTATTGAATTCAACTGAAAATCTGACTGTATATAAAAAATATTTTTTGCGTTGTATAAATTCACTTTTTTCCACATCCTACATGTTTTTGTTAAATTTAAACAATGTTTGTAAATCCCAGGCCCTGAAGATGATCTCTATAAAGATCGAAACGGTGGCACGATAAAGAAAATGTTTTTCTGAAACCTACATCACACCAAACCGCATCTCACGATTTCTGAATAATCATCGACCAACGGTCACTAATCACCAACCAATTCTACAAAAAATTGAGCTAAAACTGGCCCTATTGCCTGAAAAAGTACAATACGTTAATTATAGATGATTTTTTGTCCATATTTTGAGACAAATGCTGGTTTATTAATAAAAG
Organism: Cimex lectularius; assembly: GCF_000648675.2. Lineage (NCBI taxonomy): Eukaryota > Metazoa > Arthropoda > Insecta > Hemiptera > Cimicidae > Cimex > Cimex lectularius. The sequence goes on along the minus strand of NW_019392729.1, from coordinate 8,491 downwards.
ACAAAAATTGCTAACCAGAATAAATGTAATAATTGTAAATGTAATAAAACAATAAATGTATGATATACGGCGGGGGGGGGGTCGTTACAACCTTACAACGAGGGCATATCACCAGCCCCATGATACAGGGCACATGTGAATAACATGCAGGAAAGACCTTAGATTATGGCAAGGTCATATAACAATAGGTCTTAGACACAATTAACCAGGAACGATTTTTTTTTTTTTTTGTCACTGCTTCTCACCTTGGTTTACTAGATTGCTTGAAATATTTATTCATTCTAAACGCAACATAAGTAAATCCATGCTTTTGCTACTTTAGTTTGACTTCGATTGCTCGTAAATTCATTCTCTTCAGTAATACTTATTGTAAAGCTTCACAATCCTCAAGAATTATGTAATGGAAGATAGTTTAGCCTAACTCCATTAAGTTCACTATTTTTCTTGGTCCGCTTGACCAATTAATATCATACAATTAATTAAGGTTTTAAGTCGAGATAAAAAAGTTGGTATCACGAGCGGGATTCGAACTCACGACCTTTGGCTTGATACGCTGCTGCTTACCACTTGAGCTATCGTGACCTCGATCCCCTCGGACACTAACTTCCCATCTCAACGACACCTTTCGAATGTCGTGTAATCAATTTGATTCTCGGCGACAAATGAAAAATAGCAAAAAGGAGGGAAAATTCAAAAGGTGGGATTGAGATGAGAAGTTAGTGCTCGAGTGGATCGACGTCACGATAACTCAAGCGGTAGAGTAGCGGCGTATCTAGCCGAAATTCGTGGGTTCGAATCCCTCTCGTGAAAGCGACTTTTTATCTCGACTTAAAACCTTAATTAATTGTATGATATTAATTGATCAAGCGGACCACGAAAAATAGTGAACTTAATGAATTAAAATGAAGAAGTATACTTCACTAAAGCTCTCCGTGGTCATTTCACTTGTCGCCGAGAATCAAATAGTTCACACGACATTTGAAAAATGGCAAAACGGAGGCAAAATTCAAAAGGTGCGGTTGAGATGGGAAGTTACGATAGCTCAAGTGGTAGAGTAGCGGCGTATCAAGCTGAAGGTCGAGAGTTCGAATCCCGCTCGTGACACCGACTTTTTTATCTCGACTTAAAACCTTAATTAATTGTTTAGCCTAACATTTATTTGTTTATTTGTCACACCACACAAAAGACTTGACCTTCGTTACTGTGATGTAGAAAAATATTTGACAGGCTAACTTACTAAGGAGAAGTAGTTGTAAAAAGCCTGTGAGAAAAAGAAAAGAAAACCTATTTCAATTAAATCTTCCTCACTGACAGCACACAAATAAAAGGATTGTAAATGCACTTAATAAAACCTATTCTTCATAAATGAATGAAATGGTAAGGTGGAATACAATTGAATCAAACAACCGGAAGAAATTGTCAACCAGTAAATGACTAAAATTACTACTTTTAAGTTAATTCACCTTCGTTCAAGCTTAATTCTAAAATTACGAAGATAATCGTTATCGTTTTCTTCACATGATTCACATTTTGAACAAAGGAAAACAGTATTCCGTGTTATTTCACATAGCGTTTGAAATCGCAATACAATGGTTCAAATTTACATAAATTTCACTGGTTACAATATTATCTACTTTGAAATTGCCTCCTATGGTCTGGGGGGGGGGGTGAACCCTAACTGACAAAATCAGGGCAGTCCTAGATGATAGGTAACTATATTATCTGTTTCTCTCAAGTATAATCAAAACTATTAATTATGTTCATGAAATATCAGTAACAATATTATTTCATTAATAATCATCAAATTGGTCTTACAAGCGACAATTCAGCAATTTACAAATAATTCTTGATTAACCTTGGTTACTTTTTAAGAGAAATCTGTTTGAAGTTAAATCATCGGTAATGAACGCCATTTATTTGTGTGATCAATCGATCATTTTTGTCTCTTATTCCATAGAGCGTCTGGGACAGTTATTTTTGCTTCGCCTCAAAAGAAAGTGGTTTGCGTTTAAGTCCGACCGGTTTTCTCCGCAATTACAGTTGCAACACAGCCAATTTCTTTCAGTTCACCACACCGAATCTTTTAAATACGCTATTCTATAATTTAAATTTTTTGTGTGTTACGCCTTTTGAGATTCGTTCCGTTAAAATCATTCTGTTTCGCGTTACCGCAATTTTAAGGAAAACTGCACTCTTTGGAGGTGATAATAAAAGAACAGTGAAAAAAGTTATGCTTAAACAAAACTTAGCTTTGCTGGGTTTGAAACCGTGACCTTATTTCTGCCTTAACCTACTTTTCTGCACTAAATCCAAAAATAAAACAGCTTTACTTGCACAAACTACTCTGTTAGAAACAACAGGAACTACGTGCACTAAGCTTAAGCTCTAATTTATATACAATATTTTTAATTTTATTAGATAAAAATATTTTGTTAAATGCTCTATTTTGTAAAACATTGATTATTAGAGATTTAATTTTTGTCTATAAAAACTATATTAATTTTAAAACATTTTAGAGTTTGCTTTACGTGTTATTAATTTTAACTTTTATTTCAATTCCCACTTTATTGTGGCTATCGATTTCATTCATCAGCTGGAGGAAAAAAAACGTTTCAAGATAAACAGGTTAGCTACCTCTGTATCAAATTGCCTACCGGTTGTTCTTGACTCTACGCTCCCCGTGTGGTTAACAGATAATGTCTATATCGCAACGTTCAATGTCGAAAGGTAGCACGTTTTTTTGCAGACAGAACGTACATTTTTAAATTTTACAAACGTCATGACAACCGACCATTCGCGATGACTTGGTTCAACTGGCGAGAGTTATGCGGCGCGCCAAAACATTCAGTTAGAGATGAAATATGTAATCTTTTAATAATTTCTCTTCGACCTTGGCTCGACAATGTCCTCGATTGAGCATGAATTTTGAAATGTGCATGCGTCAACACAACGTTTGCCAAGGTACTTTCTTGGCTTGACATTTCTATGTTTTGGTTAGGACAGATGGAGCGGTTCGAACAAAGGACGCCATTTCTTCGGTAAAGGCAAATATTTCAACAGCCACGATGACCTGGTTCCTGTGGTTTGAACAGATCGGTATTTTTCTTAGGATACCCATACTTCCCAAGGACCTCTGATTCTAATGGATGTTGCTCCATCAGGATCTAAAAAGTATTTGGCTATTATTTGGATCTTGTACGATTTTGATTACTTTTTCTGCGCATTGTTGGGTACTCTCAAAATCTCTATCAAAGTTCCAGAACAGCTTTTCACTTGGGTCTGGAAGTGCACATTTAAGGTTTTTTTAAGAGGTTTAAGGTTTTATTAATCGAAAAACGTTCTAGATTTTTTTGCCCGAAATGAAATTTCAGTACAACCTCTAGTGATGACTTTTTTATTGAATTATCTAACACATTGCTCTTACTGTGGTAGTAGAATTCTTGATCGATGCCCTTACCTTGGACTCAAAGTGCGCATCATTGTTGCGGGGGTCTCATCACTCCTGGTTCATACGAGATTCAGCCCCGCAACATGTCCCCTTGGGATACAATGTTGCTACCCCATCAAAGCGGGGTTAAGTGATACTATGTTGCGCAATATTGTAAAAGTAGTTCCTGGGGTGGCCGGAGTACGGTTGCGAGTTTCACGATATGGGAAATTGAATTTTTCTGAATTTTGTGTTTTCTTTAAGCACCTTCGGAGCAACCATTTGCGAAAGATTTTCAAAATCTGTCATTCTTAAAAAGTTGACAAACCCATCCCCAAATGAGTCCAAATGACTGCGGCATGTATTATTGTTGTTGCTAAACAATTTTAGGATCCACTAACTTCTTTAATTTCTTTTTTTCTATTTTTAATTAATAATAACAAGGATAAAAAAATATCTTACTCCTGAGGCATTTTTTAGGGAACTGCCTCTGTAGTGTAGACGTGACTTATTGTTGCAGGGCAGCCCCCAAACAGACGCTCAAAGTTGAATCAGGGCTGTTCCCAACAAAAACGCGCAACTTTGACCTTACTGTGGTCTAAGCTTAATAGATCCCCCAGACTTACATCTATGCTCATGAGTCTTTTTGTCTAAGATACGTACTCATCTATAGTACTCAGAACGGCTTGCTCCTTTCTCTGTACTCCTACGTGTCCTCGAACTCAGCGAGAGTAACCTTATTTTGTATTCATTCACTATTTTCGTGGTCCGCTTGGCCAATTAATTAAGGTTTTTAGTTGAGATGAAAAAAGTTAATGGCACGAGTGGGATTCGAACCCACGACCTTCGGCTAGATACGCCGCTGCTCTACCACCTGAGCTATCGTGACCTTATGAGTGGGGTTGAGATGGGGAGTTGATGTCCGAGTGGATCGAGGTCACGATAGCTCAGGTGGTAGAGCAGCGGCGTATCTAGCCGAAGGTCGTGGGTTCGAATCCCTCTCGTGCCATTAACTTTTTTTCATCTCAACTAAAAACCTTAATTAATTATTTATTTTGTATACCTAATTCGTTTAATTTAGTCTAGTAATTAGCACTTACAAGCATTTACTAATGTTTGAGCTTAGTACTCTGAAGGCTACCAGGCTATCCGTCTTCATATTACGTCCTTTATTTTGTACCCTTTTTTCAGATTGAACTGATACATCTCTCAATTTCGAAGACTTCAGCCAGAAAAAGTTCTGGTTTACTTTCCCATATACTACCGCCAGAGCCAAACACTACCGCCCTACTAGGATTGTAACGATTAAATGTTTAAAGCTAGAAATTAATACATTTTTGTTTGTTTTTGATCAAATTTTGCTGCTTGTGTATTTTTTTGGACTGGTTTTCTTGAAGTACTTGTAAAGCTTACCGTAGATAAGCTCGCGCAGTTCGTCGAGCATCTCCATCCTCTTCTCGGGCGTCTCTCCCAACCGGACCCTCGCAAATTCCTTGACATCATCCGGGACTGTGCAAAGGTCCAGGTCCGCTTCTACGTCCCCTACCGTATCTTCGTACACCAACTCGGGCATCCTGAAACGAAAACTTTCTCGTTTTGAAATGGTATTGTGCAAGCCGTTACTAGACAAAAACAAAGGCATATAGAATTTACCACCTGGCATCTGTCTTCGACAACACAAAATACCTTTAAAAAATTTCAGTGTATAAAAATTGCCTTTTGTTATCTGCCATTATATTCATTTCTTCGGTAAGAGATTTGCATGCTACACCCTACCTTGGATATTAGACATGATTAATCCTAATTTAAATATGTAACGAACGATTTGTAAACATTTATTCCCGGTCGTTATTATAGTGCGAATTGCAAAATAAGGCAAGTCTTTTTTGATCTCTGTTGTACTAGGGTGACATTGGCTTAATCCGCACTGCCAAGGATAATAGCGATACATATTATTTACCTTAGGATTTACATGGATTACGAATTAGACGATACACTATATACAAAGTGTCAAAGCACATAGTCACTAATTCATTGACAACTATCCACAAGATCTGTGTTCTTTTTGGAAAGCATTATTAATGCTAGTTTACACCATATTTTAGAAAGGAACTCATAAGGAAGGAAAATTTAGAAGGGAATGCATGTCATTATGCGTATTACAAGTATTTTTTTGTTTTTATTAATTACATTATAATATTTATTTCCACACGTAAACGTCACCAAAAAAACGTTGATTTTTCAAGATTCGCTAAGAACTGAGGTCAGTTTTTGACTTCAAAAATTACAGAATATATCTTTTATAGGTAATCTTTCAATAATCGTGATGAATTTTAAGTCTCAATAAGTCTGTGTTGATAACTATTGACCGACAGAAAGGATTAGACAACTTTGCGGCTGAAAAATATTACACGGGTTGAATGAAAGGTTTTGAGCGATGTTCAAGCTTCGAGAAAGATGTTCGGCAAGGTCTTTTGCAGTTTGGAAATAATTAAAGCCCGATTGCGAAAACAGAAAAAAGCTTTTAGAGCTGCAATATCCGCCTTCCGACGGAACAATTCGCTCTTAGGATGACTACCGAAAAGTACCAGAATTCCTACAAGGACGTTTAGACTAATATAATAAATAATCAATTGTAAGTAACGTGAAGACTAAAATAAAAGTTGGTCTTGCGAATCCCATGCGACCAATCCTAACACTTAAAGTGTAGTTACATTTTCTTGGCTTTAATGAGATACAGTCGTTTCTGTAAAAAAACATTCATGCTGCAATCATAAAAATGTGTTTTAATAAATAATGACAAACTTTTGTAATTGGATTCTACACAATTTATTTATTGACCTCAAATACCAGAAAACCATGACATTATTTTTATTAAATAATTCATTTAAAACGAACAAGATAAATAGAAAAAATGCTGTTGAATCTATTATTCTATGAATAAATAATTCAACATAAAGATTGATAAACGGATCACAGAAACTTTATTAATTAATTAAATATTGAAGTAGCACTTTATTATCTTTCTAAATAATAAAAATTTACAATGCTATCTTGGCGGAAAATATATTGACCAAGGACAGTTCGTTTATGTTATCCTCTAAACATAAATAAATGTCAGTTTTTAATGCGTTTTTCTTGTTTAATGTAATTATCAAAATCAATTGAAATCTTACTAGTCTCATCGAAGAAAAAGAAGAATAAACAAAAAATATCCGAGGGGATCACCCGAGGTGTAATTATTTCGTCATCCCTGAGTCATAATTTATGTCACAACACGATGTGTCCCTGACGACAGAGTCGGAACTTAAAAATTTAAGTAATACATCACGAAAATAATATTGATTGTGCCCGTCCCATTGCGCAGTAAGAACATACAATCATTAGGACGGTCCAGTTATTATAAAGACAAGAAATTAGTTGAATATGCGTTTGAATCATTATTTCATTTCTTATACACATAAGAAGAAGGATTGAACCCCTCAATCGATTAAGGATAGGCCATGCGAGGGTCACACACAGACATGAACTTTTGAACCAAAGCCTGTGTGTTTCCTGCATGCAAAGAAAGGTTGCTTACGAGCCCTACTAAACTGAACGGTGCAATTCCTTGGCTCTATATAGAGAGCGAGAAGGAGTCTACCCGATATGATAATCGTGCTTGCGCACGGCAGCAGTATCTGGTTTCCCTGTTTCTTTCTTGGAGGAAACTGTTTTATTGTTTCTAGTACAAGTAATTTTGAGTACCAGGATGAACCGTGAATCAACGTATTGGCGTAAATGTGTAATGTAAGAAGGCCGATCGTAGAGCGTCCCCAAACTGTGCCACCTGTGATCAACCAGAAACTATCAAGCATTTGATTTTAGAGTGTCCAGAATACGAGTCTTCCAGAATAGACTTCCTTGAAAATCTGTACAACATAAAAGAAATCAACAAACCGGTCAGCTGGGAGAGCCTACTTGCTCTTAACAGAGTGGACGTATACCAGGTCATAAATTCTTTCTTACAAAATAGTGGCATCAAAGTGTAAACGTGAAATCGTTAAGGTAGAGGTCGGTTCAATCCCCTTGGGGTTCAGCCCGGATGCGGAGCTGTCTTCGGGTCGGGCTCTCTAAACGCGCTGGGCATTTAGTCCCCGGGATGTGGGGGGGATGTGGACTTTTCCATAGGACAATGCGTCATATTTTGTAAATGGTTTTTATCCACAACCTCCTGAAACACCCGTTTTATGAAGAACAGCAGCCTTTTAAATTGTGTAAAACTGTGGACGAGATCCCCTCCTCGTAGGACGGCTATTAGCTTCCCGAGCGTTTGATCTGTATTTGGATGGATTTTGTAGTAATTATTGTAGTTAGTTGATAGTTAATTATTGCATCTGTTACTTGTTATTTATTTATTAGTTTGTGTCTTCAAATTGTTAGTTTTGTTAAAATGTAATTTGTTATTTGGTAGGTCTGCACCTTTATTTATTCATGTTGTTGTTATCCTTTGCTGTTGTTGTTTTCGCACCGAAATTTTTTATTCTTAGTACTTATTGTGTCAATCAATCTTTATTGCTTTATGAATTTCTAGTCATGCTAAAAAATGTAGTTTGATATTTCATAGGTCCGTACTCTTGCTGTATGTTCCAAAACAAAAAACAAAAAAAGAAGAAGAAGGCCGATGGCGGAATGTTGAGTACTCCATCGACCCTCATTAGGTAAGGTATATATTTGGTGTAAAAGGTGACGGAGGAATATACTGGTGGTACTCCACCCGATGAATAATTATGTGAATAAGTAAGAATTTATTTAAGCATGAGTGAGAGTGTGAATGGGTTTGGATTTAGGAACTGATTACATTGTGGGCTAAAATGACCTAGCAGTTGGACGGATAGGACCGAGGTCTGACTCCAAAATGCCAAAACGGTGTGGGCCTTGTAAATTACAAAAGCAAAAATGACCGGTGGACTGCGTGAAATGACAGGGTAAACTTTGTACATGTCTTTAACTACAGTGTGTGTGTGTGTGTGTGTGTGTGTGTGTGTGTGTGTGTGTGTGTGTGTGTGTGTGTGTGTGTGTGTG